>NW_024870762.1:2742500-3050000 GCF_019054845.1 Dipodomys spectabilis | reverse complement strand
AAGTGAATGGCTCATTTGGCAGCCTACCCATTCCTCTCCTCTGCCCTGTCCCTCCTGTCTGTGTCCCCCCCCCGCCCCTCCCCCACCAGTCTCACCTCCCCGCCCCCCCACCCCGCTGACCTAGGCTAACTACCTGGGATCTTTGCTCCTTACCTCCCAGCTCCTCCTGTCACCTCCAAGCCACGATCACCTGTGACCTCTGCTTTGGTTTCAGATTTTGGTGTGAGAAGTTCCCCCAAACCCACAGCTCTGCTGCCCCCCTCATAAGTCTTGGTCAGCTAGAGAGTTAGCGGGCAGAGGAGAGACACTTGAGTCATTACAGAGTACTTGTTCTGAGTCTCAGGTTTAAGAGCAGAAAAAATGACTCTTACCTTCTAAGGCTTGGATTGAGAGTCAAATAAGCTAATTTGATACATCCACAAATAAGTGTTTTAGCAGGGCTGGGAAGGTGGCTCAGTGGTAGAGCGCTTGCCTTGCATACATGAGGCCCTGGGTTCGATTCCTCAGCACCACATAAGCAGAAAAAAAATCCAGAAGTGGCGCTGTGGCTCAAGTGGTAGAGTGCTAGCCTTGAGCTGAAGAGCTGAGGGACAGTGCCCAGGCCCAGAGTTCAGGCCCCACAACCAACTAAAAAGAATAAATAAAAAATAAAAAGCGTTTTAATACAGTAAGAGTTGTCTGAGCCTGGCGCCGGTGGCTCACACCTGTAATCCTAGCTACTCGGGAGGCTGAGATCTGAGGATTGCAGTTCAAAGTCAGCCCAGGCAGAAAAGTCCATGAGACTCTTATCTCTAACCACCAGAAAACCAGAAGTGGCCCTGTGGCTCACGTGGTAGAGCACTTGCCTTGAGTTAAGAGCTCAGGGACAGCATCCAGGCCCACAGTTCAAGCCCCACAACTGACAAAAAAAAAAAGTTGTCTGAGAGCTGGGAATGCGGCTTAGTGGTAGAGTGCCTAGCATGCATGAAGCCCTGGGTTCAATTCCTTAGCACCACATAAACAGAAAAAAGCCAGAAGTGGCTCTGTGGCTCATGGTAGAAAGCTAGCCTTGAGCAAAAAAGAAGCTCAGGGACAGTGCTCAGGCCCTGAGTTCAAGCCCCAGGACTAGTTTAAAAAAAGAAAAAGAAAAAGAAAGCCTGGGTTGGTGGCTCACGCCTGTAATCCTAGCTACTCAGGAGGCTGAGATCTGAGGATTGCGGTTCAAAGCCAGCCCGAGCAGGAAAATACGTGAAACTCTTATCTCCAATAAACCACCAGAAAACCGGAAGTGGCACTGTAGCTCAAGTGGTAGAGCACCAGCCTTGAGCTGAAGAGCTGAGGGACAGAACCCAGGCCCAGAGTTCAAGCCCCATGACTGACCAAAAAAAGAAAGAAAAGAAAAAGAAAAAAAAGAGTCTGTGAGACTCCATCTCAAATACAAGTCCCTATATTGGCATACAAAAGAAGTTATCAATAATGCCAAGCAAGCAATTGCAGAGCATTGCTGTGAAACTGTTCAAGTCTGCACTCATGAACATGCCCTGGTACCTGAATTTGAACCAAAACTTTTAACTTCAGACACCACCAGACTCTCTGCTTAGAGGAAATAATAGTGCCCTGCAATGCACTGAGCTCTTGCTATATGGATCGAGAAAAAAAATTGCCTGGCTGGTGTTCTACTACTTGAATCATGCCTCCAGCACAGCTCTTTGCTTAAGTGTGTATATGTGTGTGTATGTGCATATATGCATGTTTGCCAGTACTAGGCTTGAAATCAGGGTCTTGCACTCTCACTTGGCTTTTTTGCCCAGGCTGGCTTGGAAGTGAGATCCTCAGCTCTCAGCCTCCTGAGTACATAGGATTATAAGTGTGAGCCACTGGGATTTGGCTTTGCTGGTTATTTTGGAGATGGAGTCTCGGATTTTCCTACCCGGGCTACATTTGACCTCAGTCCTCCAGATCTCAGCCTCTGAGTAGGATTACAGGCATAACCAGTATCACCCAAGGAGTGTGTGTGTGTGTATGTGTGTGTGTGTGTGTGAGAGAGAGAGAGAGAGAGAGGTCTCCTTTTTTTTTCTTCTGTCAGTTGTGGGGCTTGAACTCTGGCCCTGGGTGCTGGTCCTGAGCTCTTTAGCTCAAGATGAGCACTCTACCACTTGAGCCACAACGCCACTTCCAATTTTGTAGTGGTTCATTGGTGATAAGTCTCACATACAGCTGGGTGCCGGTGGCTCACCCCTATAATCCTAGCTACTCAGGAGGCTGAGATCTGAGGATCGAGGTTCAAAGCCAGCCTGGGCAGGAAAGACCGTGAGACTCCTATCTCCAATAAACCACTCAAAAAACCAGAAGTGGCACTGTGGCTCAAGTAGTACAGCACTCGCCTTGAGCTGAAGAGTTGAGGGACATCGCCCAGGCCCAGAGTTCAAGCCCCAAGACCAACAAAAAGAAAAAGGAAAAAGAAAAGTCTCACATACTTTCCTACCAGGGCTGGCTTTCAACTGTGAGCCTCAGATCTCAGCCTCCTGAGTAGCTAGAATGACAGGCGTGCGCCACCAGTGGCCCCACTGTCACATCTCTTTGGAGGGGGGGGGAACTAAGCTGCGGATTCAGGCATAGGCAAGACTCAGATATCTCTTAGGAGCTGGGCTTTGGGAGTCCATGGCCGGGGCTGAGTGGACGCATTGCTTCCCACAGAACTCCAGCCCGGGTGTGCAGTTATTTCCAGCGGGGCCTCTGCTTCTATGGAGACAATTGCAGGTAAGCGCCTCGGCTCCTGCCGGGGAGGCGGCCAGGGCCGATGCCGCAGGGTCTCTCCTTCCCGTGCAGGTCATGTATCTTCTCTGAGTCTCGCCTCAGCTCCAGGCTCAGCTAGCTCCGAGCCGCTGAGGGCTAACCTTGTCTCCTCACTCTCCTTTCCCCACAGCTATCAGCACCCGAGGGCCCCCAGCCTCCCCGTGTGGGCTCACCACTCTTCAGAACCACCGGCCAGCCTGCCTGGGCACCAGCTGCGCCGCACCCGAAGGAACTCCCTGCCCACCTACCTGCCCTCCATGGCCGGGGGCTGGAGCTGGAGCTGGGCCTACTGGGGCTGGGAACTTGACCTGGGGTCACTGGCCAGCCATGCTGAGGAGAGAAATGGCAGTTCTAAGATGTCCCCAATTCTATCTCGTGAGTCACAGGGTATTGTGGGTAGGCACAGGTAGGATCTGACCCCCCAGAGCTGCTGCTTGACCTCTGAGTAGTTTACATTTCCGCCCTGAAGTTTCCCAACTGGAGGGGAAATTGCCTCTGGCTCTGTGTTCTAGAAGCAGAGCCCCTGGCATCCAATGCTGGAGTTACCACACCAGCTGTGTGACCCTGGACACCTCACTTGACCTCTCTGGGCCTCTGTTCCTTCACTTACAAATAGGTCCAAATCACCACAGGAAAAAGAAAGGCTGATGTGGAACTCCACTCACACGAGGGGATGATTCATGTGTGCCTGGCTCAGTACCCAGCCAGAGCACAGCCTAAATGGTGATTCAGGCTTCTCTTAAATTATGGCTGTAAAGTAGCGCTGTCCAATAGAAATATGTGGCACAAAAGTATCTTTTTTGCAGCCAGGCACCAGTGGTTCACAGTTGTAACCCTAGCTACTCAGGAGCCTGGACCTGAGCATCCTGGTTGGAAGCTATTCCAGGGAGGAAAATCTATGAGACTCTTATCTTTAATTAGCTAAAAAAAAAAAAAAGTTGTCTGAGGGCTGGGAAGGTGCTCAGTAGCTCAGTGGTAGAGTGCTCTAGCTGGGAAGGTGGCTCAGTAGCTCAGTGGTAGAGTGCTCTAGCTGGGAAGGTGGCTCAGTGGTAGAGCGCTCTAGCTGGGAAGGTGGCTCAGTGGCTCAGTGGTAGAGCGCTCTAGCTCTAAGACATTTCATCACCCATTAAGAAGGCCTCTTAACAATCTTAACAGCCACCCTCCCTCCAGCCATTAGCACCTGCTCATTTCCTTCCTATTTCTATGGAGTTGCTGATTCTGGTTGCTTCATGCAAATGAAATCAGATCTTGTATGACCATTTGTCCTAGCTTCTTTTTTTTCTTTGTTGTTTTCCTGCCAGTTCTGGGGCTTGAACTCAGGGCCTGGGCACTTTCCTTGAACTTTTTGCTCAAGGCTAGCATTCTACCACTGGAGCCACAGCGCCACTTCTGGCTTTTTCTGTGTATGTGGTACTGAGGAATGGAACCCAGGGCTTCATGCATGCTAGGCAATCATTCTACCACTAAGCCACCTTCCCAATCCATGTCCTAGCTTCTCTTTGCTAACATTTATTTCTAGGTTCACTCATGTTGTAGCATGTATCTGAACTTTTTCTTTTCTTTTTTTTTTTAAGTAAGTTGTGGGGCTTAAACTCAGGACCCAGACACTGTCCCTGAGCTTTTTTGCTCAAGGCCATTGCTTTACCACTTGAAGCCACAGCTCCACTCCCAGATTTTCTGGTGGTTTATTGGAGATAAGAGTCTCACAGACTTTCCTGCCTAGGCTGGCTTCGAACTGTGATCCTCAGATCTCGGCCTCCTGAGTAGCTAGGATTACAGGCATGAACCACTGGCACCTGTTTTGAACTTTTTCTGCCAACATGTGTCACATATTTCTGATGAAGAGTGTTAACTTACACTAATACAATAATAATAATAATATAAAAAATAGCCACTAAAGCCAGACGCCGGTGGCTCTCGCCTGTAATCCTAGCTATTCAGAAGACTGAGATCTGAGGATTACGGTTCAAAGCCAGCCCAGGCAGGCAAGTCTGTGAGACTCTTATCTCCAATTAACTACTAGAAAACCAGAAATGGCACTGTGGCTCAAGTGGTAGAGCACTCTCCTTGAGCTGAAGAGTGCAGAGACAGTGCCCAGGCCCAGAGTTCAAGCCCCACCATGGACAAAAAAAAAAAAAAAAAAAAGCCACTAATGCACAGAGCAGGCATGCAGCGGATGCCTTGTGAGTGAGTGAATTAGTGAATGGGTGAATTAGTGAATGGACCAGTTGCCCCCACAGCTGCTGACCAGGCATCTAGCCACTCCCAGGAGCCTCAGGCAGAGTCAGCCCCCGTCGAGGCGCTCGAGGCCCCCACGCAGTCTCAGGACCTGGAGGTACACCCAGTCCCCAGAGGGCTGGCAGGGAGGGTGGCAGGCTAGACCGGGCAAGGACAGAGGAGGCCTCTGCAGCCCCAGGCTGTCTGGGGAAGTGGGGGGGGAGGGGCTGTCTGACCCTCCCCACAGCTGCAGGGGAGGGAGGCCAGCCAGGATGTGGTGTGCGGCATCTGCATGGACAAAGTGTGGAACAAGCCGAGGGCGGAGAGGGTCTTCGGCATTCTGCCCAACTGCGCCCACGCCCACTGCCTGCGCTGCCTGCGCACCTGGCGCAGCAACCGGCACCACCTGCCGCTGGACATCATCAAGTCAGTTCCCCCGGGGCCAGCGGGGAGGGGGCGCCGGAGGGGCAAGGGCCCCCCACTCCGGGGCCTCACCGCACCCCGCTCACAGGGCCTGTCCCCAGTGCCGAGTCCATTCCAGCTACATCATCCCGCACAAGTTCTGGGTGAGCCAGGGAGCAAGGAAGGAGCAGCTGGTCAGGAACTTCAAGGCCCGCACCAGGTGAGGACGCTGGGGCGAGGGAGAGGGGAGGCAGGCTCGCGCGCGTGTGTGTGTGTGTGTGTGTGTGTGTGTGTGTGTGTGTGTGTGTGTGATTTGAACTCAGAACCTTGTACTCTCACTTGGCTTTTTCACTCAAGGGCTGGTGCTCTACCACATGAGCCATACCTCCACTTCCAGCCTTTTACTGGTTAATTGAAGATAAGTCTCACACACTTTTCTAGCAGGCTGGCTTTGAACTGTGGGCCTCACCTCTCAGCCTTCTGAGTAGCTAGGATTACGGATGTGGCACCAACCCCTGACTTGGTTTTTAGGGTTTTTGTTGTTGTTTGGTGTTTAGAGAAGGCCTCATGGTGTTGCTCGTGGCGGGACCCCACCCAGGCATGGCTGGATGACTGGTGTGTGCCACCATACTCAGCTTTCTATTAGTTAAGGGGAGGCCTTGTTAACTCTTTTTTTTTTCTTCCCAGTCCTGGAGCTTGAACTCAGGGGCTGGGCTCTGTCCCTGAGCCTCTCTGTGCTCAAGGCTAGCGCTCTACCACTGGGGCCACAGCGCCACTTCTGGCTTTTTCTGTGTATGTGGTACTGAGGAATCAAACCCACGGATTCATTCATGCTAAGCAAGCACTCTACCACTGAGCCACATTCGCAGCGCCTTGTTAACTTTTTGTCTGGTCCATATTCTAAATGCAATCCTCCTGACGTCTGCCTTCTGTATAACCGATTCTACAGGTATGATCTACTGTGCCCAACCAGTATACACTTTTATTCAAAATCAGAAGTCAGTGCCCATCCCAGGCTCCTAATCCCACCTCCCCATGGGTTTGTGACACTTGACGTGCAGCAATCTTGACAGAGGGTGGGAAAGGAGTCAGGGCCCGCTTCTGCTTGCTTGCCTGTCTCCGCAGCTGCCCGGACAGTGGCTGAGGAAAATCTCAGTGGAGTGGCGCCGATGTGGGTATTGGCGCTGGGTGTTGGCAGAAGTTGAGGGCCTCTTGGGGGGAGAACGCGAGGGCAGCGCAGGCTAAGAGAGGTGAAAGTGGGGGGATTTTTCCACTGGCCGTCCAGCTGAAGGGCTCTGGAAGACTCCTCTGGCCCGGGGGTGATGGGTATGTGGTGTGGTGACAGGCTTTGTACATCACGTGAAGTCACGCGGAGGCCGTGTCTGTGACTCAGTGAGCCAGTGGGATTGATACCAGAAGACATGGCAGGGTAGAAATGAACTTGAAAGGCAGGACCTGCGTGGCCCAGAGGAACATTTAAGATGACTTACAGAGCCAACTGCACTGGTGGCTCACATCTGTAATCCTAGCTATGCAGGAGGCTAAGATCTGGGGATGGCAGTTGGAAGCCAACCTAGAAAGGAAGTTTATGGGATTATTTCCAACTACAAAAAAAAAAAAAAAAAAGGCAGAGCTGGGAATGTGGCTTAGTGGTAGAGTGCTTGCCTAGCATGCATGAAGCCCTGGGTTTGATTCCTCAGTACTACATACACAGAAAAGGCCTGAAGTAGCGCTGTGGCTCAAGTGGTAGAGTGCTAGCCTTGAGCAAAAGAAGCTCAGAGTGATGTGTGACAATGTTATCAGACACTTTGTATTCATATACTGTTTGGTAGAATGGGAACGTCCTTGTACAACCACTTAAAGATAATAATAAAAAAATTAAAAAAAAAAAAAAAAGCTCACAGGAAATGGCCAGGCCCTGAGTTCAAGCCCCAGGAATGAAAAAAAAAAAAGAAAAAAGGCAGGAAAGTAGAGTGGAGTGTCAGCCTTGAATGAAAAAGCTCAAGGATGCTCCCAGGCTCTGAGTTCAAGACCCAGGATTGGCACCAAAAACATAGAAATCAATAACTAAGGGGCTGGGAAGGTGGCTCAGTGGTAGAGCGCTTGCCTCACATGCATGAGGCCCTGGTTTCAATTCCTCAGCACCACATAAACAGAAAAAAGCCGGAAGTGGCTCTGTGGCTCAAGTGGTGGGGTGCTCACCTTGAGCTGAAGAGCTGAGGGACAGCGCCCAGGCCCAGAGTTCATTCCCCACGACCAACAAAAAAAAAAAAGAAAAAAAGAAATCAATAACTAATGTATCTAGCTACACTGGTGGCTCACGCCTATAATTCTAATTCATGAGATCTGGAGAATCAAGGTTCAAAGCCAGTCCAGGCAAAAAGTCTATCAAACTCTATCCCCAAAATAATCAGCAAAAAGCTAGACTGGGGGTATGACTCAAGTGGTAGAGCACCATCAGTGAACAAGCAGGCAAAATCAGCAGCAGGCCTGTGTTCAAACTCCAGTACTGCTCCCCCCAAAAACAACAAAATCAGGGACTGGGAAGGTGGCTCAGTGGTAGAGCACTTGCCTTGCATGCCTGAGGCCCTGGGTTCGATTCCTCAACACCACATAAGCAAAAAGAAAAAAGCCGGAAGTGGCACTGTGGCTCAAGTGGTAGAGCGCTAGCCTTGAGCAAAAGAAACTCAAAGATGGGGCCAGGCCCTGAGGTCAAGTCCATGACAAACCAAAACAAAAAGAAACAGATGACTAATGCTTCTGTCATGGGTGTCCCAGGCTGCTATGTCACATGGCCCAGGGGAAGGACAGTTGTTTCTTGGGATTTCCGCTCAGCCCTGGGTGCTCAATGGGTCTTGTGTCTGCTCGGGGTGTGCAGGAAGTGGAAGGGGCCAGCACTGACCCGGAGTTCAGTCAGGAGGGCTAAGCTGAGGCAAGATAGGCTAGTGCTGGAGCCTTCCCCTCCCCCCCGCCCCTCCCCCTCCCCACCCCTCTCTCTCTCAAGGGACCTGGTCTCACTGAGTCCCACCAAATCCCTCCTCACATCACTCCTGTTCTGACCTCAAGTCTCAGGGGTGAAGATCTTCCTCACATATTTTTAGCCAACAGCCACTGATCTAAGGCCACGGCAGCCCAGAAGACGTTCCTAAGTTGGTCCCAGAGGCACATTTGAGGATTCCTGTGACTTTCTTTCCTCTGGTATTATTCTACGAATACTTGGTTGAATAAAAAGAAAGGAGAGTTGGGCACTAGTGGCTCATACCTAATCCTAGCTACTCAGGAAGCTGAGGCCTAGGATTATGGTTCAAAGCCAGACTGGGCAGGAAAGTCCATGAGACTCTTTCTAGTAAATGACAACAAAGCTGGAAGCAGAGTATGGCTCAAGTAGTAAAGTGCTAGCCTTGAGCACAAAACTCAGGGACAGCTCCCAAGCTCTGAGTTCAAGCCCTGGTCTGGCACAAAAAAACAAAAGGAGGGCTGGGAAGGTGGCTCAGTGGTAGAGTGCTTGCCTTGCATGCTCGAGGCCCTGGGTTCGATTCCTCAGCACCACATAAGCAAAAAGAAAAAAGCCGGAAGTGACGCTGTGGCTCAAGTGGTAGAGTGTTAGCCTTGAGCTGAAGAGCTGAGGGACAGCACCCAGGCCCAGAGTTCAGGCCCCATGACCGGACCCAAAAAAAAAAAAAAAAAAGAAATGCCCTGGAGTTTGGGAACTAGAGCTGGGGATGTGGCTTGTTGGTAGAGTGCTTGTCTAGCACCCATGAAGCCCTGGGTTCAATTCCTTAGTACACATAAATAGCTGGAAGTGGTGCTCTGGCTCAAATGGTAGAATGCTAGCCTTGAGCAAAAGAAGCTCAGGGACAGTGCCCAGGCCCTGAGTCCAAGCACCAACTGGCAAAAACAAAACAAAACACTAAAAGAGTTTGAGGATCAGAGAAAAGCACTCTCAAAACACTTCCCTGCCACCTTCTGGAAGACAGTGGAATAAATCAAATCTCAAGTAGAAAGCGGGGCATGGTGGTATACACCTAAATCCCAGCCTTTGGGAGGCTGAGGCAGGAAGGTCAAGAGTTCAAGGCCAGTCTGGACTACTTTGCATGATCTTGTATTAAAACAGTTTTAAAAACCTGCATTAGAGGCTAGGAATGTGGCTCAGTGGTAGAGTGCTTACCTAGCATGCATGAAACCCCAGTTCGATTCCTCAGTACCATATAAACAGAAAAGGCCAGAAGTGGCACTGTGGCTCAAGTGGTAGAGTGCTAGTCATGAGCAAAAGACGCTCAGGGACAGTGCCCAGGCCCTGAGTTCAAGCCCCAAGACGAGCAAAAAAAAAAAAAGCTACATTAGAATGGATGCTAGCGGTGCTGGCGCAATGCCTTTGACAGTGTGCAGTCTGCCCAACCCTACGGGCGCGTCCTCTTGCTTGTGGGGCCAGGCTGGAAGGTGATGGTCTTTCTCTCCTCTGCTCACAGTCAGATCCCATGCCGGTTCTTCCTGCAAAGGAATGGCCGGTGCCCCTTCCGGTCTGAATGCATCTACCTTCACCAGCAGCCAGCAGAAGCCCCAACCCCTCGTCCTTCCTGGTCCCTCAATATGCAACTGGCTTCTAGGAGCGAGGTAGGAACCATGGGGATGTGGGGCAGGCAAGGCCGCGTGTCCTGGTTTAATGTCCATTAAAACTTCAAAGCCTGGGGCTGGGAAGGTGGCTCAGTGGTAGAGCGCTTGCCTTGCATGCTGGAGGCCCTGGGTTCGATTCCTCAGCACCACATAAGCAAAAAGAAAAAAGCCGTAAGTGGCGCTGTGGCTCAAGTGGTAGAGCACTAGCCTTGAGCTGAAGAGCTGAGGGACAGCGCCCAGGCCCAGAGTTTAGGCCCCACGACAACCAGACAAAAACAAAAACAAAATTTCAAAGCTGTGTAAGGCTGGGCACAGATGGCTCACGTCTATAATCCTAGCCACTCAGGAGGTTGAGATCTGAGGATTGTAGTTTGAAGTCAGCTGAGGCAGGAAAGTCTGTGAGACTCTTATCTCCCATGAGCCACCAATAAGCAGGAAGTGGAGTTGTGGTTCAAGGGTAGAGCACTAGCCTTGAGTGAAAAAGTTCAGGGGCATCACCCAGGTCCTGAGTTCAAGCCCTGTATCAACACACACACACACACACACACACCCCTATGCATGACACAGGGGATGTAGGGTTGCTGTGCAGTGTCCAGCCTGCCCACCCTCACCTATGAGTCAGGAGCTCCTGTTCCTGGGGCAGCTGTGGCCATAGCCTTTTGTTTCGTGGGTTTTTCTCTCTACTTCCAGGTGCGGTACCCGGTGTTGGTCCTCTTAGCCAGCAAGCCAGGGGAGCTCCTGTTCCTCCCATTCTGTTCTCTTGCCCCAAGGGGAAGGGGTTCAGAACTCCGTGGCTTTCTGCGACCAGGATCCTCCTGAGGGAGCAGGGGCGAGGGGAGGGGGTTGCTAGGGAGTAGGTCTGCCCAGGGACTGGCAGGGGAGGGGCAGCTCTGTAGTGAAAGGGAGCCCCCCCCTGCTTGCCAGGACCTAATTTTTAAACCTTGTTCTTTTGTAGAAGGATTTTAAAAGAAAACCAATAAAATGCATCTAAGCTATGAAGGTGGTATCCGAAGAGGGATCTACTTGTAGCCCCACCCTACCCTGGCATTCATGCCCCCTTCCCCAGCCCACTAGCTCTCAGCCCCTCTTCCCCAACCACTCCTTTAATAACCAAAAGGCTGCCCTGGGAAGATGGACCTGCTTACCTGAGACAGAGAGTACTAGTGACTCAGGAGGCTGAGATCTGAGGATCAAGATTCAAAGTCAGCCCAGACAGAAAACTCCGGGAAGACTTTTATCTTCAATGAGCCAACAAAAAGCTGGAAGTAGAGGTGAGACTCAAGTGGTAGAGCTCCAGCCTTGTGTGAAAAAGCCAAGTGAGAGCTCAAGGCCCTGAGTTCAAGCTCTTAATATCCAGCAACAACAGCAACACACATGCACCTGAAATTTCTTTTCTTTTTTTTTTTTTTGGGGGGGGGTCTGGTCATGGGGCCTGAACTCTGGGCCTGGGCGCTGTTCCTCAGCTCTTCAGCTCAAGGCTAGCACTCTACCACTTGAGCCCCACTGCCACTTCCGGCTTTTTTCTTTTTGCTTATGTGGTGCTGAGGAATGGAACTCAGGGCCTCAGGCATGCAAGGCAAGCGCTCTACCACTGAGCCACATTCCCAGCCCCCTGAAATTTCTTTTTTACAAAGCAGGCACTATTTTTTTTCTGGTCCCAATGATTGAATTTTGGGCCTAGGCACTGTCCCAGAGTTTCTTTTGCTACCACTTGAGCCACAGCTCCACTTGGGCTTTTTCCATGATTTAATTGGAGATAAGAGTCTCAGACTTTTCCTTCCTGGGCTAACTTTGAACCACAATCCTCAGATCTCAGCCTCCTGAGTAGCTAGGATTACAGATGTGAACCAATGGCACCCAGCTAGGCACTATCTTAAGAAATATTTCTTCCTGCTTCCCAATAGCTTGAAATCATTTGGAAAAAAATTAGTGGCTCAAATAGAAATGAGATGGAGCTGACAATACTGTGTTCCTCTGGTTTCCTATACTACTCAGCTTGAAAGCCAAAGTCCTGTGACCTCTGATGCCCTATGATCCTTAATGCCCTGTGACCTCTGACGCCCTGTGACCTCTGATACCCTGTCCTCCAGCCACACCACAGCCCTAAGACCTTGGCCTTTGCTCTTAGCCTGAAATGGTTTCCTCCACCCTCCCTCCCCCCCATCCCAGGCTTCGGCTCAGCTAGCCTAACCACCATATATTTTACCATTATCTCACCTTAACCTCCCTTCCATACTGTATTTTTCTTGAAAGTTCTTATCACAATCAAATATTTGATTATTTCTCTCCCCCTACCCCCCCACTGTGTGTCAGCAACAGGGGCAATCATCTGTGTTTGCGCGGGGGCTGCGGGCAGGCCGGGGAGGGGGCGTGTGGGCGGGCAGGGTGCGGTGGAGCTGCGAGCTCCTCTCCCCTCCCTCCCTGTCCTCTGCACCGACCCCTCCTTTCCCGAGGAATGGGCTGTCCCGCGGGTTTTCCCGGAGCCCAGGGAAGCAAAGCCTCTCCTGCCCCCCCCCCAGCCCGTCCCCAAAAAACCAGCGCAAGGCTGGTCCTTGGTCTTTGGAAGAAGCTCCCAGGAAAAGGCTGTGGCCACCTCCAGGCCCTGGGGCAGAGATCCTCGGACATCAAGTTACATTTCTGGAGAGGACCGAACACTGACGGGGTTATCTGTTGTTGGCCTGTGGAAGAGATGTAAATAAACGGGATGGCAAACTGTGTCAATCTTACTGCAAAGCCACGATCTGCAGCTACAACCACAGACGCTTCGGGGTGCTGGGAAGGTGGTAGGGCGCTCGCCTCGAGCCGAAGAGCTGAGGGACAGCGCCCAGGCCCAGAGTTCAAGCCCCGCGACCGACCGACAAAAAAAAAAAAAAAAAAGACAGTTTGGGTTGAAAGTAAGGCAGGACCGCGGACAGACAGCACCGAGGGACCGACGGCGAAGACGCGCGGGGTGCCGCGCCGGGGACCCGCCCCTCCGGCCGGCCGCGCCCACTCGCCCTGGCCTGGCCCCGCCTCCGCCCGCCCCTCCGGCGCGTTCTCCTTGGTGAAGAGACCTTTAGCCCCGCCCTTCCGGTGTGCACCCTCGAGACCCCGCCCACGTCCCCGCCCCTTCACTGGCGCCCGCTGGGTCCGGCGCGGCGCGGCGCGGCGCTCGGAGGCGTCGGCGAAGCTCCCGCGGCTCTTCGCTCCCGCCAGCTTCGGAGCCGAGGCCCCAGCAGGACGGGGCGGCCGGGCTCGGACTGCAGCATGGCGACCCCGGACGGGGCGCCGGACCCCTGGGCGTCGCTGGAGGCTCCCGCCCGCCTGGTGCTGCGGGCGCTGCAGGCCGGGCCCGCGGGCGCGCGGCGCGGCCTGGGGGCGCTGCGGGCGCTGGGCCGCCGCGGCCCGGCCTCCTTCAGCTGGGGCCCCTTCCTGGAGGCGCTGTGCCACGAGGAGCCGGTGGTGCCCGCGCCCGGCGGCCGCCTGGAGCTGTAAGTCCTCGGCCCGCGGGAGCAGACGTCGGGGGGCCCGGGCGGGGCCTGCGTTAGGCACTCATTGTGTGCGGTCGTGTGGGCACCGGAGACACCGGGAGGCGCGCAAAGAAGCAACCTGAAAAGCAGTTAAATCTGTTTTGACCGCTTGCTTCCATCCCAGAAAATGTCCCTGGGCGCCCAGGGCTCACACCTGTCTCCTAGCTCCTCACGAGGCTGAGGTTCGGGGTTCGAAGCCAGCCCAGGCAGGAGCAGCTGTGAGACTGTAATAGTGTCCAAGAATCAATGGGCAATGAGACTCAAACACCACTGATAAGACTAGACTCTTAGTTAACTACCAAAAAAGCCGGAAGTAGAGCTGTAGTTCCAGGGGTGAAAGTGCTAGCACTGAGCAAAAAAAAAAAAAAAAAAAAAGCTCAGAGAAGCCAGGCCACGGTGGCTCACCCCTGTAACCCTACTACTCAGGAGGCTGAGATCTGCCAGCCCAGGCAGGAAAGTCCATGAGACTCTTTTTTTTTTTTTTTTTTTTGGGTCCGGTCGTGGGGCCTGAACTCTGGGCCTGGGCGCTGTCCCTCAGCCCTTCAGCTCAAGGCTAGTGCTCTACCACTTGAGCCACAGCGTCACTTCCGGCTTTTTTCTTTTTGCTTATGTGGTGCTGAGGAATCGAACCCAGGGCCTCATGCATGCAAGGCAAGCGCTCTACCACTGAGCCACCTTCCCAGCCCTCCATGAGACTCTTATCTCCAATGAACCACCAGAAAACCAGAAGTGGTAGAGTGTTAGCCTTCAGCTGAAGGGCTGAGGGACAGCGCCCAGGTCAAGTTCAAGCCCCACAACCGACCCCACCCCCCAAAACAAAAACAACAACAACAAAAGAAACCGGCTCAGAGACAGTGCTCAGGCCCTGAATTTAACCCCAGACTGGCACAATTAGGCACAGACACAGACACGGTAAGGGGACAGCTCCCAGGTCCTGAGTTAAAAGCACATACACACACAAACGAAACACAGACCTACTGTCTAGGTATACTTAGGCTTAATGGGGACACCTGTGGTGAAATATGTACACAGAAATAAATATTCAAGATGTGGTAAATGCTGGGTGCTGGTGCCTCATGCCTGTATTAGCCCTCAGGAGGCTGATATCTGAAGATCATAGTTCAAAGCCAGCGCAGGCAGAAAAGTCCATGAGACTTATATCCAATTAATCACCAGAAAACCAGAAGTGGTGCTCAGACTCAAAGTGGTAGAGTGGTAACCTTCAGCAAAAGAGGTCAGGGATAGGGTCTAGTCTCTGAGTTCAAGTCCCATAACTAACAGAAAAAATAAATAAATAAAAAAGGGGTGGGGCTGGGAATGTAACTCAGTGGTAGAGTGCTTGCCTAGCATACATGAAGCCCTGGGTTCCATTCTTTGGTACCACTTAAACAGAAAAAGCTAGAAGTGGTGCTGTGGCTCAAGTGGTAGCATGCTAGCCTTGAGCAAAAGCTCAGGGATGGGCTGGGAATGTGGCTTAGTGGTAGAGTGATTGCCTAGCATGCATGAAGCCCTGGGTTTGATTCTTCGGTACCACATAAATGAAAAAGCCAGAAGTGATGCTGTGGCTCAAGTGCTAGAGCTCTAGCCTTGAACACAGAGAGGCTCAAGGACAGTGCCCAAGCCCTGAATTTGAGCTCCAGGACCATCAAAAAAAAAAAAGTGATAGATGAAGGCATTATTATCTGTTGATATGTATAGCTTAGACTATCAGAGGTTTGGGCATATACTTTGCAGCAAGATCCCTTTCCTTAGGGGTAGCAACTACATTTTATGTTTTGATAATTCCTAGGTGTTTTGTTTTTGTATGTATCACAAGTGCCCTGCCCAAAAGTCCCATTTTATTCTCTGTCCTCTGGCCAAGTCCCTTTGATGACAGACAGTCCTGCAGGGTCACATGGAGTCTGAGTTCATGTGTCAGCAGAATCTCAGACAGTTACCCTGCATCATGGGCCTTTGATGCCCTGGAAGGACGATGTTCAATCAGAATGCTGGTGCCTACAGGAGGGGGCTTTGTTCTTGCCCCTCTGACTCGGAAGCACAAGACTGCCAGTCCTCTGAGTATTCCCTTCTGCTTCTGGGATGTACTGTTTGGAAACTGAAGTGATTTCATAAAGGATTATTACCTGGTTCCTTCTGTTTCAAGGCTCACCTCTGTGCCTCTGTGAAGCCTTTGTCCTCAGCAGCCCTGGCTGCATTCTGTGCACTTGCTGTTAGAGAGTCGATTCATTCCATGAATTGCACCAAGGACCTACTGGGACACTGAGGATGGAGACACCTCCTCTGCCTTCTAGAAGGGCCTGGTGTGGTGAAAGAAACAACCTGAGAGTTCCAGGGGACTGTGGCAGAGGCTACACGGTAGCACACCAAGCATTACACAGCATCCTGAAATATTACTATCTTTAATATTTCTATCTAAAATATGAGACTGTGATATAAAACCAGAATATACCTATTATAGAATAGGTCCCAGCTTGTTTTTATTTTTTGTTGGTCATGGGGCTTGAACTCAGAATTTGAACTCAGAGCTTAGGCGCTGTCCCTGAGGCTAGCACTCTGCCACTTGGAGCTACAGCTCCACTTCTGGTTTTAGGGAAGTTAATTGGAGATAAGAGTCTCACAGACCTTTCTGCCTTGGCTGGTTTCAAACCAAGTATCCTTAGGTCCTAGCCTCCTGAGTAGCTAGGATTATAGGTGTGAGTCACTAGGGCTTGGCAGGCATTTTTGTTTTGTTTTGTTTTTTGTTTTTTTTGTTTTTTAAAAGCTGAAATAGATGTCCAAGGTTCAGAAAACAGGTCTGGACATGTAATAGATGTTCAATGAACACTTGTCTCTTTTCTCTCTCTCTTTTTTTTTGCCAGTCATTGGGCTTGAACTCAGGGCCTAGGCACTGTTCCTGAGCTTCATTTGCTCAAGGCTAGCATTCCACCACTTGAGCCACAGTGCCACTTCCGGCTTTTTCTGTTTATGTGGTTCTCAGGAATCAAACCCAGGGCTTCATGCATGCGAGGCACTCTACCACTAGCCCACATTCCCAGTCCCCCACTTGTCTCTTTTCTGCTACCCTCTATCTAGAGCAACTCCTGCAGATATTGCTGCTAGTTTCTTTTCTTTTCTTTTTTTGAAGATTTTTTTTTTTTTGGATCCGGTTGTGGGCCTGAACTCTGGGCCTGGGCACTGTCCCTCAGCTCTTCAGCTCAAGGCCACTGCTCTACCACTTGAGCCACAGCGCCACTTCCGGCTTTTTTCATTTTGCTTGTGTGGTGCTGAGGAATCAACCCAGGGCCTCATGCATGCAAGGCAAGCGCTCTACCTCTGAGCCACCTTCCCAGCCCATTGCTGCACTTTCTAATTGTACCCCTAGTCTTTCCCAGTCTGCCATTTAACGAGCTACCTTCAGCAGGACACCCTGATTGCTTATTCTCCCTCTGCTACCAGGAAGCCACTGTTGCTGCGATTGCCTGCGTTATGCCAGAAGAACCTCATGTCTCTGTTAATGGCTGTTCAGCCTTTGCTGCCTGCAAGTGGGCTTCTCTCTGTGCTGCATATTGCACAGCAGGAAGTCGCCTCTGGCCCAGATGCCTGGCTCCAGGCCCTAGGGATACTGCTGCAAAGAGATCTGGGTGACAGGGACCCTGTTGAGGGAGTCTCTCCACTGCCCCAAACTTGCCAGAGGCAGCTCCGCGGCCTGTGCAGGCAGCTGGGCCAGGGGGGCAGGAGGCTGAGGTCGCCTCAGGCTCCAAACACTGAAGAGGACAAAGAAGAGGAGGATAGCAGGGACTCTCAGGCTCCAAACCCAGAGCAGGAAGAGGAAACAGTTACCGGGGACTCCCAGCAGCAGGAGAAACGCAGGAAGGAGCCAGAAGATACCAGTCCTGGCAGCCAGAGGGCCCCCAAGAGGATCCGGAGTTGGGAAAGGGAAGAAGAGAAAGACCATAAGGAGGAGCACGAGGCCTTGGCCTCCCCGTCTGAGGAAGGAGGTGCACTACCCACGAAGCAGCAGCTTGTTGGGGGAACTGAGGCCAGTGAGGCTGGCCAGAGGCCGGAGGCCAAGAACCCAGCTGAAAGAGTGGAGCTGCCTAAAGCTCTCCAGGTAGTGTGGCAGGGAAGTGGGTTTACAGGGCACTGCTGGCCAGAACTGGAGGGTTCCACGTGAGCCGCTGTTTCTCAGCCCCAACATCTCTCAAGTCCATGGAGCTGGAGGAGGGAGGAGGGAGAACACAGTTGAGGTAATGTGGCTTCCACTCTACAGACTGAAGAGTTGTGATCTCTAACATGGCGTTGTTAAAGGGGCCAGCCCTGCTGCCCTAGCCCCTGAGGGTGAGGCCGGGGCCAGCCTGCCCTGCCAGCCCAAGGCCTGCAAGTCCCTATACTGTTAGGGTTGGAAGCAGAGAAGACATAGAAGGAGGCAGGCTAGGCCTCGGGCAGCACTGCAGGGTTAAGCTGGCAGTGACAGGACTCTCCTCCACAGGACCAGGTGACCAGGCTGCAGAAGCTGTTGAAGACCTTTGAGGAGGTAACTGGCCCTACTCTGCTCACCATTGCCTTCCCAGCGGCTGCCTACTCTTCAGCCGGGGCCAGGGAAGCCCCCGCTCAAAGAGGCACCATGGGTCGGGGAGCAGGGCTAGAAAGAAGGTGGAGAGTTTTCCTTGGCCTTGGGGCAGACATCTAACCCCAGGGAGGGCCCTCTCCTATTCCTCCAAGAACGACTCCCTGACAACCGGTGGTGGTTGTGAGGGGCTCTCAGCTGTAATATGGGGTTTGTCTCCCCAGGGGCTGGAGGTGTTGGAGGACAGCTCTCCAGTTGAACTGCAGTTTCTGCATGAGTGTAGCCCCAGCCAGGTAAGAACAGATGCCGATGACCTGGCCCCCAGGTTGCACTTGTCACAACCTCCTGCAGGGCTCGTGGGAGGGGATTTTGTTTTCTGCCTGTGGGCAGGTAAGGCCTGAGTGGGGTTTCTTTTAGGTCTTGGTTCCTCCCGTTGGAGCAGCTCTCTGGCTCTACCTTGCCTTAGAGTTGTCTCCTGTGGTTCCCCTCTTGTCCTCCCCCCACCACCCCCACCATGGGCAGATGGAGTTGCTGTGTGTCCAGCTGCAGCTCCCACAGCTCTCAGATGCAGGCCTCCTGCAGTTCTGCACCCAGCTGCTGGCCCTCTCACCACACCTGAGCATCGGAAATGCCACTGTGCTGGCCAGGAGCCTCTTTCTTGGACGGGTAGGTGCGGGAGTGCTGAGCCCTCAGGAGGGGGGTATGCGGGGAGAGGGCACCTTTGGCCTTGCAGGATTCTGGTTTGCCTGGGACAAGGGGAGGGCCTTTGCTCAACTGGCAGGCCTTGGGTTCCCCAGCCAAAGCCACGTGCCATCCAGCTCTTCCCTCTTGGGCCCTAGAGCCCTTCCAGGAGCTGGTGAAGGTTTGGGAGCTGCAGGGAGAGCCATGGGTCTTTTCCATGGATGGCCCCTGCAAGTGGGCTACAAGAGAAATTCATGCGTGACAGCATTATTGAGAAGAAGAGGAACCTGCAAATGTTTCCTCCCCACTGGCCACAGGTCCTCTCCCTGACTTCCTCCGCTTCTTGGCTGCTCAGAACATCCCTCACCTCCTTCTGTGCCAAGTATACCTACCCGGTCTGCAGAGCCCTCTTGGACCCCGTGCTCCAGGCCTCTGGCATAGGTATTCTAGAGTCATCCCCAGGCCTGGTAACCGTCTTCTTTATTCCCAGCATCCTCCACCCCACAGTGGCCCTGGTAGGAACTGGGTATTTGCTGATTAATTCGCTCACACCTGTAATCCTAGTTACTCAGGAGGCTGAGATCTGAGGATCAGGGTTCAAAGCCAGCTCGGATAGGAAAGTCCATGAGACTCTTATCTTCAACTAACCACCAGAAAAATGGAAGTGGTGCTGTGGCTCAAGTGGTAGAGCGCTCGCCTTGAGCTGAAGAGCTGAGGGACAGCGCCCAGGCCCAGAATTCAAGACCCATGACCCACCAAAAAAAGAAAAAAAGTTATTTTTTGTGGGCTGGGAATGTGGCTTAGCAATAGAGTGCTTGCCTAGCATGCATGAAACCCTGGATTCAATTCCCCAGTACCACATAAACAGAAAAAGCCAGAAGTAGAGCTGTAGCTCAAGTGGTAGAGTGCTAACCTTGAGCAAAAGAAGCTCAGGGACAGCACCCAGGCCCTGAGGTCTAGCCCTAGGACTGGCAAATAATAATAATAAAGATATCTCCTGCTTCTCTAACAGTGCTCCTGTAATAAGCAGGACCTCCTGTTCCCCCAGTCCCTTTCCTGCCTGGCCCCCAGCCCCCTCCCCTGTTCTCTCTGTCCCAGGTCCAGCTCAGACAGAGTTACTGTGTTCTCTGATGAAGGAGGAGTCTCTCGAGACAGACATGCAGCTCCTGATGCTCAGGTGAGTGTGCTGGCCTCCATGCTGCCTACCCCCCCCCACACCTTCTCCCAGGCCAGGCCTGCCCCTGGCACCCAGGTGGGAGCCAGGTATGCACCAGACTCTGTCTCTAAAGATAGGCTTTGGTACGAGTGCTGTAGCTGAGTGGTAAGAGCCCTTGCCTAACAGGGCAAAACAAACAACTGAAGAGAAATCAGGCCGTGCCAGTGTCCCTCTCCCTGGGCTCTGAACCTGCCTGTGCTTTCCACCTGGGTGCTATTGGATTTGAGTATTAAAATTGAGGAGTTACAGTACACATGTGAAGGAATGAGTAAAACCCCAAGGAACAGGTACGAAATATGCGGTGACAACCTTGAGAAGGACACAGCTTCACAGATCATCTCAGCTCCCACTCAGGCAGCACTTCGTGTGTTTACAGTCTCAGTGCTGCCACCGCCTTACAGATGGAAGAACTACACAGGAATTAGCGAGTTGGCCAAGCCAGTACCCAGCCAAAGCAAGTGAAAAGCCTGGGGTCAAACCTAGGTCTGTAACTCCCCTCACCCCCACCAAGAAGCCACACTCCACACTGCGGTCTGGGCCTTTTGGAGCAAGGGAGGTTGCAGGGGGATGGAAAGCTCACTGGTGTGGATAGCGGCAGTTCCTGCAGGAACTGCTCACCAGCTCTGCGAGTCTCGTGTCTAACATCAGCACCTGTTCCCGAGTCTCCTTCCCTTGATTTTCAGGGTACACTCAATTCCTGATGGTTTCTCCAGGGATCTTTGTGCCGTGCGCATCATAGCTCAGCGCCTACTCCCGGCACGTGGGCAGAATGCAGCAATGGCTCCTAGAGCTGCCACCTGCTCTGGTGATCCTCTGTTGGCCAGGCCTTGCCCTTGGGGAGTAGCAGCCTGGCCTCCCAGGCTTGGGTGGAGGTCGGGCTCTCCTCAGCAGGTCGCCTCTGTGCAGGCACATGCTGGAGCTGTCCTGGAGGGATGAGACGTTCGTGGTGCTGCAGGCGCTCCTGGAACGGCAGGTGAGCTGGCTGCTGCCCTGGCCTGTCTGTGGGGAGCACGGGCTGCTGGGATCCGAGTCAGGTAATGGAGGGCTGGGGGACGGCTGTCCCCAGGGGCTGTGACAGTGGGCGAGCTCTGCCAACATGCAAGCTGGGAGTGGAGAGCTGGCCGTGTGGTCCATGTGGCACTGCCTCTGACTAGCTGCAAGGCCTAGAGCAGGCTTTTCTGAGGTGTCTGTGTAAGCTCGATGGTATTTTTGGATAGATAATAGATTCCTATGTTCAAAGCTTTAAAAGCTCAAAGGATATGATAGCCACCATTTTCTGAGACCTACACCTTTCACCTGATGCCCTTCACCCTCTCACTACCTTCAGTGGTAGGTTTTGTTGTTGTTGTTGTTGTTGGTCATGGAGCTTGAACTTTGGGCCCAGGGGCTGTCCTTCAGCTCTTCAGCTCAAGGCTAGCACTCTTCCACTTGAGCCACAGTGCTACTTCAGGTTTTCTGGTGGTTATGGTGGAGATAAGAGTCTCATGGCCTTTCCTGCCTGGGCTGGCTTTGAACCATGATCCTCAGATCTCAGCCTCTTGAGCAGCTAGGATTACAGGTATGAGCCACCACGCCTGGCAGTGGTAGGTATTTTGAAACTCATTTTACAGGTGTGGAAACTGAGACTTACCTTGATGTATTAGCTTTCTGTCATCGTGACAAAATATTTGAAGATAAAAAAAACTTTGAGGGCTGGGAAGGTGGCTCAGTGGTAGAGCGCTTGCCTTGCATGCCTGAGGCCCTGGGTTCCATTCCTCAGCACCCATAAGCAAAAAGAAAAAAGCTGGAAGTGGCACTGTGGCTCAAGTGGTAGAGTGCTAGCCTTGAGCTGAAGAGCTGAGGGACAGCGCCCAGGCCCAGAGTTCAGGCCCCAGGACCGAACCCAAAAAAAAAAATTTTTTTTGAAAGAGTGTGGTGTGGAAGTGGAGGTGTGGCTCGAGTATAGACCAGCCCTGGGAGAGGGGACATGACACGCAAAAGGCCCTGAGTTCCAGCCCACTACTGAAACAAAAAAAATCAAACAAAAAACTATTTGCTGGGTATGAGTGACTCAGGCCTGTAATTCTAGCTGTTCTGGAGATTTATCTGAGAATTGAAGGTCAGAGCCCGCCTGGACAGTCAAAGCCAACGCTTATCCACCAAAAATTAGGAAGTAGAGATATGGTTCAAATGGTAGAGTTCCAGCTTTGAACAGAATAAGAGCTCAAGACCCTGAGTTCAAGCCCCAGTTCCAGCATACACTACCAAAAAACCTTGAAAGGAAGGCAGGTGTGGTGGAGCATTCCTGTAATTCCAGCACTTGGCGGGAGGTAGAGGTAGGAAGATGGTGAGTTCCAGGCTAGCCTGGGCTACATGAACTCCACAGTGAGACCCCTTCTCAAAAACAAAACAAAGTGAAAAGACCCTAATGGAAGGAAAGACTTCCTTTGGCTCACGTTTCTGAGGATTCAGGCCGTGGCTGGCATGGTTGCTTTGGGGCCTGTGGTGAGGCTCTGAGTGTGCCATGGTAGTGTGAGTGTGCCGTGGTAGTGCAGGTGTGTGCAGAGCCGCTGCTCAACCTGCAGCCCAGGAAGTGAAGAGCGGGCCTTCAAGACACCCCTCCCCCTGAGCACCCAGCTTCCTTCCGCACAAGACCCGAACTAGAGCTGCCACCAGGTACTGGAGCTGGGGTTGGATCAGGGCTGGCTCTGTGACCACGCCACCTCCCTGTGTGCAGGTAGAGGTGTCCCCGGAACCGTTCGGTGTCCTCATGCAGAGGCTCTGTGAAGAGGGGCTGGTAGCCACCGCCTCAGTGGCCTACGCCAAGCTCGTGCTCACTGTGCTGACCAACTACCAGGCCCATGTGAGTGCTGCTGGGGCCTGGAGGCTGGGCTGGCTGGCAGGGCTGCTCGGGGCTGGCCACCAGGGTGTGCCCGGGGAGGGGGGCTGCTTAGGGGCCAGTACTAAGTCCTTCCATGTGGGGACTTGTAGTGTACTCCATGGGTCAGGCCGTGAAAGAAGAGACAGGAGAGCTATCATTAGCTCCTTTTCTGACTGCTTTACTTTGGATGGTTTCACTGTGTTGCTCAGGCTGGTCTCCAACCCTTGGGCTCAACTGGTCCTTTCTATCTTAAAACTTATTTTTTGGTATTTGAGATTGCGCTGGGGCCTTGCCCATGCTAGACAAGAATTCTATCCCTGGGGTCCCACCCCAGCCCTCAGCTGCTCCTCTTGCCTTGGTTCCTGGGACTACAGGTGTGCCATGGTGTCCTACTGGACTCCATTTTATGGATGAGAGTACTGAGCCTCAGTGTTTAAAATAGTAATACAGGCTGGGAATGTGGCTTAGTGAGAGTGCTTGCCTACCCTGCATGAAACCCTGTGTTCCATGCCTCGTTCCACATAAACAGAAAAAAGCCCAAGTGGTGCTGTGGCTCAAGTAATAGAGTGCTAGCCTTGAGCAAAAGAAACCCTAGGACAGTGCCCAGGCCCTGAGTTCAAGCCCAGAACTGGACAAAAAAAAAAATACTAATACTAAATTTTTTTGTTCATAAATACACACACACACACACACACACACACACACACACACACACACACACACGTTTATTTAGTTTTGGTCCGTTGTAGGGCCTGAACTCTGGGCCTGGGCTCTGTCCCTCAGCTCTTCAGCTCAAGGCTAGTGCTCTACCACTTGACCTACAGCGCCACTTCCAGCTTTTTTCTGCTTATGTGGTGCTTTATGCATGCTAGGCAAGCACTCTACCATTAAGCCACCTTCCCAGCCCCTGTTCATATACTTTTAAATGCCAATACCACTAGATTGATCCCCTTCCAGTCAGCCCTTTTCCTATTCTAAAGGAAAAAGTGGTAATACTTGGGATTCCAGCTGAGCAAAAATTTGACTGTCTGGGCTGGGAATGTGGCTTAGTGGTAGAGTGCTTGCCTAGCATGCATGAAACATTGGGTTCAATTCCTCAGTATCATATATACAGAAAAAGCCAGAAGTAGTTCTGTGGTTCAAGTTGTAAAGTATTAGCCTTGAGCAAAAGAAGCTCAGGGACAGTGCCCAAACCCTGAGTTCAAGCCCAGGACTGGCCAAAAAAAAAAAAAAAGATGATCTGAAGTAACCTTGCATCAAACCACAATATTAACAAACAGCTACTAGCCGGGCGCTGGTGGCTCATGCCTGTAATCCTAACTACTCAGGAGGCTGAGATCTGAGGATCGAGGTTCAAAGCCAGCCCAGGCAGGAAACTCTGTGAGACTCTTATCTCCAATTAACCACTGGAAAACTGGAAGTGGTGCTGTGGCTCAAGCGGTAGAGCGCTTGCCTTGAGCTGAAGAGCGCAGGAACAGCGTTCAAGCCTCATGACCGACAAAAATAAATAAATAAATAAACAAACAGATACTAATGAGAAAAAGAGACTTGAAAGTTTTGGGTGAAGCTGGGCGCTGGTGGCTCACGCCTGTAATCCTAGCTATTCAGGAGGCTGAGATCTGAGGATCGCGGTTCAAAGCCAGCCCGGGCAGGAGAGACCGTGAGACTCCTATCTCCAATAAACCACCAGAAAACCGGAAGTGGCGCTGTAGCTCAAGTGGTAGAGCGCTCGCCTTGTGCTGAAGAGCTGAGGGACAGCGCCCAGGCCCAGAGTTCAAGCCCCTCGACCGACAAAAAAAAAAAAAAAAGTTTTGGGTGAGGCCCACAGTCACATTACTGAGACTGGCAGCTCCTCACTTAAGAGCTTAAGTTGTATCTTTAGCCTTTATGGTGTTTTTTTTTTTGGGGGGGGTCCAGTCGTGGGGCCTGAACTCTGGGCCTGGGCACTGTCCCTCAGCTCTTCAGCTCAAGGCTAGCACTCTACCACTTGAGCCACAGCGCCACTTCCAGCTTTTTTCTTTTTGCTTATGTGGTGCTGAGGAGTTGAACCCAGGGCCTCAGGCATGCAAGGCAAGCACTCTACCACTGAGCCACCTTCCCAGCCCTAGCCTTTATCTTGAAGACCAGCATCCTTGGCTGTTGGCATTTTACCTTTCTCTTGAGCATCACAGGCTTGTTTGTGGGTGAAATTCACTGTAGATCAGAAGAGTGGACACTACACGTTTTCAGAGTTTCTGGGCCCTCTGAGATCCCGTAGGCCCCGGGAGGATCCCCCTCCCCCTATTCTGTGTGATCCACTGGAATCTCCCAGGAAGTGCTAGCTGGACAGTGACTTGGTCAGCTGCAGACCAGATGTGTTTGTCACCTGTGGAGAATGACGACACAAGAGCCGAGAGTCAGGAGTTGTGGGAACAAGTCAGCAAAGAGACAGTTTGGTCCACAAGGACGGTGGCAGTACACAACTGACATGGGGGCTGTAGTGCACGTAACGTGTACTAGCTGTCAGCTAGAGGCGATGTAAGCAGCTAGTCACTGCGCAGCTGCTATCTGGTTCCAGGTCCATACGGTGAAATGATGAGGTTTGATTACTTCGGAACCTTCTCCTGTCCTCCTTCCCCAGTCCTACATCCTAGTTTCCTCTCCTTCCGAAGCAGAGGAGAGGGCAAGGCCCAGCTGTTAGAGCTCTGACCTGACTCTTCCTTCCCTCAGATCACAGAGACCCACAGACTGGGCCTGGCTGTGGCCCTGGAGTCTAATACCACCTTCCTGAGGAAGTCCCTGCAGGCCTCCTTGAAACATCTGGCCCGCCGAGCCTCTACCGAAGGACCGCCCTCCTGAGCTGCACTAGCACCCGCTCTCAACACCTGGCCTGCCCCTCGCCTCAGCAGGAAAGCAGGGCCTGGCCATCCCAGGGGCCCGCTGCCCCCTGATCTAGGCTGCACGGAGGTCATCTGGGCCCTGCAGCCCACACGGGGGCTCCTGGCCCCTGACAGGATCAATAGTATTTAATAAAGAGCAAGATTTGCACAGGGCTCTCATGCATTCCTCATGCTTTTTATTATTGTTATTACTGTTTTTTTTTTTTGTCAGTCGTGTGGCCTGAACTCTGGGCCTGGGCCCTGTCCTCAGCTCTTCAGCTCAAGTCTAGCACTCTACCACTTGAGCCATAGCTCCACTTCCGGTTTTTATTGCTTATGTGGTGCTGAGGAGTCAAACCCAGGGCCCCATGCATGCAATGCAAGCACTCTACCACTGAGTCACCTTCCCAACCCTTTTTTTTTTTTTGCTGGGCCTGGGACTTGCACTCTGGACCTAGGCACTGTACCTAAACGTTTTTGCTCAAGGCTACCATTCTACCACTTGAGCCACAGCTCCACATTGGCTTTTCCTGTGATAATAATTGGAGATAAAGAGTCCTATAGATTGGGAATGTGGCTTAGTGGTAGAGTGTTTGCCTAACATGTATGAAGCCCTGGTTTCAATTCCTCAGTACCATATAAACAGAAAAAGCTGTGGCTTAACTGGTAGAGCACTAGCCTTGAACAAAAGAAGCTCAAGGACAATGCCCAGGCCCTGAGTTCTAGTCCCAGGACTGACAAAAAAAAAGTCTCACAGACTTTTCTAGCTTTGAACCATGATCCTCAGATCTCAGCCTCCTGAGTAGCTAAGAATTACAGGCGTGAGCCCCCAGTACCTAGCTCCATGCATTTCTGTAGTCTCAGGAGGTTGAGGTGGGGAAGATAGCAATTTCAAGACTAGTCTGGACAACATAGTGAGTCCTTGTCTCAAAAAAAAGTTCAGTGCTATCTTATTAGAAGCAGTGCTAGACCAGTCGTGGGATCTGAACTCTGGGCCTGGGCACTGTCCCTCAGCTCTTCAGCTCAAGGCTAGTGCTCTACCAGTGCTACTTCCAGCTTTTCTTTCTTATGTGGGGCTGAGCAATTGAACCCAGGGCCTCCTGCATGCAAGGCAAACACTCTATTACTGAGCCACCTTCTCAGTCCTCGGAGAGACTCTTATCTCCAATAAACCACTCACAAAACCTGAAGTGGTGCTATAGCTCAAGTGATAGCACACTCACCTTGAGCTGAAGAGCTGAGGGACAGCGCCCAGGCCTAGTTTCAAGTCCCAGAACTGACCAAAAAAAAAAGCAGTGCTTGACTCCCTGCTGTCTCTGGGTGTTTGTTAATGTTCCCTGTTTATCCTCACACAATGTCATCTTTTAATGGTAAGAAAGTTGCAGGCTTGGGCTGGGAAGGTAGCTCAGTGGTAGAGTGCTTGCCTTGCATGCATGAGACCCTGGGTTCGATTCCTCAGCACCACATAAGCAAAAAGAAAAAAGCTGGAAGTGGTGCTGTCGCTCAAGTGGTAGAGCGCTAGCCTTGAGCTGAAGAGCTGAGGGACAGCGCCCAGACCCAGAGTTCAGGCCCCACGACCGAACCCAAAAAAAAAAATAAAATTCATGTATTCACATTCTGCCCAGTTGTGTGTGATCCCACCCCTTGAGAGAGAGCTGCCTATTTTGGCAGTACCAGGGTTTGCACTTAGAGCCTCGTGCTTGCTAGGTAAGCTCTACCACTAAGCTACTCCCTAGTCCCACATAAATATTTGCGGAGGAAACTGAGTTACTGTAGGCTAAGAAGAGGATGGGACCCAAAGGGCAGAAAAGTTTGTGGTGCTGTGCACCTGTTTTACTAGCTGGTATTCCCATAGCACTTACCCCAGTGCCTTGTTCACTGGAAACACCCAACACTTGTTCAAATGAAACCCTGATTCCGTTTCAACTAACTAGTGTCAATTTAAAAAAAAAAAAAATCAAAAGCTGAGTCCTGGTGGCTTATACCTATAATCCTAGCTACTCAAAAGGCTCAGATCTGAGGATGGAGGTTTGGAGCCAGTCCAACCAGGAAAGTCCATGAGACTCCTAGCTACAATTGGCTGGCAAAAGGTAGAAGTGGAGGTGAGCCTCAAGTGGCCAATGCCAGCTGTGAGCACGCTGAGAGTAAGTCCGTGGGTTCAAACCCAGTACTAGTATGAAAAGATGGCTTGAGCCCTAGTTGATCTGGAGGGCAGCAGGAAGTGGGCAGAGATTTGAGGGACAAACATGGGTTTTGACAGTGATCTGTATGATACTACAGAATCTCTAGCCCTGGGCCTGTTACAGGGCCCCAAATCTCTGATCCTGTCTGGATCCTTCCCATGGTACCTGTTCAGCATATATATGCACATCAGCCAATCCATGGGCCAGATCTAGCACAAGCTTCCAGAGAAAAGGTGTCAGTGGCTCATGCCTGTAATCCTAGCTATGCAGGAGGCTGAGATCTGAGGATCATGGTTCCAAGCCAGCCCAGGTGGAAGGTCCATGAGACTATCTCCAATAAACCACCAGAAAAGCGAAGTGGTGCTATGGCTTAAGTGGTAGAGTACTTGCCTTGAGCTGAAGAGCTGAGCTCAGGACAGCACCCAGGCCCAGAGTTCAAGACCCATGACTGACAAAAAAAAAAAAGAAAGAGAGCTGGGAAGGTGGCTCAGTGGTAGAGTGCATGCCTTGCATGCCAGAGGCCCTGGGTTCCATTCCTCAGCACCACATAAGCAAAAAGAAAAAAGCTGGAAGTGGTGCTGTGGCTCAAGTGGTAGAGTGCTAGCCTTGAGCTGAAGAGCTGAGGGACAGCGCCCAGGCCCAAAGTTCAGGCCCCATGACCGGACCCAAAAAAACAAAGAAAAAGAAAGAAAGAAATCAAGCAAGCAAGAAAGAAAGGAAGGAAGGAAGAAAGAAAGGAAGGAAGGGGCAACCACAAGGATCTCTGAGGAGAGCCCTGCTAATACCTTTCTCTTTGCCAAGTTCTGGGTGAGACCCCTTCACCTCTCTAGATAGGCAACACCTACCCTGACCCCTGACCTTCTTTTGAGACATAGGGAGACAACTTCATTAGGTGGAGAGAAGGTGGTGAAGAACGAGGACTTTAGTGGTAAAGGCAGCAAATACAGAAAAAAATGGACATTGATCCAATGTCTTATTGGGGCTGCCTCACGGGTGGCCCAGAGCACAGGAGGGCTGCAGCCTGCCAGGCGTCTTCTCACAGTCGAGGTCACAACAGGCTTTTCAGTTCTGCACATCTCAAGAACAGAGATCATGGGCTGGGAAGGTGGCTAGGTAAGCCCCACAACCAGACCCCCCCCCAAAAAAAAAGAACAGAGATCATTATTTCCCCCAGGGGCTAGTCTTGATCACTGACTGGTTGTGGCCCGCATTGAGTTCCTAGCATACTACATGTGGACGGGCTTAGAAGTGGTAGCTGCCCTGAGGCCCTCTTGCTGATCACCCTACTCAAGGCAGCAAAAGAAAACAAACTTCATAAGCCTGGCACTGGTGACTCATGTCTGTAATCCTAGCTATTTGGGAGGCTAAGATCTGAGAACTGAGGTTTCAGGTAAGCTGGGACAGGAAAGACTCAGACTCGCATCTCCAATTAACCACCCAAAATTTGGAAGTGGAGGGCTGGGAATGTGGCTTAATGGTAGAGTGCTTGTCTAGCATGCATGAAAGCCTGGGTTTGATTCCTCAGTACACATACACAGAAAAAAAACCAGAAGTGGTGCTGTGGCTCAAGTGGTAGAGCAGTAGCCTTGAGCACAAAGCAGCTCAGGGACAGCGCCCAGGCCCTGCATTCAAGCCCCAGGACTGGCAAATAAATAAAAAATAAATATCTAGAAGTGGAGGGCTGGGAAGGTGGCTCAGTGGTAGAGCGCTTGCCTTGCATGTATGAGGCTCTGGGGTTCAATTCCTCAGCACCACATCAGCAGAAAAAAAGTCAGAAGTGGCACTGTGGCTCAAGTGGTAGAGCGCTAGCCTTGAGCTGAGGAGCTGAGGTATAGCACCCAGGCCCAGAGTTCAAGCCCTACAACTGACAAAAAAAAAATATAGAAGTGGAGTTGTGGCTCAAGTGGCAGAGTACTAGCCTTGAGCAGAAAAGCTCAGAGATGGCAAGCAGAGCTTGAGTTCAAGCCCCAGGACCAAACTTCACATGTTCAAAAAGAATTGTAGCTGATTGTACCTGATGCATATAACTTTAATCCCTCTGTATATCAACTGTACAAATACAGTAAGTATTTTAAAACCATCTGATCGTTGTGGAAGGCAGGGCAGTTGAAGGGCTGCAGGAAGCCTGGCCTCACCTCAGATCTAGTTCCTAGGCTGAGTCTGGCAGCAGCTGGGAACTGGGACCCCGCCTGCCACGCTACCGGAACGTCACACGACTGCGCCCTCCAGTGGCTGCACGCGGCAGTGCTCAAGGCCGAATGACCAAATAGCGCTTCCGACAGACAATTCTCGCGAGAATCGAGTCCGTATTTGAGCGCCTGCGCACGCCGTACCAGCCTCTCTCCTGATTGCTTGTGTGCCGCGGATCCTGCAGCCATGAGGTATGTAGCAGTCGGCGTTCGCTATCCGCGCCCATCCGTGCCTCTGAGTGCCCATCGGGGCGCAGGAATCCTCCAGTCTGCGTCGGGGGCTCCTGACGCTGGCTCTGGGCAGCCTGCGAGCCACTTTTTGGCCCGTCTGGTCGCGGGCCCCGGCCGCCCGTCATGGTTCCGGCGGTGGGGCGGCGGGCCGGGCTGAGCGCCCTCGCTTTTCCCCCGCAGCAGCAAAGTCTCTCGCGACACCCTGTACGAGGCGGTGCGGGAAGTCCTGCACGGGAACCAGCGCAAGCGCAGGAAGTAAGCGGGGCTCCGGGGAGGGCCGGGCCGGCGGGGGGCGCGGGTCCGGGGAGGGCCGGGCCGGCGGGGGGCGCGGGTCCGGGGAGGGCCAGGCCGGCGGGGGGCGCGGGTCCGGGGAGGGCCAGGCCGGCGGGGGGCGCGGGTCCGGGGCGGGCCGCGGGTCCGGGGAGGGCCAGGCCGGCGGGGGGGCGCGGGTCCGGGGCGCGCCAGGCCGGCGGGGGGCGCGGGTCCGGGGCGGGCCGGGCCGGCGGGGGGCGCGGGTCCGGGGCGGGCCAGGCCGGCGGGGGGCGCGGGTCCGGGGCCCGGCCGCGGCCTCACCGCGCTCGCTCCCCGAAGGTTCCTGGAGACGGTGGAGCTGCAGATCAGCCTGAAGAACTACGACCCCCAGAAGGACAAGCGCTTCTCGGGCACCGTCAGGTTGGCACCGCTCGCCCCACCCAGCCCTCAGTGTCCCCGTGCCCGGCCCCCCCTTGAGGCGGGCACGTGCGCACTGACCGCCCGGGTAGTTCAGACCCCCTGCTCCGCGCAGGCGCGGCTGGACGGACCCCCACCCTGGGTCTTAAAACATGAGGGGAGGCGTGGGGAGGCCTCGGCCGAGCCCGCCGGCTAGTCTGAGAAGCCAGACTAGTTGCTGGTGATCGTGGACGCCCTGGGTAAGGAAGGCTGAAAGGCTGAGCGCTCGCTGCCGCCCGCGACCCCATCACCAGCTCTTGGTACTCTGGGGCGGGCCGTGACCTCTTGTGTCCGCCTCGCTCCCAAACACAGGCTTAAGTCCACTCCCCGCCCCAAGTTTTCCGTGTGCGTCTTGGGGGACCAGCAGCACTGCGATGAGGCCAAGGCCGTGGATATCCCCCACATGGACATCGAGGCGCTGAAGAAGCTCAACAAGAATAAGAAATTGGTCAAGAAGCTGGGTAAGCTCCAAGCCAGCTGTCCCCCGGAGAGCCATCTGGGCTTCCCGATGATGATGTAATTGGCTGCTTACCTTGAGTGGCTGTGGTGGGGGGGGGGGGGGGGGGAGATTGTGCTGGAATTCGTTTAGAGTGTTTGCTCTAAATATATCCGGTTCCTTCTGTCACCTAGTATAGGGAGGATACAAAATTTGAGCCTGTATCTTTTCTTGGGAGGGGTTTGGATTCAGATTTGTTGTTAGTTCTGGGTCCTGGGCTCTGCATCAGCTCAAGGCTAGCCACTTCCAGCTTTTTCTGCTTATATGTGGTGCTGTGCTGAGGATTTGAAACCAGGGCTTCATGCATGCAAGGCAAGCACTCTACCAACTGAGCCACCTTTCCAGCCCTGGATTCAGATCTTGACTCACATGGTTCCACCTGGTTAGAGACTTGAAGCTAGGGAAAGGGGGCACTTGGGTGGATTGGGTGGAGGGTTCAATTAAGGACAAGGCTGCTGGTTGGAGGTTGCTTGTGTGGTTCAGATAATGTTCTGTCTGGAGATCTGTGCCTGGCCAGGACGCAGCATCTCATGGCTTTGTCTTTCCAGCCAAGAAGTATGATGCCTTTCTGGCCTCAGAGTCTCTGATCAAGCAGATTCCACGAATCCTGGGCCCAGGCTTGAATAAGGCTGGCAAGTTCCCATCTCTGCTCACACACAATGAAAACATGGTGGCCAAAGTGGATGAGGTGAAGTCCACTATCAAGTTCCAAATGAAGAAGGTAGGGCTCACCTGCTGGTGCCATGGGCAAGGTGGTGGCAGGGCTTTTCTGTCACCCCCAGTCTGAATGTGGGGACAGGACACAGGATGTGGTGCTGTGGAGGCCCTGAGCAGAATTAAGCTTCTGGGATAACCTGGATCTAAGCACTGCCCACAGCCCCTTAGGTCACAAGGCAGTGGGATGGGCCATCTTCTTACCTGGTTTGACTTGCTTTCCTCCCCAGGTGCTGTGTCTGGCTGTTGCTGTTGGTCATGTGAAAATGACAGATGATGAACTTGTGTACAACATCCACTTAGCTGTCAACTTCCTGGTGTCATTGCTCAAGAAGAATTGGCAGAACGTCCGGGCTCTGTACATCAAGAGCACCATGGGCAAGCCCCAGCGCCTGTACTAAGACATTTAATAAATCCTAGAGCTACCGTCACCTTGGTCTGCCTGTGATGAGGGGTGGGGCTGCCAGCGGCTGATGGTGATTGTTTCCCTTGGTGATAGGCACCACACAAGAGGCATTCTGTCATCTCCCAGGCATTTGATACAGCCGTTCAACAGGCTTGGGCTTTTCAGGTAACCCTGTCTGGCAGCTTTTCCAGTCTAGCCCAGAACCTGTTCCTGTGTATGCTGGGTTGTCTTTAACACAGGTCTTTTAGTCCTACATTTTAGGGAATGTTCATGCTTTGCAGACAGACACCAGGTTGGGGTTTGTGCATCATTTGCATTGTAGGAGAACCAACAATGAGTGGTGTCACATTGAAAATGTCTGGGGCATCCCCATGTGAATTGGGGCTTGAACTTGGCCTGGGTACCATCCCTTAGTTTTTTGTTTTTTGTTTTTTTTGTTGTGGGACTTGCCCTCTGGGCCTGGGCACTGTCCCTCAGCTCTTCAGCTCAAGGCTAGTGCTCTACCACTTGAGCCACAGCACCACTTCTGGCTTTTTCTGTTTATGTGGTGACTCATGCATGCAAGGCAAGGCACACTACCATTGAGCCAGCTGCCTGGCCCCTGACTCTGGCAGTTGTGTAGCCTGGGCACTGTCCCTGGACCCTTTTGTGTTCAAGGCTCTACCGGTTGAGCTCTGCTTCTGGTTTTTGAGTGGTTAGTTGAAGATAGGAATCTGACTCTTCTGTCCAGGCTATCTTTGGACCTCAATCTCAGTTCTCATCTTCTGAGTAGCTAGGATTACAGACGTGAACCACCAGTGCCTGGCCCAGCTTCATAGTGATTAATTGGAGATGAGAGTCCTGGGTCTTGAACTCTGGGCCTGGACACTGTCCCTGGGCTTCTTTTGCTCAAGGTTAGCACTCTACCACTGGAGCCACAGTGCTACTTCTGGCTATTTTTCTTTGTTTATAATGAAGCCCAGGCAAGCACTGTACCAACTAAGCCACATTCCCAGCCCTTATGAGCTTTCCTGCCCTGGTTGGATTCAAACATCTACCTTCAGATCTTGGCCTTCTGAGGATTTCAGGGATCCTTGTTTCCTAGTCGGGCTTCAAAAAAAGGCAGTCGCTTTAGTCTCAAGTAGTTGGGACTACAGGCTTGAGCCACTACACACAGCCTTCAGCTTTTTAATAGTTTAGTTAATCCAAAGTGCAAAATTGGTGCTTAAAGCTAGGCATTATGCTGTGCCTGCACATGTGTAATCCCAGTTTATCCAAGAGCCAGAGGCAAAGTTAACAAGACCACAAGAAATTGCTTCAGAATGCTGGTCCGTTGGAAGCAACTTTATTCATTGCAGAGTGCTGGAGAAGGCAGGCTTTGTCTGCTCTGTTTTGTGCTGTACCTCAGCTTTGGGGTGAAGCAGCTCAGTTGCCTGGCCAGGATGAGCAGGGTCTGCGCTGTCTGTAAAGTACTGCTCAAAGGCAGCTGGCACTACTATTTGAGCTCTGTGCATGGCTGGCGGATTTAAAATGAGGTGGGTTTCCTAAGTACTTAAGTGGATTTCTGCCCCCAGGGCCCCTCCCATGTAGTAGTGGGGCCTCTTGGCACATTACTAAGCAAATGTCGGGTCTTAATGCTGTAGACCAAGGCAAAAAGCCACAGAAGGCTGGTTTGGGTTTTTTTTTTTTTGGCCGTTTGTGGGGGCCTGAACTCTGGGCCTGGGCGCTGTCCCTCAGCTCTTCAGCTCAAGGCTAGCGCTCTACCACTTGAGCCATAGCGCCACTTCCAGCTTTTTCTGCTTATGTGGTACTGAGGAATCGAACCCAGGGCCTCAGGCATGCAAGGCAAGTGCTCTACCACTGAGCCACCTTCCCAGCCCTGGTTTGGGTTTTTGTTGTTGGTCATGAACTTTGGGCCTGGGCACTGTCAGCTCTTCAGCTCTTGGCAAGCGCTCTACCACTTGAGCCACAGCACCACTGCTGTTTTCTGGTGGTTTACTGGAGATGTCTCAGACTTTCCTGCACAGGCTGGCTTTGAGCCATGACCCTCAGATCTCAGCCTCCTTAATAGCTAGGATTACAGGTGTGAGCCACCCATACCAAGCGATGCTGGCTTTTTGAACTGCTGCAACGCTATGTATGTTTGGCTCAGAAGGACCTGGATCAGAGGCTAGACTAGGATTACCAAGTTTAGCCCAAGGTAGATGTACGAGTTTGAATGTGGGTGGACTGTTCCCAGCGCTGCGTGGGGATGTGTGCTAGTGGCTATGCTGAGACCCGAGTGCCCAGGTCTCATCCAGGAACCAGTGAATGCAGCCCATGTTGAAGTCCTGGTAGAGATTGAAGGCCCACTGGGATGGTCCAGGTGACCCCAGCCCCTGTGCTCTGTAGCACGGAGGGCGGGCGGGGACAGAACAGCAGTGAGACTTTGCTCCCATCATGAGGGCCTTGGCGTTTCTTCTCTCTTGACCTCTATGCTGGTCTTGAGGCTTGAATTAAGGCCGGGCCACTGTCCCTAAGCTTCTTTTGCTCAAGGCTGGCGCTCTACCACTTGAGCCACAGCGCCACTTCCAGTTTTCTGGTGGTTCACTGGAGATGAGTCTCATGGCTTTTCCTGCCCGGGCTGGCTTTGAACTGCGATCCTCAGATCTCAGCCTCCTGAGTAGCTAGGATTACAGCTGCGAGCTGTAATCACCAGTGCCCAGCTGGACTGCCGGTTGGATGGGGCCCTGGAATTCCCATCTCGGTAGCCAGACATGCTGAGCAAGTCGGTGCGGCCGGGGGCACACGAGCACCTAGCTGGCCACAGGGCATGACACAGGTTGGGGCTTAGGTTTCTGCGCACCTCTGCTTCCTGTGTCCTGGCACCAGCGGGAGACATGGGAGACGGGGGACAGGGAACACCCTCATCCACCCACCCACTACCGCTACTAAACGGTCCACCACACATTGGTCATGATTTGACCCAGAAACAACTTTTAATTTCTTGTTTAAGCAGGGGCCAGGCCTTTGAGGGGCCCCGGCCTCTGCCCAGAGCCACATTTGTAATACAACCCATCACAGCTGGATTTAAAAAACAACACAAAAAATATATATATAATACATGTTATAAAACCGAGTGGGGTTCGGAGGTGGCCTGAGCAGTTGCACAGGGTGAGGACCGGCAGGTGCCGGTGGCCGAGGGCAGGGAGGGGCACAGTACTTCATATGACACTCATAAATACCCACAGGGCCTGGGAAGGGCCACGGGGGGAGGGTCTAGGGAGCTGCTGCCCAGGTAGGGAGACCCCCACCCCCACCCCGCCCAACTGGGGGCAGTGCCCGGCTTTCCGAAGCAGAGCCTCAAGGCCTTTGTGCCCTTCCCGTGCTGGCCCCTGGAGGCTTGGGGACCGGGACTGGCAGCTGCTCTGCCAGGCCCTGGCCCAGTGGTTCCCAGTTGGCTCTGAGCCCTGCCAGCGCCCCTCTTCCTCTCATCCCCCCCTGCTGCAGGGAGGTAGCGCGACCCTGGGCTGCAGCTCTGCCCTCAGCCTCAGCACCTCATCTGAAACGCGGAGAGCCGGCTTGCCTTGCGGGGTCTCTGAGGGTCGCACACGTCACCAGAAGGGCCTGCCACCCAGGACGTGTGGGGTGTGGGCCCCTCTCCTCAACCAGTCCTCACTGGTTCCTGGGCCTCAGCTTGCCCGGGGCCTGGCGGCTGCCGCGGTCTCCATCCCCACCTCTGAGCCAGGTGACGGTGGGCAAGCGGCCATCCCACCCCCGAGCCCTGCCCTCCCCTCCCACAGTAAAGCGCAGATCAGTGACAGGGAGCGTGTGTGCTGGGGACAACCAAGGAGGAGGCCACCAGGGTCCCGGCCCGAGGCCTTTGGGTGGCTGAGTCCTGGGCCCAGGCCCGGGGCGGGGGGGCCGGCAGGCAGGATGTGGAGGACGTTGGTCCCGCGCGGTCGGCGAGGGGAGCAGGCGTCCTAGTCCTTGACCAGCCTGTACACGTGGTGCTGGGCGCCATGCTCGCTGGTGGAGACTTCGAAGACAAACGCGATGACCAGCAGGGTCTCCTGGGAGTCCCGGCTCGTGACCACCTGGGGGGCAGGGAGGAAGATGGGGGGCGGTGCTCACAGATGCTCCTCCTTCCCTCCCACCCCTGTGTGTGTGTGTGTGTGTGTGCGTGTGTGTGTGTGTGTGTGTGTCTGTGTCTGTGTGTGTCTGTCTGTCTGTCTGTCTGTCTGTGTGATATCCCAGCTGGGCCGCCCGCCCGCTACCTGCAGGACAGTGAAGTTCTCCAGCACGCTGTTCATCATGTATTTCTCGGGGAGGTGCTTCAGCTTGTGGATGAAGTTGACCATGTACTCGCACATGGGCGAGCGGTGGATGCGGTACACGAAGCGGCCGTTCTCCAGCCGGGCATACTCTGTCTGCAGGCAAAGCCAGGAGGAAGTCGCGGGCAGCCCGGCCGGCTCCCTCCCCCAGGCTCGTGGGGACCCCCCTACAACCTCCGCCCCCCACCCCAGTACCCACTCACCTCCACCTTCTCCACCACCTGCTTGCCGAAGGAGCACACCTTGGTGGAGACGCTGATGGTCATGCTGTCGGCGGAGCTGTACTGGGAGCTGACCCCGTAGAAGGCGCCTGGGCCCTCCTGGATGGTGCTGCTGAGGTCGGCCTGGGGAGAGCGGGCTTAGGGTGGTGTCCTGCCGCCCAGGGGCCACACCGGGGCCCACAGGAGGAGCCGGGGCAGGGGTCTGCTGCTATCTGGGGCAGGAAGGGGCTTCTGTGGAGAGTGGGCGGCTTACCCAGAACTTGACGAGGAAGAAGGCATTGGGGGGCCCCTTCTCATAGAGCTCCTTGAGCCCCCCCTTCTTCTCAGGGAACTTGTCGTAGATCTGGCGCACGTCCACCGCCTCCAGGGGTGGGTCTGAGAAGGCAGGGTTGGTCTGGCCGATGTGCACGAACAGGTGTTTGCTGTACTGTGGGGAGGGCCCAGCCGGGGTTAGGGGGACCTCCAGCAACAGGGGTCCAGGGAGGCCTCGCCCCCCACGCCAGGACCCTGTGCAGAGTCCAGGATCACAGCCAGTCCCTCAGGACAGCGCCAAGTGCCCCTCCCCCTCCCCCAACACGTTACCGTGTCTGGGTCTCGCTGCACCTCCATGAAGGCCGAGTACTCCAGGAGCCGCAGCCGGGAGGAGGCGATGGTGCGGTCCTGCCACACGGGCACAGAGGCGGCGGCCGGGGGCAGCGGCGCCAGCGGCTCATAACCTGCCAGGGCAAGACCGAGCCGCAGAGTGTGAGCACACGGCGACCTGTGAGGCGGCCCCGCAGTGATGCCGCGCTTGGGCAGGATTCTGAGCCTCCTGCTAGGTGCTTTCATGCGGTGTACGCACTGCACACCCTCAGACAGGCATCGTCTGGACATTTTCCTTATGACTATTAATGTGTATTTAGACAGAAAAGTCAAACTGAGTGTAAGACTTTGGTGCTAGGCACTAGTCGCTTATACCTGTGATCCTAGCTACTAAGGAGGCTGAGATCTGAGGATCACAGTTTGAAGCCAGCCCAGGCAGGAAAGTCCCCATGAGATTCGTATCTCCAATGAACCACCAGAAAACTGGAAGTGGTGCTGTGGCTCAAGGAGTAGAGCTCTTGGACAGTGCCCAGGCTCTGAGTTCAAGTTCCGCAACCGACAAAAAAATACAGTGAAGACTACAGAATAAAAATAAATAAATTCCACTTTTGGACAAGTCTTGTTCACTCAGACCATGACAGACATAAAACATGCCTGCATCATTTTTATCTAATAACTTGAGCTATAGCCTCTCTATTCTGTTCCTATAGTCAGTAAAAAATACCAGCCGTAGGGCTGGGAAGGTGGCTCAGTGGTAGAGCGCTTGCCTTGCATGCATGAGGCCCTGGGTTCGATTCCTCAGCATCACATAAGCAAAAAGAAAAAAGCCGGAAGTGGTGCTGTGGCTCAAGTGGTAGAGCGCTAGCCTTGAGCTGAAGAGCTGAGGGACAGCGCCCAGGCCCAGAGTTCAGGCCCATGACCAGACCCAAAAAAAAAAAAAAAAAAAAAAAAGTCCTGGTAACCTGGTATTTCTTTGGGAGTCTTGCCCTATCCTTAATTTTCATTGAAGTCTCTGTCCCAGAGGTGGTAGAAGACATTTATAGAAACCAACTGAAGATACTCTATACTCTCAGGATTCTCCTTGTAAAAAAGGAAGCAATGAAACCGACCTCCTCATACACAAAAATACTGCATGTCCTTGTAGCAACTAACAATGTACTATTACCCAGAGGTAGTAATAAGAAGGTGCAATTCAAAGACCCTTAGCTGAGACTTTAGTGTATTTCCTACTGGCAGTCACACATGCCATGCTTTGGGTGATGGGGACATGCATACAAAGGGTTTTCCACAGGGTTCTGCAAGCAGCAACAGTATGCTAAATCCCAATCCCTGACGGTTGTACCCACTCTGTTATACACACACACCCAGCAGGGTGTGGGCACTTACTGCTGAGCGCAGGCGGCAGGGGCGGCTGGACGGGGTAGGCTGTCTGTGCAAAGGGCTTGATGCTGTGGGCAGAAACACAGATGTTCAGCGCCTAGTCCAGTGCTCAGGAAGAAGGCCCGGACTCTGGGGAATCCAGAGCCAGCCCGCAGCCTTCCTTTCCATGTCACCATGTCCCGCACCTCACACTGGCCAAGCGCACTCAGAGTTACAGCTCACCCTTGCCCGGCCCTGCAAGGCTGTTCATTAACCCGCACATGCGGTGGATGGGGAACACTGGGCTGCGGCTCGGTGTGGCACCGAGGGCACAAGAAACGCCGGAACGGGGCACACCAGATTGGGTGGAAGGGGTCTCTAGGTTTGGGATGGCTCAGCCGCTGCTGGAGCAGGTGGGGGTGCGATACTCACTCCTGAGAGGGCCCCGGCTGCTGTCCCAGGAGAGGGGGGGCGCTCCAGAACTGCAGATGGGATAAAGAGGGCCTCAGTACCCAGGAACCCCACATCACCCCGCGCCAGCCCCCTGCGGCTCTGTACCCTTGAGGAAGAGGAGAAGACAGCCTGGGGCAGAGGGGAGGGCGGGCTGAACTTGTTCTGTAGGACGCTGGCCGAGACGATCTGTGCGGATGACATGGACGCCATGCTCTGCAGGGCTTTGTCCTTGGAGACCTGGTCCTGCGGATGGAGGGGACAGGTGAGCCCCGGGAGTCCGGCCTGGATTCCAGCCCCAGCTCTGCAGTGTGGTCTCAGACCCTAACTTCTCTAGGGGTCCTAGTGTACGTCAGCTCTCTGAGCGTAACCCGCAAGAGGAAATAATACTGTATTCTGGAGCCCAGTATGGGGTCTCCTGTTTCAGGGCCCCCTCAGGTAAGTGCGTTATAGAAAGTGGCATCGTATGTGCATCTAACCTGCACGGTCCTCTCTTATGCCTTCAATCATCAGTGATCTAGGTGACGTTAGACTACCGCTGCAATAAACGCTGTGTAAACAGTGGACAGTGTTTTGTTATTCGTGTGTGTGTTTGCCAATACCAGGGTTTGGCTGCACGCTTGCTCAGCTGGCACTCTACCACTGGAGCTAAGTCTCCAGTGCAACTTTTTGGTGATTATTTTAGAGACACAGTCTCACAGGCTTTTCTGCTTGGGCTGGCTTTAAACCTCAGTCCTCTGGACCTCAGCTTCCTGAGTAGCTGGGGTTATAGGTATGAGCCCCCAGCTTTTTGTTTTGTTCTGTTTCGAAATATGGATCTCACTCTGTTGCCCACGTTGGTATCGAACACCTAGGCTCCAGTGATCAATTCTCTTCCTCCAGCCTCCCAAGTAGCTAGGACTACAGACATGCACCATTATGCCTGGTATAAATAGTTTTCATGCTGTATTGTCCAGACAATGACGACAGAAAAACAGGTCTGCATTTGTCTGGCACATTATTTTTACATATTTATTATCTGAAGTTGGTTGAATCCTCAGATTCAGAACCAAAATAGAGAGAGCTTGTTTTACTGATTCATAGTACTAGGACTCGAGACTGAACCCGGATTCAGTCTTTGTATGTGTTCAGTTCTTTGTGCATGTTAAGCAAGTGTTATACCGTATGAGCCATGCCTGGAGCCTCAACTCTGTGTCAAAGCGGTCCCCCTATCTCAAATCAATACTTTTTTTTTTTTTGGTCGGTCGTGGGGCTTGAACTCTGGGCCTGGGCGCTGTCCCTCAACTCTTCAGTCCAAGGCTAGCTCTACCACATGAGCCACAGCACCACTTCCAGTTTTCTGAGCAGTTTATTGGAGATAAGAGTCTCATGGGCTGGTGCCGGTGGCTCACGCCTGTAATCCTAGCTACTCAGGAGCCTGAGATCTGAGGATCGCGGTTCAAAGCCAGCCTGGGCAGGAAAGTCTGGGAGACTCTTATCTCCAATAAACCACTAGAAAACTGGAAGTGGTGCTGTGGCTCAAGCAGTAGAGCACTTGCCTTGAGCTGAAGAGCGCAGGGACAGTGCCCAAGCCCTGAGTTCAAGCCCCACAACTGACAAAAAAAAAAGAGTCTCACGGGCTTTCCTGTCCAGGCTAGCTTTGAACCGAGATCCTCAGATCTCAGCTTCCTGAGTAGCTAGGATTACAAGTGTGAGACACCGGTGCCTGGCTAGAGTCAATACTTTCTATTCTTTCTTCTTCAGTGGCTTAGGAGTCTGTGTGGGGCCAGCCTCCCTTGGGGGCGTGTGCATAGTGAGGACCTAGGGCCCAGCACAGACACTGAATCAGTCCTGGAGGCCTCGCCCAGAGCCTTTGGGTGAGCTTCCAGAAGATTCTGGTGTCATTCATGTGGCAGAGCCCCTGAGTGCCACTCACGGATGCTGCTCTCACCTCCCATTATCTGGAACCCAGGAGCCTAGGTGCACGGGATGCACAAGTGCAGGCAGCCACCCCCCCACCCCCCCCACGGCGCCCGCAGCCCCTCCCCGGGTCAGGAAGCAGAGGTCAGTACTCACCAGGTTCATGGCCTGTAAGGAGAAAGGGAGGACAGATTAGATAACAGGACACAGATCAGATGAGGGCTCAAGACGGAGGGGACATGTCCCTTCCCCTCCCTCCCATCAGTACGCTAGGAAGCTCAGAGGCAGAGCGGCACCCTGCCCGCCCCTGACGGGAGGGCTGGGGAGCGAGCAGGAAGGAGCAGCCGATCCCTGTGTCTGCTGTCCGCTGCAACTGCACTGAGCTGTGCAGGGCACGCTGCTGGGACAAAGCCCAGCACCAGCGAGGGACCCGGTGAGGACTCAGCTCCCGAAGCCCAGACTCACAGCGGCCAGGGCTCTAATCCACACCCACACCCACAGTCCCGCCAGCCAGGGCCCACCAGGGCCTCTTCCCTGCCCACCTGAAGACCCCGTGCAAGTGCAAGCGGCAATCAGAGGAAGGAGGAAGAGGAAGCGGAGAGGAGAGGTGGGCCTGGCAGCCCCAGATGGTCTGCCTCTCGCCTGTGACAGGGCTGGCCGGGCCCTTGGCTCCTGCCCTGTGCCCAGGGGGCCCGGCCTGGAGGCTTCCGCTGCCACTGGCATTGGCCAGACCCCCTGGCAGCTGTGGGCTGTGACAGGGCCCATACCTTCAGCTTGGACTGAATCTCCCGAGATTTCCGTCTGGCTAGAACCTGCAAGTGGCTAGACACCTGTAGAGAGAGAGAGGAAGAGAAAAAGGACAGAGGGAAGGGAGACAGGCAAGACCAGAGCTTCAGCCAGAGAAGAGGCGCAGGGTCAGCGAGGCAGAGGCCTGTGTGGGCAGAGAGCAGAGAAGGTGCCTCAGAAGGGCTGGGCGAGAGCAAGGCCTGGCCAGGCGCCTCACGTACCTTGATGCCAACCTGGTACTCCCGCACCTTCTTCCGAGCTAGAACCTGTATGTGGCTGGACACCTAGGGGCCGCCCCGCGCCCCGCCACGGAAGAAAACAGACAGTGAGGAGACACAGCCACAGGGCCACGGGCGAAGAGCGCCCCAGCCCTCACCTCCGGAGCCAAGTGTAACTGGGGGAGCCTCGGAGCCCCTGTGGACAGATCACTCTTGGTTTTTGTCGGTTGTGGGTCTTGAACTCTGGACCTGGACACTGTCTCTGAGCTCTTCAGCTCAAGGTGAGTGCTCTATCACTTGAGCCACAGCGCCACTTCCGGTTTTCTGGTGGTTTATTGGAGATAGGAGTCTCATGGACTAAGCTGGGCGCCAGTGGCTCATGCCTGTCATCCTAGCTACTCAGGAGGCTGAGATCTGAGGATCATGATTCAAAGCCAGCCCGGGCAGGAAAGACCGTGAGACTCGTATCTCCAATAAACCACTAGAAAACCGGAAGTGGCGCTGTGGCTCAAGTGGTAGAGTGCTCGCCTTGAGCTGAAGAGCTGAGGGACAGCGCCCAGGCCCAGAGTTCAAGCCCCATGACCGACCAAAAACAAAAACAAGAGTCTCATGGACTTGCCTGCCCAGGCTGGCTTTGAACTTGGATCCTCAGATCTCCGCTGCCTGAATAGCTAGGAGGACTTTCTGGAAAGAGGCCCTCAGACCTCATCTCGTGTGCAATGACAACACTCACTGCCCAGTTACACTGAACCAAGGCCATGTTTCTCCTGGACCACTGCTCAGTGCCCGTCACCCTGCAGCTTGCTGCTGGCCCCATCCCGCCTGGCTCCACGCTTCTCCCTCCACTCCGCCCTTTCTCCCTGGACTGGCAATGCCAGATGTGTCAGCTTCATGGGCAAACCAGAGCTAACCCTGGGTGGTCCAGCCTCAGACCCTGACCTCGGCCTCCACAGCCAGTCTCCCCAGAAGGCCACGGCCCTCAAGGCCACGCCACTGTAAGTGCAACAACCACTGTGGACCTTCTTTGCAAGCTGTTCGTATCCCCACAAAGAAATTCTTCTTAGGCTGGGAAGGTGGCTCAGTGGTAGAGCGCTTGCCTTGCATGCATGAGGCCCTGGTGCTGTGGCTCAAGTGGTAGAGTGCTAGCCTTGAGCTGAAGAGCTGAGGGACAGCACCCAGGCCCAGAGTTCAGGCCTCATGACCAACCAAAAGAAAGAGAAATTATTCTTTCTCTCTCTCTTTTTTTTTTTTGCATTGGCTATTCTCTTCTTTTTTTTCCTTTAGTAGTGCTGGAGATTGAGCTCAGGTGCCTTGCACTTGCTAGAAGGCACTCTACCTCTTGAGCCACATCTCCAGGACCTTTTTGCATTGGAATTTTCTTTTCTTTTTTTCCTTTTTTTTATTGGTCATGGGGCTTTAACTCAGGGCCTGGGAGCTGTCCCTCAGCTCTTTCTGCACAAGGCTAGTGCTCTACCACTTTGAGCCACAGCGCCACTTTCAGTTTTCTGGTGGTTCATTGGAGATAAAGAGTCTCACAAACTTTCCTGCCTGGGCTGGCTTTGAACTGTGATTCTCAGATCTCAGCCTCCTGAGTAGTTAGGATCAAAGGCGTGAGCCACTGGCGCCCGCTTGTCTCTCTCTTTTGTGTGTGTGGGGAAGGGCTTGAATTGTGTGTGTGTGTGTGTGTGTGTGTGTGTGTGTGTGTATGTGAGAGAGAGAGAGAGAGAGAGAGAGAGAGTGCATATGTCCCCTAGGGTTTGAACTCAGAGCTTAAGCACTATCCCTTAGCTTTTTTGCCCAAAGATAGCACTCTACTACTTGAGGCACAGTTCTACTTATTGGCACTGGTTATTGGAGATAAGAGTCTCATGGATTTTCCTGCCCAGGTTGGCTTTGAATCATGATCCTCAGATCTCAGCTTCCTGAGCAGCTAGGATTACAGGCGTGAGCCACCTGCACCCAGCTTCTTTTTCTTTGTAATCCCAGCCTGAAGGTGACTCTGTGAATGACACCAGCAGCTGCTGTGGCCCCTCCCTCGGCCCAGGAGTCAGGCTCCAGCCCAGCCCAGGGGCTGCCAACTTCCTGATGGTACCCACGGCTGCCGGGCACAAGCACTGCTCTTCCCACCATGTCCTTGCTGATCTCAAAGATTTGCAGCAACACTAGGAAGGAGGTTCCGATATGACCTCTGACTTACAGACGACGAACCCCCAGCCCAGAGAGGCTTACCATCATATCCAAGCCTCACAGCTGGATGCTAGAGCCAGGATTTGAACCCTGGCTGTCTGACGCCAAAGCCCATTTGCTTCTCACCAAGCTATTCTACCAGGGCTCCTTCACGCTTGGGGGTGCACCCCACCCCAGCTCTGCGACACTCTGACTCCCCGTGGAGCATACCGCCCACTTAATATTTAGCTGAAGGCTTGGTACTTGCCGTCATTTGCTGCATGTACCCAATGCCACCAAGAAAAACTGCATCTCTTTGCCAAAAGCGAAATCAAAATGACTGAGAACTTGTCAGCTAGTTCCTCCTTGAGACACTCCAAAGCCTGCGCTCACGCCAGGAGGGGCCCCTGTCAGGTGCACGCAGAAGCACAGCGGGAGGGGCTGCCATCTCTGTGAAGGACTGAGACCCGAGCTGGCTGGCAGGCGCAGGCGCGCACAGGTCTTAGTTCCGTGCTGAGCTGAGTGACCCTCGACCCTTCCCACACTGACAAGAGGCTCCAATGACCCTGGATGTGGCCAGGGCGTGACTGGATGGGCACTCCCTCCCTGGGGAGCTGGGGACAGCAGCAGGCTTCGCACAGGACTCACACGGGAACTCGGGGCTGGGGAGCCAACACCGGCTTTGCTGTGCTAGAACAGGGGGAGTCGGTATGCTGAACCATCAGGCATCTTCCTCCGGCAGGCCAGGCTTGCAGGCCAGGCCAGGAGCCCTGTCCCCTCCCACACTGCTAGAGAGGAGACCCACGGCAGTCTCCTTGGGACAGGCTGGGCTTGTCTTATGCACATGCGGGGATCTGGAAGGATCTGGAAGGATCTCAGAAGGTGATCACACAGCTCAAATTCCTCCCAGACAGGAAGCCTGGGAGGGCCACAGGGGGGAGCTGTCCTCCTGTCCACCAACCCCCCACCCCCAGGTCCCCATCTCCAGCTACACTTCTCCCTTAGTCCCCCCCCCCCACCTTCCCAGCCAGATGTCACCCCTGTAGGCCCAGGTCTCCGCCTCCCAGTCCTCCTGTCATGTCCTCCAGGGCCCCTGCTGCCTGAGGGACCTGTCCCCCACATCTCCAGATGACTCCCCTCCCAGCTCTGCCCATCCTTCCTCCCTTCCTCCACACCACCCTGCCTGCTCCTGGACAGCTCATCCCGGATCCACTGCCCAGGCCAGCGACACTGCGGCCATTCAACTTGTCCCAGCCTCAGATTTCTCATCTGAAAGGTGGAAACACTGCGCCCTCCTATGCTACTAAGAGGGTTAACATGACTGACACAGAGTAAGTGCTGAGTGTTTTTGTTTTGTTTTGCTTTGTTAGTCGTGGGACCTGAACTCTGGGCCTGGGCGCTGCCCCTCAGCTCAGGCGAGCGCTCTACCACTTGAGCCACAGCGCCACTTCTGGCTTTTTCTGCTTATGTGGTACTTAGGAATCAAACCCAGGACCTCATGCATGCAAGGCAAGTGCTCTACCACTGAGCCACCTTCCCAGCCCAGCTCTGAGTAGTTTACGATCACAAGCAACAGGACATGCTCTGAGAAACGCATCATCCCAGGATTTCACTGTGTCCATGCCATCCAGCGTGTGCACACACACCTAACACACACTGGGACCATGAGGTACAGCTGCTGTGGGCAGGGCCCAATCTGCCCTGCGATATCATGTGACCCACAATTCTTGTCATGTGTACAGATAACTGCCCAGCAGGTAGGGTCCTCCCTACACCGGCCTGGCTGCTGCCCTCGCGATCTCATGCCACCCGGCTCCACAGTTGTCCATCTGTCTCCCCAATTGGCCGGTCAGCGGCTACTCCTAGCAGGGGACACTGGCTGCCAGCAGCCCCGTGGGTTTCCGAGGTCCCTGAAGTCAAGGCATGGGGAGGGTGGCAGGCCATCAGGGAGCACAGGGCCATCTTTCCAGAACAACGGGTACAGAGCAGGGCACAAGAAGCCACCAGGAGAGGGAAGGGGAGCTGGAGGGCGGGGCCTGGCGCACATCATCTCTACCTGTTTTCTCGTCCGTGTCTTCCCCGTCCTCAATTTGATATAGCGTGCAATCAGCTCATTTCGACCTAGACAGGGAGAGGGGAAAAGTGAGGCGTGGGTACAGGGTAGGGCTGCAGGCTGGGATCCCCTCCCCCCCCCCCCCCCCCCCCCCCCGCTCTGCTAGTCTTCACCCTGTATCTACCAAGCTCTACAAGTAGGCCACAAAGCCGGGGCCTCATCCCCAGTGCTCCCCCTACCACCGCCAGGGGACAGGGTGCACCTACAGGCTTCCTACACATCCATGAGAGTAGAATGGGACCAGGGGCTCGGGGCCCTTCAGCAGCGGCTGAGGCACCCATGTGTCCAGGGGCTCTGCCCTCGCGTGTGGCACGCATCCCCACGCATGTGTGTGCAAGGCCTGCTCCATCCTAGTTCCACTCCCTTCCCCTAGCTGGCCAAGGAAGACAGAAGGACAAGGGCTGGGAAGGTGGCTCAGTGGTAGAGTGCTTCCCTGCATGCCAGAGGCCCTGGGTTCCATTCCTCAGCACCACATAAGCAGAAAAAGGCAGACGTGGCGCTGTGGCTCAAGTGGTAGAGCGCTAGCCTTGAGCTGAAGAGCTAAGGGACAGCGCCCAGGCCCAGAGTTCAGGCCCCATGACCAGACCCCAAAAAAAAAAAAAAAAAAGACAGAAGGACAAGACAGGAGGGAGGTGCCGCAGCGCTGTCGGCTAAGCTGACAGCCAGTCAAGATGCGTCCCGAGCCTGTGACCGTGTCCCTCTGCTGGACACCCCATGTCACCCTGAAAAAGTGAGCCTGTGGGTGGGGCCTTGAGCAGCTACACGGACCCTCTGGGCCCTGAAAGGGGAGGGGGGGCGCCTGACCCATGGCCAGTGCCCCTCAACCCCAAACCCAAGCTCCCTCCCCCTTGGCCTCCCCAGAACAGCCACATTCCCCAAATTCCTCTCCCATGACAGAAGCCGCCCTGCCCCTCCCGGCCCCTCCCTTCACCCATCTAAAATTACCCTGTGGGTCACCCTCACCCCTAACCTGGAACAGCAGCAGGGGAGGCAACCTCGCCCTGAGGAAGGTACCCCAGAACCCCAACCTGTCCTGGGAACTGGGCTTGGGGAAAGCCAGCCGTGGCCCAGGGCGGGGTGGAGGGCCAGGTGACCGGGCGCTGGAGGGAAGGCGGGCTTTCCCCAGCCTCGGGCCTGGGGAGGAGCGGGGGAGCTGTAGGGGAGCCAGGCCCAGGGGCTGAGGAGCCTACAGATGCTGCTGCTCCCTGAGGGCTCTCAATCCCTGCTGAAGGGACTGAGAGGGCCCGGAAGGCCTCACGACAGTGAACAGGTCCCCGCACCCCACTTCTCTTGCCGCACAGCCCCTGTCACACGGTGTCTCCCCAGGCATCCTCTGCCACTCTGCTGGGGCCGGAACCCTGTCCAGGCCTGGAACCCTGTCCAGGCCTGGCCTAGAGCAGACTGGAATGACCCAGTTTCTTGGGCCCACTGAGTCACCCCGAAACCTCCAGGCCAAGAAGGAGGCGAGGCTGAGCAGGGGCAGGCGGTGAGTGTGGGCTGCGGCCGCCTGTTTGTGAGGAGCAGCTGGGGGAGGCCCCAGACGCAGGCCCAGGCTCGCCCCACACGGGCGGCCAGGACTTCCCAGACCGGTTGGGTGAGGGGGCAGAGAGCAGCGGAGGCCGGGCGGGCGCTGGCCGCCCAGTGTCCCGGCCTGCTGCTGCTGCTGCTGCTCCGAGCACGTACCGTACATCTTGCCCTCGTCCGACAGGATGATCTTGCGCCGGCCGCAGGGCGGGTAGATGGCCAGGGCCTCCTGGAAGCTCTGCTCGATGTCCGGGCTCCAGACGCCCTCGGCATCGTTGTCCAACCCCTTGTCCAGGCCCTCGGGCCCATCTTCCCGGGCCTCCCCGGGGCTGCTGCTGGCGGTCCAGCTGTTGGACGCTATTGTGCTGGTTGCTCTGGGCTCTGGGCCTGAGCCCACTGGGCAGCCGGAGCCTGGGGGGCAGCACAGAGGGTCAGGCCAGGGCCTTGTGGACCACAGTCGCCTCCATTCCTGCCACCAGCTCCTCCCCAGTGAGGGTGGGGGGAAACAGAGCTCCAGCAGGATGGAGACAGTGAATGCTGTGTGATCTTGGGTGCATTACTATACCTTTCTGAACCTGGGATCCGTGCAGGCAAGAAGCAGGACTGGGGGTGAACAGAGACTACAGGGGTGTGGCCCTGCACTGGTGGAGCACTTGCCATGTGTTGGCAGGGAAGGAAGGCAAGCAGTGACACCCATCAGTTTTCAGATGGGGGAAACTGAGGCTTACAGGCCAACATGGCTGTCAGGGGTGTTGTACTAAGAAAGAGCCTATTGGGCGAGCCCAGTGTTTTTGTAGCTTTCTGGGGGGGTGGGGAAGGCCACAGAGGTCAAATCTCTGCCAGGGTCCCCATCCCTCATTCTTTTGCATTTTTTACTGTGCCAGTCCCAGAGCTTTTGTGCTCAAGGCTAGTGCTCTACCTCTCTACTTCCAGCTTCTTTGGTGGTGAATTGGAGATAAATTTCCTGCTCAGGCTGTTTTTTTTTTTTTTTTGTTTTTTTGGTCATGGGGCTTGAACTCTGGGCCTGGGCGCTGTCCCTGTCAGCTCAGGGCTCTACCACTTGAGCCACAAACCACTTCCAGTTTTCTGGTGATTATTTGGAGATAAGAGTCTCTCAGCACCGGGCGCTGGTGGCTCACACCTGTAATCCTAGCTACTCAGGAGGCTGAGATCTGAGGATCACAATTCAAAGCCAGCTGGGCAGGAAACTCTGAGACTCCTTTTTTGTTGTTGTTGTTGTTGGTCATGGGGCTTGAACTCTGTGCTTGGGCGCTGTCCCTGAACTCTTCAGCTCAAGGTGAGCGCTCTACTGCTTGAGCCACAGAGCCACTTCCGGTTTTCTAGTGGTTTATTGGAGATAAGAGTCTCACAGACTTTCCTGCCCGGGCTGGCTTTGAACCACAATCCTCAGATCTAAGTCCCTGAGACTCTTATCTCCAATAAACCACTAGAAAACGGGAAGTGGCAGGCACTGTGGCTCAAGCAGTAGAGTGCTTGCCTTGAGCTGAAGAGCACAGGGACAGCGTCCAAGTCCAGAATTCAAGCCCCACAACTGACCAAAAAAAAGTCTCACAGACTTTCCTGCCCAGGCTGGCTTTGAACTGTGATCCTCAGATCTCAGCCTCCTGAGTAGCTAGGATTATAGGTGTGAGCCACCAGTGCCCAGCTCAGGCTGGTTTTGAACCATAATCCTCACATCTCAGCCTCCTGAACAGCTAGATGTAAGTCATGAGCCTGCGTCTGTTTTTCTTTTTATTGTTTGATTTTTTTTTAATTTTTTGCCAGTTATGGGGCTTGAACTCAGGGCCTAGGCACTGTCCCTGAGCTTCTTTTGTTCAAGACTAGCACTCTACCACCTGAGCTACAGCACCACTTCTAGCTTTTTCTGTGTATGTGGTACTGAGGAATGGAACCCAGGGCTTCATGCATGCTAGGCAAGCACTCTACCACTGAGCCACCTTCCCAGCCCTTTCTTTTTTTTAAAATTGTGCCAGTATTGAAGCTTGAACTTGAGGCCTGTGTGCTGTCTCTTAGCTTTTCATGCACTGAAAGCTGCCAATCACAGGGTTTGAATTAAAAAATCTCACACTAAGCCGGGCACTGGTGGCTCACGCCTGTAATCCTAGCTACTCAGGAGGCTGAGATCTGAGGATCGCGGTTCAAAGCCAACCAGGGCAGGAAAGACCATGAGACTCCTATCTCCAATAAACCACCAGAAAACCGGAAGTGGCGCTGTAGCTCAAGTGGTAGAGCGCTCGCCTTGAGCTGAAGAGCTGAGGGACAGCGCCCCGGCCCAGAGTTCAAGCCCCACGACCGACAAAAAAAAAAAGAAAAAGAAAAAAATCTCACACTTTTTGTATTCATAGCTGGTGCTCTACCATTTGAGCCAGGCCTCCAGTTCTGACCCTTTGCTGATTCATTGAGGATAAGTCTCTCAGACTTTTTGGCCTGGGCTGACTTCGAACGGTCATCCTCTGATCTCAGCCTGTTGAGTAGCTGGGATTACAGGCAGAACCACCAGTACTCAGCTTCCCATCCTTCATTCTCGCATCAGCATCAGCACAGGTCTGCCAAGGATTGGTGTGGATGAGGGCAGCTCCTGACACAGGAAGGGGTGGCTTCACCTTCCTCAAAGCCATAACCCTTATCACCCCTGCACCCACGAAACTGAGGTAGGCGAACTGCCAGGTCCAGGTCATCTTGGGCTACGTAGTGAGACCTTGTCTTAGAAAAACAAGGGCTGTACTGGTGGCGTGGCTCAGTGGGTGGAGCACCAGCCTCCCAAGCACAAGATCCAGGGCTTCATCCCTAGTAATCAACAACAACAAAAAGGTAAGTAAAGGGCTGGAAAGGTGGCTCAGTGGTAGAGCGCTTGCCTCGCATGCATGAGGCCCTGGGTTTGATTCCTCAGCACCACATAAACACAAAAAGCTGGAAGTGGCGCTGTGGCTCAAGTGGTAGAGCGCTGGCCTTGAGCTGAAGAGCTGAGGGACAGCGCCCAGGCCCAGAGTTCAGGCCCCATAGCCGGACCCCCCCACCCCCCAAAAAAAAAAAAGAATCCCATGGAAGAACTCAAACTCAGGGATGAGGCAGCGGCACTTCTGGTGGATGACCAGCTTTGCCCCACCCCTCTGCTCCCCAGCCACTTCCTGTTCCCGCACCTCGGTGGCCCCAGAGCAGCCCATAAACCACCCACAGCCTCCCTGGCCGGCCCGGCCACATGGCAGAAGGGCCAGGCCTCTGCACACAGGCTGCCGAGCTCCGGGCTGAGTGTATTAATCCAGACCGCACTCAGCTAGTCTCCACTGCACACAGTCCAAGACCCCCTCACCCACGCGGCCCCTCACCCACGCGATGCCCCCTCAACCACGCGGCCCCTCACCCACATGACCCTTGGACCTTTGAGCCAGTTCCAGGGCTCCACGGCAGGGCCAGGGTGGAGAGATGGGGACCTGTGAGGAGCCCAGGAAGGGGAACACGAACTCGGGGTCCCCCCAGATGGGGAGAGTGGCTTCTTCTTACGGAGTGGTGTGTTTGCTTAGGAGGGGCGTGGGGTCACTGGTGGCTGGGCGGCAGGGAAGGCATGGGGTGGCGGAGCACACATCCAGTTTATTCATTTACTTGTTAGAGGTGTGGTCTCGTGTATCCCAGGCTTACCTAGAACTTGGATCCTCCTGCCTCAGTCTCCCCAGTGCACCATCACACCTATCTCCTAGACTTGGTATTACCACTAACAGCGACTGCCCCACGGCAGGCTCAGTTCTGGGATTTTACACACACTGGTCACCCATCCTTACAATAACCCTGTTTGGGGAGGAGGGGGCGGGGCGACACTACTATCGATCCTACTTCACAGATGAGAAAACTGAAGAACAGAGATTCGACAACTTATCCAAAGACACACGACAAGTAAGAGCAAGAGCTGGGGTTCTGAACCCAGGATGAGAGGCAAGAGCTGAGGAACCCCACACGGGACAGGCAAGGGAGGCCTCGCTCTCCACCACACTGCCCTCCATTGCACAGTGGAGGTCCAGGCCGAGGACGCCCTGCCCCGCCGCTCATACATCTCGCCGTTTCAAGGCACCCACTCTACTGTCCAGTCCTGTGAGGTCACAAAGACACAATTAAGATTCTCCTGAAGGGCTGGGAAGGTGGCACAGTGGTAGAGCGCTTGCCCCACATGCATGAGTCCCTGGGTTTGATTCCTCAGTACCACGTAAGCAGAAAAAGCCGGAAGTGGTAGAGCGCTAGCCTTGAGCTGAAGAGCTGAGGGACAGCGCCCAGGCCCAGAGTTCAGGCCCCACGACCAACAACAACAACAAAGATTCTCCTGATGACCCTGAATAGGACAAGCAGGATAGGTCATCCCAGGAACCTATATTTCAGTCCCCAGCCCCCTTAGGCAAATATTTGGGGGAGGGGGCATGTTATTGGCAGGGGTGAGACCCTCCAGTGAGGGATGGAAGTAGTTGGGGGGCCAGCCTCCCCCTGGCTTTCAGCTTGGCACTGTCAGGGGGCTGTGGGAGGAGCAGAGTGGCTGGGACCCCTCCCAACAGAGTGTCAGCTTCCCCCCCTCCCCCGCTGAGGCCTGCCTCCCTGGGAGCAGCAGGAGCCTGGCCCATGGGGGGCCCTGGCAGCCCCAGACTTCTGAAGCAGCTTGCCTGCCTCCCCCAAGTCTCTGGCAGCCTCCCCTCATCCAGGCCGTGCCCCCCTTCTGGTGATGTCAGCCCTGCCCCGCCCCCTGCGGGAGCATGTGGCCAAATATGGCGAACAGAGCAGCCCAGAGCTGGGAGACTGGGGGGCGGGGCGGCCCCTGGCTGAAAGTTGGGCAGCTGGGGGGTGGGGGGGGATGACAGCGGACTTGTCAAGGAGAGAATTAGGGATCCCCATCCCTCCACTGGCAGTAGGCACTTGCAGGACTGACCTAGTTCTAGGAAACCCCTGGGGGGGGCACACCAGGTGGGCAGGTGGCACTCCAGGTACAGCCCAGAACAGCAGCGCACGCATGCCCCACCTGTATGCCGAGCAGGCCAGGGGTCTGGGCCTATCTGCCTCATCCCTGAGGAGGGGGAGACCCCACAACAAGCTGAGCTGACCGTCCAGGGTGGCTGCGTGATAGCCCCTGCCCTGGGACCTGGTGGCAGGAAGCTTGGGGCTCCTGAGATTTACGGGACGGAAGGGTGCGAGGTGTGGCAGCCCCCCACCCCCACCCCAGCGCAAGTCTCAACCTTATGGGCTGTGCTGCCAGGAGGAGGCAGGAGCTGAGCCTGAGCAGACAAGAAGGGAAGAAGGCAGAAAGATCGAGATAAGCCCTGACAGTCCAGAGGGTGCCAAGGATGGGAGAGCAATCCAGAAGGAGTCAGACACAAAACTTGGAGAGTGACCCATCGAGGGAGAGCCAGAGGAGACAAGGAGTGCTGGACAGACAGACAGACAGAGAGACAGATGATGGCTAGGGCAGACAGAGGGGAGAAAAAAAGAGAGGAATCTAGCAAAGAACAGAGACATAAACGCACAGCTTCAGAGGTGAGGGGGACAGGAGGAGAAAGGTCAGTGACCTCAGGTGCCAGACAGTGGGGAGTGGAAGGGCGTGGGAAAGGGGAGGGGGAGGAGACAGGGACAAGGGCAGAGGGGAGGACGTGACGGGGACCAGGGGGCTGGGCTCACCCCTTCCCCTCCTGGCAGACCAATGCCCCCTCCCCTGCACAGAGCCCTGCTAGTCCTGCCCGCAGGCTACAGCTATGCAGGTGGGCTTGCTGGCACATCTGCTTCCCCTTTCCCAGGCCCTCAACCCTCTAGGTGAACAGGCGGTGGGCGGGAGCGGGGAAGGGGGCTAGGAGGCTGGGTGAGCAGGCTCTGGAGTCCTGGGGGAGATAAGGGGCACCTTGCTGCCCACTCCCCACCCTGGGGCCGGACCTGCTGGAAGAACTGGCTGCACAGCTTCAGGGATGGAGGCCAGAGTTGGGGCTGCGGCAGAGACCAGGCCCAGACAGCTCCAGACCACCGGCCTGGAGCTCCTTTGAAGAAGGAGACCAGGCAGGCCAGCCGGGCCGGGGCTTGTCTTCCTCCAGAGCTGCTGCCTAGTGGGGGCATGGCTGAGCCAGGTCTCGCTGGGCCAAGCAGGCCTCAGCTTTCCAGGGATCTTGGCCTCCAAGGCCTCCCCCTGCCTGCCCTAAGACCCCGGGGCTGGCTGCGCAGCGGGTAAGGCTGGAGGGGGCAGCTGAGAAGTGCCAGCAGCTCCCCACCCCCTTGCTTGCTTCTCTCCACCCTACCCCCACGGTGGCCAGCTGGTCTCCAGCTGCCAGCGGCTCCCACCCTACAAGTGGCCACGCTCGGGTTGGGACCAGACTGGGCCGTGGAAGCGGGTATGGGTGGTATCTGCTTCCCCCATCTCCAGTTGGAGGACCCCAGAGGAACTTGCCAAGAGGCCACACCCTGCCAAGCCGGGGAGGGAGGACCCTCTTCCCTGGAGAGGGTTGGGGGTTGGAGTCTTACAGGCGGAAGTAATCTGCAGAGCCCACTGGGAGGTGCGATCTCCTCCTCTTGCCCTCCCCCCACACCCCCATCCCTCTCTCCCTCTCCTTATTAATGTGCTTCCAATTTGGGAATCCAGACTCTCAGCCCCTCCTCATCCCCTCTTGGGCGAGCAGGGATGGGAAAGCCCACAGGCTCCCTGGCCCAAAGCAGTGTAGGGGTGGAGGTGGAGACTCAGAGCTGGAGTCCCCAGCCCCCCCTCATCCTCTCCAGGCTGGCCCTGGTGTCCTCCTCTGGTCCCATTCCCAAGGGGCAAATCCCAGGGATCCAGAGGGGGACAGGCTGGTGGGAAGGGAGGCAGGGAGGAGCTGGGTTTCACAGTGGTCAATTCACATGCTGATCATCTCCACTGGCTTCCTCAGGGCCCACGTCAATCGCTGTCCGGCACACTCACCTGCACCATTCTTCTTCCTAATTATTATTACTGTACTTATTTTTTTGTCAGTCTCTGGGCTTGAACTCAGGACCTGGGTATTGTCCCTGAGATTCTTCGTTCAAGACTAGCGCTCTCCCACTTTGAGCTATAGCACTACTTCTGCTTTTCCAGTTTTCTGCACTTTGAATCATGATGCCCAAATCTCAGCCTCCTGAGTAGCTATGATTACAGGCGTGAGTCACTGGTACTTGGCTTTATATAATTATGATTATTATTATTTAATTGTGGTAAACTGTTAAGCCTCCTGCCTCAGCCTCAGTAGTTCTGGGCTCACAGATGTGTGTCAACATGCCCAGCTCATTCTAACTTTTTTTTTTTCTTTTTTGGGTCCAGTCGTGGGGCCTGAACTCTGGGCCTGGGCGCTGTCCCTCAGCTCTTCAGCTCAAGGCTAGCACTCTACCACTTGAGCCTCAAGTGCCACTTGGGGGCTTTTATGGGTAGTTAATTGGAGTCTAAAGGAGTCTCATGGATCTGAGGATCAAAGTTTAAGGTTGGCCCGGGCAAAAAAAGTCCCCATGAGACTCTTATTTCCAATTAACCCCTCAAAAACCAAAAGTGGCGGGGCACTGGTGGCTCACGCCTGTAATCCTAGCTACTCAGGAGGCTGAGATCTGAGGATCGCAGTTCAAAGCCAGCCCGGGCAGGAGAGACCGTGAGACTCCTATCTCCAATAAACCACCAGAAAACCGGAAGTGGCGCTGTAGCTCAAGTGGTAGAGCGCTCGCCTTGAGCTGAAGAGCTGAGGGACAGTGTCCAGGCCCAGAGTTCAAGCCCCATGGCCGACAAAAAAAAAAAAAAAAAGTGGTGCTGTGGCTCAAGTGGTAAAGTGCTAGCCTTGAGCACAAAAAGGTTCAAGGACAGTGCCCATGCCCTGCATTTAAGTCTCACAACTGACAAATAAATAAACCAAGGAGTCTAATGGACTTTCCTTCCTGGGCTGGCTTTGAACGGTGATTCTCAGATCTCAGCCTTCTGAGGAGCTGACAGGCCTGAGCCACCGGCACCCAGCTTCATTCTAGTCATTTTTATGTGCACAACACAGTGACAATACCTATTTTGCTCCTGTCCATTTTTCGGTGTCCTTTTCCTGTGTCTTCCACATCGATGCCACAAGCATTGGGGTGACAGGTCCCCACTCCCTGTCTGCCACAGACCCTGGGCATACCACCCACAGACGCTCAGATGGTGACCACCCACGGGGCTAGCCCCAGTCACACCCCACAGCTTCAACACAGGGCGGCTCACCCGAACAGGTATTCGCATCGCAGGCCACGCCGCACCCTCACACGTCACCATCACACGGTGCCCAACGCCATCACACCAACCCAAGGCAAGGCTGTGTCACACACTGTGTCACAACACACCAGGCACCCGGTGACGCCGAATGTCACTTATTCTGCTCCTGACACACACACACACACACACACACACACACACATGCACGCACGTACAGTGGCAGCTCCCTCACATAGGCACCCAATGTCCTCCATAGATGTGTATAGCATGACACCCCTTCCCACAAGATGCCCCCCATCCTCACAGGCTCCTCATGGACTTCTGTTTCCAGTCACAGTGGCTCTTACCGACAACCGTCGCTTTCCTGAGTGTGCATCCAGCCTGACCATGGTCACACACGCGGACTGCACCCAGACCCTCTCCCACGCATCCACCCCACACAGTGTCACCCCACAAATGTCCCTTCACACTGCCTCGCTCACATCCAGGGTCACACACAGCTGCACTCGTTTCCCTCTATAACTTCCTGTCTTTCCAAGCCTGGCAGAGGCCAGGAAACAATCAGTACTCTAGGAAACGCCAGGGGCTGAGGCTGGGGGGGGGGGGGGGGAGCATTCTCTGACCCAGGCTCCAGTGGGTGAGGACAGAGGCACCGTCCTGCAGCAGCTGCTTCTGCAGCAGCCCTCTGGGTCTGGCACACGGGGAGGGGAGTCAAGGACAAGGCCATGAAGCCAGAGCCGAGGTGATCTAATGACCCCCAACTCTAATCAGACGCCCCTGTGTTGGTCCTAGGGCTGCCCAGAGGTCCATAGGGCCCTGGATCCTCAAGGCCACCCCTCAGGCCTCTGCGATGTGGGAAGAGAGTCTGGGACCTCCCAGCCGCTCCCTAAGCAGCACCAGCCTTAGACCCTTAAGGCTCCAAGGTTCCTTCTCCACTGCCCCACACCGCAGCCTGAAGGTGATGTGGCAAGGTTGCTAGGCTGTCCCCTCCAGTTCACACATGGAGCCCCCCAGAAAACCTGGCCACGGGGAAGGGGGAGCCAGTGGCCTCTGAACACCCTCCTTCCTGCCCCCCCACAGCCCATCCCCCACTTCAGAGGACAAGTTCCCCTCTCCACCAGTCTCCCTGGCCACACACTGGAGGGGTAGGTGAACTTCTCAGCCGTATTCACCAAGTTTTGCTCTCCTCATGCCCTGTGACTGTCTTCTTCAGCCACCTTATACCATGAGGCCGCCCCTACCTCTCAGGGCCTCAGCAGGTTCAGGTTCTAGGAGAGGAAGGGGAGGGAGAGGAGGAGGAGGACTTAGGGAGGCAGAGGCTCTGGAAGACGCTCAAACAAAGGTAAGGACACAGATGGTACAAGGTCCAGTTGCGACCAGACCCTTACTTCTTCAGCCCCTTTGTGGAGGGGGTCTCCTCCTGGTTTTAGTCTTATTTTCTTTCTTTCTTTCCTTCCTTCCTTCCTTCTTTCTTTCTTTCGTGGGTCATGGGGCCTGAACCCTGGGCCTGGGTGCTGTCCCTGAGCTCTTCAGCTCAAGGCTAGCGCTCTACCATTTGAGCCACAGTGCCACTTCTGGCCTTTTCTTCTTATGTGGTGCTGAGGAATGGAACCCAGGGTCTCATGCATGCAAGGCAAGCACTCTACCACTGAGCTACCTTCCCAGCCCTCCCTCCCTCCTTCCCTCCCTCCCTCCCTCCCTCCTGTCTCTGTCTCTTTCTTTCTTTCGTGGGTCATTGGTCTTGAACTCTGGGCCTGGGTGCTGTCCCTCAGCTCTCCAGCTCAAGGCTAGCGCTCTACTACTTGAGCCACAGCGCCACTTCCAGCTTTTTCTGCTTATGTGGTGCTGAGGAATCAAACCCAGGGCCTCATGCATGTGAGGCACCTGAGCCACTTCCCAGCCCTGTATTCTTATTTCTTCCAACAAGCACAATGTGTTGTGGTGTGCAAACCTCCGAGTGAGTGATAGTGAACACGGACTCAGACATACACACACACACCACACACACACACACACACACACACACACACTCTCAAAGATCTGTCCTGCCAGCCACCGACCACTCTGCTGCCCCATTCCCAAGTGTGCTAATTAGCATTAATTATGGTCCCCTCCCTGGGGTCTAGGAAAGGGCCAAGGAGCTATGACTCCCCTGACTCCCAGACCCTCCTTGCGGTGGACCCCTCCAGTCACCCTGCCTGCCCTGCCAGCCTGCCCCGGGCAACACCCGTGTCCATCCCGTGTCCATCCCCTTCCTGCGTGGAACCCATCCCCATGGGTACTGCTGGGGGAGGGGCTCTTCCAAAGGAGCTTCTGCTGTCCCTCCTGGCCCGAGGCTGCCCCCAGCACCAGGAGGGGGGTGGGCAGAGGGTGTGGAGGGAGCACCAGGCTGGGCAGACACGATGGGCCCCGGCCCCTCCGAGTGCTGTCCAGGCCTCACCACCCCCATCCTCTGCGCGGGGCTGCAAGTCCAGGCCTGACGGCTCCTACCTCGAGAGAGGTAGATACAGGACACCACCTCGGCAAAGCCCTCCCCAACGTCTCCTTCCCCCCGGGGGCCGGGGGAAAGAATCTGAGCCTGAAATCTCGGTCCCTATCTAGGAAAGGTGTCGGCAGGTCTCAATGACACAGCCCCAGGGCCTGGCTGGACTGGAAAACAGACCCAGACCAGCGGCCCGGCCTCCCTTCCCTTCCCAGGCCGGAGTAAAGGACGTGACAGACAATGGCGAGGACTGGGTGGGAAAGTGGGGGGTCTGGGGGGGGCGGCTAGCCATCCTTAAATGCCTTGGCCAAGCACCCGACCCAGAGCGGCCAAGGCCCCAGCTCCAGCCCGCCTCAGAGCGGGAGCGCGGCGCGGGCGGCTCCGAGCCCTCACCCCCCGCAGACGGCAGGGTGGAGGACGGCCCGGGCTCCGGGGGGCGGACGCCCCGGGACACACACCCACACCCACACCCCGGGGCTCCGTGACACCCCCAGGTCCTCCGGCTCCGCGCGCGCACGAACGGCCGGGAGGCCCGGCCGAGGCCTGCGCGGAGCTGGGGCCCGGCGGGCTCCGGAGAGCTCCGGCGCGGAGTCCAAAGGGCGGCGGGGCCCGCGACAGGGCGCCCCGGACGCGAGCCGGGGTGGCAGGCCCTCCCTCGGGCCGCGCGGGCCCCCCGCCCCGAGCGCCGACGCCGCGGCGCGGGGCTCCGCCGAGGGCGAAGGCGCGGGGACCCCTCGCTGCCCGGCCTCCGGGACCGGCCCGTCCGGGTCGCGGGGAGCGGGGGGCGGGGCTTCCCGGGAGACTTTCTCCCCGCTTCCCTCCAAACTTCCCGGCACCCCGATCCGGGGTTCCAGCTCGGGCTGGACAATAGCTCGGGGATCCCCGCGCCCCTCGAGGGTTCCCGCGGCACCACCCCGTCCACAGCCACCCAGACACCACTCCCTGGCGAGGCCTCCTTCTCGGCGTCCGCCGGGCTTACCTGGTCCGAGCTCGGGGGGGCGCTGCGCCGGGCCCGAGGGAGCCGCGAGGGGGGCCGGGGAAGGGGGGTCGTGGGGAGGGGGCTGGCCGGAATGCAGGGAATGAGCCGGGCCGGAGCGGGAGGCGCCGGGCGCGGAGGAGGGAGCGAGCGGGACGGAAAGTTTGTGTTGAGGAGCCGGCGGGGGGGTGGGGGCTGCGGGAGGGGCGTGGCCTGCGGCGGGGCGGGGCCTGCGGGTGGGCGGGCCCGGCGGCCGAGGGGCGGGGCCTCCCGGCCGGCCCGGGTGCTGCCCACCCCGCGGCCTGGCGACCGCGGCCAACCGCCCCCCCCCCCCCCCCCCCCGCGCCCCGTCTCTTGCGGCACACCGGGCCTCACTCGCTCCCCAGAACCCCCACTGCAATCTGGGGCTGCGAACTGGGACGGAGCGAAGACAGGAGTTCCCGCCTGGGGGCTGAGCGCCCGTCGGTGGGTGTCGCGGGGCCCCGGGTGCCGCGTCACGAGCAGCCCCGCGGAGCTCGAGCGCCGGGGTCCCGGGGCTCCCCACCACCGCCACCCGCGTCCCGGGCCGCCGAGGCTGAGCGCCCCCTCCCGCCCGAGAACCCGTCCCCCACTCCCGGGGCCCCAGACCCGGCTCCGCCCTGGCGGCTGCGCCCGCCCTGCCCGGACCCGGTTTGTCTGGTTCTCCCCGAGCGGCTTGTTTCTCGGATTTCTCCCCTTCTCCCTCCTCCTGGACGCCCTCCCCCTCGCCCGGCTGGGGTCCCCGCGGGGGGCGTCTGGACCCCGCGTCCCTCCGAATTTCGGCCGGACGGGGCTGCGGGCAGGGGCCGGGGGCGCCCCGGGCCTGGGCGGGAGCGGGGCGGAGGCCTCCGGGCCCGGGACCCCGCCCGCCGCCCGCCGCCCGCCGCCGGGCCCCTCGCCCAAGAACCACCGCCGCGCTGGGCCAGGGACGCGGCTTTATTGGGGATGTGGGAACCCGGCCCCGCCGCCGCCCGGGTCAGATCCACACCGACGGCCGCTCCCGGACAGGAAGTGGGGGGAGGGGCCTCCCCGCCACCAGATGTGCGGCTCCGACTCCAGATGTTCCCCATCTCCATCCCCGCCTCGGCCGGTGCCAGCCCGGGGCGCGCGCAGCGCCCGGCCCGGCGCGGCCGAGGGTCAAGCCCGGGGCGGGGCGGGGGGGGGGGGCTGCCTCCCGGTCGGGCTCCGCGGGGCACCGTGGGGCGCCGGGGTCACTCGCAGGCCAGCTTCCCATCGAAACTGGAGAGGGCGATGGCGAAGGCCTGCAGGGCGCACAGCGGGTACCGGTAGTCCAGGGTGAAGGCGTCCTCCGCCACCCGGCCGAACTGCAGCACGATGTAGTCGGCTGTGGACCGACACGAGCCGGTGGAGGAGGGCGGAGGCCTGGGGACCCCATCCTGGCCAACAACACCCCCAGCCCGCATTGGGGGGGGGCTCGTTTCTTTGCAATAGAGCCCCAACCCTAGCAGAGCTCTGCCCACCTACCTTCCCCTTCCTAGCTCATCCAACCGGCCCCACCTGTTCTGGGTCACTGTAGGCCTCAGGGCAGGGGCCCGTCTTATCTGTGGCTGGCTGCCCCGGGCCATACCTCTGCAGGCCTTAATCTAGCCATGCAGACTCCTCCTCCACCAAGCTCACCCCAGCCCAGAGCCTTTCCTTCCCAACTTCTCCGTTTGTCTTTTGGCAGCCTTTCTTCCCAAGTTCCCCCAAGCCCCACCTTAAACCCCAGGTTCAAAACTTTCTCTGGTCCCTGGGTCCTTCCTTAGGTAGGGGCCCCACTCAGCATGGTCCTCATCCAGTCCAGTCGGATCCCATTTTCTAGCCCCAAACCACAACACCTCCCCCAGCACTGGGAGAGACAGAATATTGCTAAATATACCTCCCAAACTCTGGTCTGATGGGGACAGGTGACGGACGTGGGGTCCATCCCTAGGGCAGAGTAGGGGGTGGGGGACTTGCTCGGTGTTATCCCAACCCTGTGATCCTGGAGTCTTTCCCAGCCCCCCAAACTTCTTCACCCTAGTTTACAACAGGGTCAGTTTCATCTAATTCTGTTCCAGGTACATCTAGTTTCCCTCATTCCGTTAAGGTAGTCCTTAGACTTCATTTAAGATACTCAAATGCTTGATTAGTATTTCGTGAAAGGCAGTCATTTTGAAGACTTGGAAAGGTTCTGGTCTGTTGCTACCTCCTACTTGCTGTGTGACTTGGGCAGATTACTGAGCCTCTCTGGAAGCTAAAGATACTTTCCTCATAGGGTTGTGGAAAGGGTTTGACAATTTAAAGTGCCAAAAGTGCCAAGTACAGTACCTGCCTCTTTAAAGACACTGTCAGAGTTGTTGTTGGGGTACCGTTTGAACTCAGTACTTCTCTCTACCACTTGTGTCATGCCCCAGCCTCTGTGTCCATTTTGCAAAATAATTTTTTGTCTTGCCAGTCTGGGTTATGGCTACTGCTCTATAACTTGACCAAAGCTCCACTTCCTGTCTTTTAGTGTTTAAAGATAAGACTATCACAGTCTTTCTTGCCAGGGCTGGATTTGAACCTCAGTCCTCAGATCTCAGCCTCCCCATCAGGACTGCCCAGCTTGCAAAATAGAGATGCTTTGGGGGTAAAGGCCAGCCTCTGAGCCTCAGAACCTTTGACCCCGTCAGGATGGGTGCTTGGTGGCTGTGGGACCCCAGCAGTTCATCTCTCCTGATACAATCAGGCTCTCAATGTCCCAGATCTACCCCAGGGCTTTGGTTAATGCTAGACTGAGAACCTGGAATCACGAAGCCTGGACTCCCTCTGGGAATGCAGAGGCTCCCAGAAGCACAGAGTCAGAGCCCTTAGAAGACAGTAACCTTGCAGATGTCCCAGGACACAGGCCTGGGCCAGGCCTGAGTGATGACAGGGGTCAGGCAGATGCAGGGAGCAGCCTGACCTGGGCCCTGACACTCACGGTCATCAGCGTGGACAATCTGGAAGTTCTTCACTGAGGCTTGGGTGACTCGGCCCTGGAAGTTAAGGGTGTAGGAGCCGCTCTCCTCATTCCAGACCGGCGGCTTGTTGTGCAGCTCGATGAGGCTCTCCAGTGTCTTGTTCTGCCAGCGAACCAGCAGCCCATCGCTGGCCTGCGAGGGCAGGATGGGAACAGGTGAGAACACAGTTAGAGGTGCTGAGCTCGCTGGACCAGAACACCCGTGCAGAGCCTAAGATGCACAGTGAGGCATGCCACATCCACTGAGCATCAGTACCCCTGGCACCTGAGGGTACTAGGGGCTGGGTCAGCATCTGAGGACAGGGCTTGTCTGCGAGGAGGGGTTCCAAAACAGAGGGCTGGAAAATAGAAAGGGGCACCTGACACCCCACAGGGTCTCCAGGATGTATGACTAGCCAAGGAGATGGATAGGAGGCCAGAAGAGAGTGATACAGTTTGCGAAAAGGAGACGTGACTATAAGATGGTGCTGGTGGGCTGTCTCCCTGTCAGTCATCGGCTGACATTTCTGGCTTGGAGATCACCTCCTCCAAGGAGCCTTCCCGATTTCAATGGCTCGGCTTGGCTCCCATGATGCCTTGCTCCTACCATTCCCTTCCTGGGCTGGAATTTGATACTGTGTTGGCAGGAGTCATAGGGTTGTCTTATCTCCACCCCTCCGGGTCCCACACAATGGGGTGTGTGAGGGCTGAATAAATTCATAGCACATGGAGGATTATTTAGAGGAGTTCCTGGCATGGGCTGATCACTCACGGTCGTATTTTAGGAACCTGCTGTGTGGAGTTTGGGTCTTGGGTAACTGGCAGAGTGTGTGTATAATAAATGACTGCAGTCAGGTGCTGTGGCTCATGCCTGTAATCGGAACCACTCAAGAGGTTGAGGTCTGGAGGGCTACAGAGCGAGGCCAGCCAGGGCATAAAAGTCTTCTAGATCCCACCTCCAAAATAACCAGCAAAGGGCTGGGAAGGCGGCTCAGTGGTAGAGCGCTTGCCTTGCATGCATGATGCCTGGGTTCGATTCCTCAGCACCAGATAAGCAGAAAAAGCCAGAAGTGACCATGTGGCTCATATGGTAGGGTGCTAGCCTTGAGCAAAAGGAGCTCAGGGACAGTGCCCAGGCCCTGAGTTCAAGCCTCAGGACTGGCAAAACAAAAAGTCAAGGATAGCACCCGGGCCCAGAATTCAAGCCCCAGGACACACACACACACACACACACACACACACACACACACACACACACACACACAGCACGACTGGAGGTGTGGTTCAAGTGGTAGAGCACAAAGCAGGTGAGTAGGCAGACCTGAGTATTCCTCTCCACCCCCTGAAAGCAAATGACGGCAGTGGGAATGGCGAGGAGAACAGCTCCCCAGCACCTTGCTCTTACTAAGCCCCAACTCGGACGTCCCTGCAGGAACAGCTATGGGGCCCTAGAGGCCCAGTTTCCCCTCACTGTGCCCCAGGCCCAGCCTGGCCGGTGACGGTAGCACAGCGTCCGGGCAGGGAAGGGCATATGAGCAGCTGACGGGTATTTACTTTCGGTCGTAAAAGAGCAGGGTGACATCAGTGTCCTGTGAGCGCAGGACATTTAGTCCCGGCCTCCCAGACCTGAAGTGCTAAGGAGCAAAGCCCAGCATTGCCAGTCCTGGACAACTCTTAACCTACCCCACACCCGCACTCCCCTCCCCTCAACCTTTGCTTTGAAAAAATGTCATATGGCTCTTCAGCTCAAAACCCTTTCCATATTTCTCAGAGCCAAAACCAGTTCCGCAGGCCCTATCTGTCCATCATCTTCCCCTCTGACCTCATGTCTTCCAGCTACCACGGCCACCTTGCTGATCCTCAAAGCACCGGGCGCCCTCCGCCGCAGGCCCTTTGCACTGGCTCTCCCTGTTCCGATGCTATTCCCTTGGCCGTGCGTGTTCTGTGAGGCCCCGAGTGCATGCTTTGCTCTGAAAAAACTGCATTCCATGGCAGACTGGACTTCATTCTACAAGCTGTCAGAGTACTGGGCTTTGGGGAAACTGAGTCCCCAGCTAGGGGCCCCGGGGGGTGGGGGTAGCAAGGCTCACGTTTCGGGGCCGGATGGGGACCCTCTCGTTGTCAGAGTTCATGCCTGGGATGATGACTGTCATGCGTCGGGGGCCGCGGAAGCCCAGCACGTTGGTTTCCTGGGAGAGAGTTGTGGGTCAGGGTGCCCCCTCCCCCTCCCCCTCCCCCCTCCTCCTCCCCCTCCAGGCTCTGGTGTGGGAACAAACGCGGGGCTCTCACATAGATCACAGCTGCCAGCTCCTGACGCAGGCTGTCCACCTCCGAGCCGCCCCCGCCCCGCTGTGGGTTCTGGCCACTGTCGAAGACGGTGAAGCGGTTCCCCAGGAGGTTGGACCTGCAGGTGGGGTGGGGCTAAGGGGGTGCAAGGCCCGACCCAGACCCCCAGAGCCTCCTCCTGCCACCCCAGGAAAGGTGGGGGGACTCAGCACTGAATCCTTCACATCCTGCCACGGTCCACTATGTAGCACAGGCTGGCCTCAAACTCAAGATCCTTCTGCCTCAGCCTCTCCAGTGCTGGTATATGCCACCACACTTGGCCAGCAAAGCTTACTAAATAGCCACATCTTCTGAAACACTCTAATGCTGGCTCTATCTTAGACAAGTTAAACTCACAACTTTCCCATCTAGAAGATGGGCATAACAGTGTTTCCCTCATTTGGATAAGAAGAGGATTAAAAAGGTTCCTATTTGTTTAAAACTATGTTTAGCCAGGCAAGTGACACAGGCTTGTCATCCTAGCTACTCAGGAAGCTGAGATCTGAAGACTGCAGTTCAAAGCCAGGCTGGGCAGGAAAGTCTGTGAGACTCTTATCTCCAATTCATCATAGAAAAAGTCAGACTGTGGAGCTGTGGCTCAAGGGGTAGAGGGCTAGCCCTGAGCAAAATGAACCTCAGGGAGAGCACCTGGGTCCAGAATGCAAGCCCCAGAACTGGCAAACAAACAATGTTTCCCAGGGAGAAGGGGCGACATTGTCCAAAAAGAAATGCACTCTGCTTGACTTACGCAACTGTAACTCCTCTGTGTATCACCTTTATAGTAGTAAAAATTAATTAAAAATTTAAACTCAGCTTAATCATAGACAGCTCCTCTATAATTTTTGTTAAATACACAAGAAAATAAGGCCATAAGGTGCTGGAGGCTCACGTCTGTAATTCTAATCAGGAGGCTGAGATTTGAGCATCACAGTTTGAAGCCAATTTAGACAGCAAAGTTTATGACATTCTTTATTTTTTTGGTCATGGGCTTGATCTCTTGGTCTGGGTTCTGTCCCTCAGCTCTTCAGCTCAAGGCTTGTGCTCTACCACTTGAGCCACAGCGCCACTTCTGGTTTTCTGGTTGTTTATTGGAGATCAGAGTCTCATGGATTTTGCAGCCTGGGCTGGCTTTGAACCATGATCCATAGATCTCAGCCTCCTGAGGAGCTAGGATTACAGGCATAAGCCACCAGTGCCTGGCTATGACACTCTTACCTCTAGTGAACCAGCAAAATGTTGGAAATGGACTATGGCTCAAGTAGTAGAGTACCAGCCTTGAGTGAAAAAGCTCAGGGATAGCACCCAGGCCCTGAGTTCAAGCCCTAGTACCAGCACCAAAAGAAAAGGGCCTGGTGTCCCCACCTCTTCTCAGACATGGATGTCGGGGAGACCTCACCAACTCATGCCTGCGACACTGGGAGTCCTGGGGAAATACCCAGCCGCTGCTGTGCCCCAGGGGCTGGAAATTCACACACAGCCCTCCAGGGCCAGTACCACCCCCACGGAGCCCTGTGCCCGGCCCGGCCAGATGGAAACAGCAATCCTGCAGCCCACCCAGGCCTGCTGACCACCCCAGGTCACCCATGCCCTGGGCCAGAATCTGGGAGCGCGGACACTGCCAGCCACCCCGACCCCAGGCCCTGCCCAGGGGACCCCACCCACCTCAGCTTTCCCACAAAATTCTCCCCTCCTCGGGACAGGTTGGTGGGGTCGCTGGAGATGAGGTAATTGGCTGTCTTGCTCCGCTTCCGTTTCCTGCCCGCCAGCAGGAACACCTGGGGGAGGGAGACAGACAGATGGACAGACGACAGACAGTTGGGAGGAGACCAGGAGGTGGAAGTGGGCTGGAGGAGGGGTGGGACCTCCCTGTGGGGAGACCCTTCCAGCACCCCCACCTCCTCCCTGCATCCCCACCTTCTTCTGGGCATCCAGGTGCAGGAAGTAGGAAGGGTACATGCCCCTGTCCATGCCCTTCTTGTCGCGGGTGAGCCGGCAGCGCACGGTGCGGCCCTGGGGCGCAGGCCGCAGCACGAACTCGCGGGGGTCATCCACTTCCACGGGCGGGGACGCGGGCCTCTCTTCCTTCTGGTGGACGGAGGCCCCTTCAGCAGGTGCCCCCCCCCCACCCCCCGGTGGCAGGCTGGCCAGGCCGGGCCCTGGAAGCTGGGTCACCTCTGTCCCCCAGCTCAGCCCCGCACCTGGGCAGCGGCTCAGGAGCACCCCCCCCCCCAGCCTGTTATTTCATTTGTGATTAAGAGCTGGGGTTCTGGAGCGACTGTTGAGGGGCCAAGCCTGCTTCTATCACTAACATCTCTCAGGGTTCAGTGCATTTCCTTTTTCTTTCAAGTCTGGTAAGCAAGGTGCCTGTGTGGAGGCAAACCCCAATCGTCACTCTTGTGCACCTCAAAAGGATCTCTTGTTAATTCGTTGTTTCATCCTAGAGACAAGAGTGTCTCTACAGATCAGGCTGGCCTTGAATTTGGGAATCCTCCTGCTTCAGCCTCCTAGTGCTGGGATTACCGATGTGTACCACCACACCCAGCATTTGTGTGTGTGTGCTGGTCCTGGGGCTTGAACTCAGGGGCCTGGGTGCTGTCCCTGAGCTTTTTTTTTTTTCCCCTTAAGATTAACACTCCTGGGCTGGGAAGGTGGCTCAGTGGTAGAGTGCTTGCCCAGCATGCATGAAGCCCTGGGTTCCATTCCTCAGCACCACGTAAAGAACAAAACAACAAAAAGTAGTACTCTACCACTAGAGCCACCCAACCCATTCCAGGCGCCCCAACTCTGGTTTTAGGCATGTGGAGCCTCCTGTCACAGAGCGTCTTTGCATTCATCTTTGTGACCAATAAAAGCAATGGGGGCTCACTTCTGAGACTGGGTCATTGGCTCTGTCTTGGACCCTGGTGAAAGTTGTGGGGGGCCCAAGTCATGCAAATACTCTAAGGAGGAGCCACGTACAGAGGGATGGGCCTCTAGACCTCAGCCACCCCGGGGAGCCATCTTAGACATGGACTGTCCCCGCGGGCCAGGCTTCCCAATGACCCTCCTTGAACTCTGGCTTTCAGAAGCTGAGTGGAGGAAAATGCACATTTGTGGCCGTGCTGCTGGGGAGGGATTTGCGACATGGCTAACCCCTCAAGTACCAAGTACGTGCGCTCTGTTCTTTGAGAAACTCCTAATGCTTTCGGTTGCAGAAGCCCCCCCGCAAAGGCCTGGAGATGCCACAATGATCCTTCCTGTTCCCAGTGGCCTTCTGCCTTTTGTCCTTCGATTCCCTCCCTTCCAGCGGGGAGCCATGACTCAAAGCCCTGGCCCCCACCAAGGAGAGCGCGGGACTAGCAGCCGGTGCCTGCTGCACCTGAGAACGAGAACGCAATGCTGTCTGGGAGCCTGGGTGGACTGGGGCCGGCGCTCTTGCCGCTGGCAGGGTTCTACTGTGTGGAAGGGGACAGACAGCCCGTGGGCCCTCAGCCTGCGGCAAATGACCATGGAGCCTCCCCTGTCCCCTGCTTCAGAGGAAAGTTGGGAAACACAAGACTATGTTTGGAATGCCATGTGGAAAAAGCCAGAGCAGACTCCAACACTCCCACCGCTGGGGACTTCAAGGGCCTGCCCTGTGGTCTGTTCTTCCCGAGAGAAGGCACTGGCCTGGAGGTCCAGACATCAGCACCTGGCCATCTGGTCTGTGTGAATCAGCACCTAGACCCCACACGCCTGCTCCGCTCAACCCATGGAGCTAGAAGAACACCACCGAGCTACCTGTGGGTTGCTCTCTCTGCTGGCAGGAAACCTACTTCTAGAAGATTCTCTTCTTCACTTTTTCTCCTCTGAACCTCCCTCCCTGTCCAGCTTCTCGGTTGGAACAGTTATTATTCTTATTTTTTTGTCAGTCATGGGGCTTGATCTGGGGCCTGGGCGCTGTCCCTCAGCTCTTCAGCTCAAGGCGAGTGCTCAACCACTTGAGCCACTTCCAGTTTTCTGGACATAGGAGTCTCATGGAGTTTCCTGCCCAGGGTTGGCTTTGAACCCCTATCCTCAGATCTCACCCTCCTGAGCAGCTAGGCTTACAGGCATGAGCCCAGCTGGAGCCCCCCCCCCCTCACTGTGGAACTTGAACTCAGGACCTGAAGAGTGGTGTTCTGGAGCTTTTTCCAGCTCAGAGCTAGCGCTCTACCACTCTGAGCCACAGTGCTACTTCGGGTTGTCAGATGGCTCATTGGAGATAAGTGTCTTACAGACTTTCTTGCCCAGGCTGGCTTTGAAGGGTGATCCTCAGATCCCAGCCTCCAGAGTAGCTGAGAGTTCAGGCGTGAGCCACTGATATCTGGCTGGTTGCAACTGTTTTGAGCCTGCTGCCCCCGTGCCTCTTCTGCCCCCCTGAACTGGATTCCCTTTGCTTTTCTGTCACACAGGGTGGCCAGAGTCCCACCCAGCCCAGGGCTCCACAGGCCCCGCCCACCTGCCCCTCCCCTCCCTTTCCCCTCCCCCTCTGCACCCCTAACCTTTTTGCCTTTTCCTTTTGCTTTGCCCTTCTGGTTGCTGTTCTTGGTCGCCACAGCTGCCCCCTCCTCTTCCTCTTCTTTCTCCTCCTCTTCTTCCTCCTCCTCTTTCTTCTCTTCTTCTGAGCCTTTGGGTGGGGCTGGGCATGGGGGGGGGAGGCTGGGAAGACCTCACCAAGCTCGGATGCCTGTGGCCCTCTCCCTTCCCCCAGCTGTCAAAACAGGGGCCAAGAGGTCCCCCCACATTTTCTGACTCTCCAACCCACACTTCCCCCTGCCCTGCCCACCGACCCCTGAAGAGCCACCCCAGGCCCTGGCACGCTCACCTTTCTTCTTTTTGGGGAAGCGGGTGGCCTGGGCTGGGCTGCCTTCCCCAACCAAAAACATGGCCGCTGGGCTCTTCTTCCTCATCCCATCCGGGCTCCCCTCCTCCTTGCCAGTCTCTCCCGCTGCTGTGTGGGTATGAGAGGTCATGACCTGCCCCTCCACCCCCCCCCCCATGCTGTGGGTATGAGAGGTCATGACCTGTACCCCCCCCCCCCAGGCTTCCTGGCCCAGCTCACCTTTCTTCTTTGCCTTCTTCTTGGCTCCCAGCCCGGCCTCCTTCCTGGTGCGAAGTGCTTTCCGTGGGGGGTCTGGGCTTCCAGGGTCCCCTGCAAGTGAGAGGTGCAATGGGGGTACTGGGACCCCTCACCCCACCTTGATCCCCAGGGAAGCTGAAGGCCTGGCAGGGTCTGCAGTCTATCTTCTGGCTGTCTTTACGGTTTCTTTTCTTTTCCTTTTTTTTTTTTTGTCGGTCGTGGGGCTTGAACTCTGGGCCTGGGCGCTGTCTCTGCGCTCTTCAGCTTAAGGCTAATGCTCTACCACTTGACCTACAGCGCCACTTCCGGTTTTCTAGTGGTTTTATTGGAGATAGAGTCTCACAGACTTTGCTGCCCAGTCTGGCTTTGAACCTCAATCCTTAGATCTCAACCTCCTGAGTAGCTAGGATTACAGGCGTGAGACATTGGAGCCCTGCTTCTCCTTCCTTCCTTCCTTCCTTCCTTCCTTCCTTCCTTCCTTCCTTCCTTCCTTCCTTCCTTCCTTCCTTCCTCTCTCTCTTCCTTTCTTTTGTCATTCATGGGGCTTGAACTCAGGGCCTGAGCACTGTCCCAGAAGTTCTTTCAACTCAAGGCAAGCACTCTACCACTCGGAGCCACAGCGCCACTTCTGGTTTTCTGGTGGTTCATTGGAGATCAGAGTCTCACAGACCTCGATCCTCAGATCTCAGCCTCCTGAGTAGCTAGAATTGCGCGCTTGGCTTTAAACCCCCCTCCCCCCCAGCTTTTACGTTTCCCCCATCCCCTCTGGATAAAAAAAAAAAAAGTGTTGGACAAAATCTAGAAACAACACACGCAATTAGCAAGGGGGGGCCAGCACAAGTCACTAGGCTCCCCCCCCCCCGCCCCCCCAACCCCGCAGACCCTCCTTCAGGAGCTGCTTCTTTCCACGGCTCGACTGGCACAGTCCAGGTTCTTACCTAGCCACAGTTACTCATTTTCTAATATGACCACCGCTCCTGGCTGTAACTATTTTAAAAATAACACTAGTTAGCAGAGCGCCCGTGGCTCACGCCTGTAATCCTAGCTACTCAGTTCAAAGCCAGCCCAGGCAGAAAAGTCCATGAGACTCTGATCTCCAATAAACCACTAGAAAACCCGAAGTGTGCTGTGGCTCAAGCGGTAGAGCGCTCCCTTTGAGCTACAGCGCCCAACCCCAGAGTTCAAGCCCCATGACCGACCAAAAACAAACAAACAAAACAAAAACACTAGTTTACATTTGAGTGAAACTCCACAAAGAAAGCCAAACTGCCAGGACCCTTTCTGAGCAGGAGTGCTGGAAGGGAATACCAGGCTATCAAAGAACACCATGGAATAGAAGCTTCTGGAAAGGCATTGGTGAGCTCCGAGTCTCACATCCTGTGCACAGCGGTACTAAGGAGGCTTGGGCTCTCCAGTGCTCCCAACACCCACCTTTCAGGCCTGGGGCCTTGGCCCTCCTGTCCTTCTCCTTGGGGGGCTTTTTGGGGGGCACAGGGCTTTTCTCTTTTTTTTCTTCCTCTTCCTCCTCATCCTGGTCATCATCCTCTTCCTCATCATCTGTAGATAGAAACTCATAGTGGGACCTAGATCCTGCAGGTTGCTGGCAATGGGCGGCTGTGTGTGTGTGTGTGTGTGTGTGTGTGTGTGTGTGTGTGTGTGTGCGCGCATACACACAACATTCTGCAGCCTGGGCTCTGTCCTTGAGCTTCTTTTGCTCAAGGCTAGCACTCTAGCTTGTGAGCCAGGCGCCACTTCCGGTTTTCTGAGTAGTTTATTGGAGATCAGAGTCTCATGGACTTTTCTGCCCAGGCTGGCTTTGAATCGTGATCCTCGGATCTCAGCCTCCTTGGGAGCTAGGATTACGTGCAGCCTTTGGACACAGGGCATCCTCACGCCTTTCTGGTCAGTGAGCTGGGGTCGGTCCCCCCCTCACCTGCCCCCCACCTCACCTGTCCCCCCTCACCTTTCCCTCCCTCCCCCTCCTCCCCTTCTCAGGCAGCTTAGCTCCCTGCCGCTTCCATTCCCCTCCTTCTCTGCTGCCCCCACCGCCTTCCTTGTCTTGCTGTTTTCCTGACTCAGCCCCGTCAGGGCTCCTCGCTGAAACTTAAGGCCAAACGCTCAACCACTCTGTGCCTCAGTTTCCTCAGATGTAAAATGGGGAGTGGCGATCGGACCTCTTCAGGCTGCCAGGCGGCCCTGCGCCCAGCACCGGCCCCAGCTTCCCCCCCTCGGGTCCCCCCCCTCACCTTCGGGGGCGTCGGGGGCCCGGGCTACCAGGAAGGTGTCCCGGGGGTCGCGCTTCTTGGCCTCGGGGTCCCGGAGGAACCTGGCGTAGACGGTCTGCGCGCGCTCGGCGGGGGGCTCGGCGGGGGGCCCGGCGGGGGGCTCCTCCCGCGGCCTCCGCCTCGGCCCTGCGCCGGCCACGAGGGGTTCAGGACGGGCGCCCCCACCCCGCTCGGGGCTCGGCGCCCCTCCCCCCTGCCCACGCCCCCTCCCCTCCCCGCCCTCCCCTCGGGGCTCGGCGTTCCCCCCCTTTCTTCCCCCTCCCCTCCTCCCCCCTCCCTTGCCCTCCCCTCCGGCTCCCCCGCCCGCCCCGTCGAACCCACCCGCAGGCCGGCGGGGCTTGGGTCCCGCGGAGCCGGGGGAGCCGGGGGTCTCGGTCCTCTTCTTCCGGGGTCCGGGCCTCTGCGGGGCGGGGGGCGGGGCAGGGGCCTCTGATCCCCGGAACCTCCGGGCACAGTCGCGGAATAGAGGCCGGGCCGGGACGGTGCGGGGATGGACGCCCGGCCTCGCGTGGAGGGGGTCCCACCCCGCCCCGGGCGCGCGTGGGGTCCGTGCCCCCCGTGGGCACCACCTCCGCCCCCGGGCGCGCGTGGGGTCCGCGCCACCCCCCCGTGGGCCCCGCCTCTGTCCCCGGGCGCGTGGGGTCCAGCCGCCCCCCCCCCGTGGGCCCCGCCTCCGCCCCCGGGCGCGTGGGGTCCCGCCTCTGTCCCCGGGCGCGCGTGGGGTCCAGCCGCCCCCCCCGTGGGCCCCGCCTCTGTCCCCGGGCGCGCGTGGGGTCCAGCCGCCCCCCCCCCCGTGGGCCCCGCCTCCGCCCCCGGGCGCGCGTGGGGTCCGCGCCACCCCCCCCCATGGGCCCCGCCTCTGTCCCCGGGCGCGTGGGATCCTGCCGCCCCCGTCCCGCCTCCGCCCCCGGGCGCGCGTGGGGTCCAGCCGCCCCCCCCCCCCCCCGTGGGCCCCGCCTCTGTCCCCGGGCGCGTGGGGCCCGGCCGCCCCCGTCCCGCCCCGGCCCCCGGGCGCGCGTGGCGTTACCTGCGCGGGGTGGGGACTGGCTGCGGGCGCGGGGCGCCGCGGGGCCTCGGGGCTCAGGCCTCCGTCCTCGTCCTCCGGGCAGCTGCGGAGAGGAAGCGGCCGCGCGTACCTCGCCATCCCCGACGGGCCGGAGGGGCGGGGTCCCGGGGCCCGGGTGGGGGTCTGGGACCGGCGGGCGGGGGGCTGCGGGCTGCGGGGCTCCGGGCGGGGGGGGCTGCGGGCTGCGGGGCTGCGGGGCTCCGGGCTGCGGGGCTCCGGGCTGGGGGGCTGGGGGGCTCCCGGGCTGGGGGGGCTGCGGGGCTCCGGGCTGCGGGGCTCTGGGCTGGGGGGCTCTGGGCTGGGGGGCTGGGGGGCTCCCGGGCTGGGGGGCTGCGGGGCTCCGGGCTGCGGGGCTCCGGGCTGCGGGGCTCCGGGCTGGGGGGCTGGGGGGGCTCCCGGGCTGCGGGGCTCCCGGGCTGGGGGGCTGGGGGGCTCCGGGCTGCGGGGCTCTGGGCTGGGGGGCTGGGGGGCTCCCGGGCTGGGGGGCTGCGGGGCTCCGGGCGGGGGGCTCCCGGGCTGGGGGGCTGCGGGGCTCCGGGCTGCGGGGCTCCGGGGGGGCTCCCGGGCTGGGGGGGCTGCGGGGCTCCGGGCTGGGGGGCTGCGGGGCTCCGGGGGGGCTCCCGGGCTGGGGGGCTGCGGGGCTCCGGGCGGGGGCTCCCACCTGTCCGAGGCCCACACCTCTCGGAGGGTCTCGTCCTTGAGCGGCATGGCGCTCCTCTCCTCTGCGCACCCCTCCTCCAGCTGGGAGCCTCTCCCCGCTCCTCACCCGCTAATCTCGGCTCAGCCACCCCCCTCCGTGGAGGGGGCGCCGGGCAGGGACGGCACCCTGCTGCCCTCCTCCCCTGCCCCCCTCCTCCCCTGCCCCCCTCCTCCCCTGCCCCCTCTTCCCTCCTCCCTCCTATCCCCCTCCTCCCCTGCCCCCTCCTCCCTCCTCCCCTGCCCCCCTCCTCCCTCCTCCCCTGCCCCCCTCCTCCGTCCTCCCCTGCCCCCCTCCTCCGTCCTCCCCTGCCCCCCTCCTCCCCTGCCCCCCTCCTCCCTCCTCCCCTGGGCCCAGGACGCTGGGGACCGGGCGGGCGGGCTGTGGCTGTGACTCCGGAGGGAAACACCAGGCTGATCCTGGGTAATCCCCATTTCTCCTCCACAAGGAGGAGGCGCGGGATGGGGTGCTCGCACCTGTAATCCCCGCGCTGGGGAAGCGGAGGCCGGACCACAAACAGGCCCGGGAAGGCGCTTAGCATGCCTAGAGCCCTGGGTTCGATTCCTCAGCACCACATAAGCAAAAAGAAAAAATCCGGAAGTGTTGCTGTGGCTCAAGTGGTAGAGTGCTAGCCTTGAGCTGAAGAGCTGAGGGACAGCGCCCAGACTCAGAGTTCAGGCCCCACAGCCGGACCCAAAAAAACAAAAACAAAAAAAAAGAAAATCCATGTCTCTTCCACTAACCAGCATCGAGTGAACTGGAGCTGTGGCTCAAGTGGTAGAGCGCTGGCCTTGGGCAAAAAAAAAAAAAAAAGCTCCAGCACAGCTCCCAGGCCCTGAGTTCAAGTCCCAAGACCAGCACAAACAAACAAACAAAAGCCTCCCAAACCAACCTAGGTGCCAGTGGCTCTTACCAGCTAGCTATTCAGGAGGCTGAGATTTTGAATCACAGTTTGAATACAGCCCTGGGAAGGAAGGTACTTCAGACGCTGATCTCCAATTAACCATGCACACAGCTGCAGGTGGAAGAATGGCTTAAGTACTAAAATACCAAAACAAAAAAGCTCAGGGGCAGCTGTACCCAGGCCCTGAGTTCAAACCCCAGGCCTGCCACACACAAATAAGTCTGATTTCAATCGGTGTGTAGAAAAGTCCAAGTACTTTATTTTGTTTTTGTCGTGGGGCTTGAACTCTGGGCCTGGGCGCTGTCCCTCAGCTCTTCACCTCAATGCTGACACTCTACCACTTGAGCCACAGCGCCACTTCTGGTTTTATGGTGGTTAATTGGAATCAGAATCTCATGGACTTTCCTGCCCAGGCTGGCTTTGAACCACAATCCTCACATCTCAGCCTCCTGAGTAGCTAGGATTATAGGGGTGAGCCACGGGTGCCCAGCTTCTAGTACCTTTTGGTGTGGCTGCTTTATGCCACCCCTCCAGAAAATCAGGCTCCAATTCTGGAATTATACCTTGTTTTGAACAAAGAACCGAAGACCTGGCTCCCTGGGTTGGTCAGCTCACTCCACTCCACATGACTTTTAGCTGCTTCTCAAACTAAGTTCACTCTCATTGGACAAGAGGCTGCATGCCCGCAGACACCAGGCCCTGGGCCCAGCGCTCTCAACCCAGCCTTGAGTCCACTCACTCAGCCAAGTTGGATCTGACCCCACAGCGGCCTCCACGGGGCTTCCTGTCCCCACCTGGCTGGACATTGCTTTCACCTCGGGTGTCAGGAGGCTCCTGGGTGACCCTGGTTCTGAAGAGCCAGTGGGGTTCACAAGGCTCTGGTGGGCGGGACCCTGCTGGGAGGCGCTGAAGACTGGCCTGGCCCGTCTGCTGTGTGCTGTGCTAGCTGGGATTCGGGTGGGGTGGGGCACTCCTGGGGCTTGAACTCAGGGCCTGAGCGCTGTCCCAGAGCCTTTCTTGCTCAAGCAGCCCTGTACCACTTGAGGCACAACTTCATTCCCCGCTTTTTGCTGGGCTAGAGCTATGAGCCTCTTGGAAGCGGCACTGTGGCTCAAGTGGTAGAGAACTACCAAGATGTGAGTCCCATAAACCTTTCTGCCCTGGTTGGCTTTGAACCTAGATTCTTAGATGTTAGCCATCTGAATAGCTAGGATTACAGGCGTGAACCTTCCCCCAGCTCTTGTTGCTTTAATTATTGTTGGGATAGTCTTGTATTTGTGTGGAGATCCAGCTGTTTATGCTTCCTTTGTGTCTGGGATTACAGGCATGAGCTACTTCCTCACCCAGTTTTTTCACCCACTTTCAAAGGCTTCTGAGCACACGTCATTGGCATGAAATGTCATCCCAAAGGTCTTGGCTTAGGGGCCCAGGCCTGTAACCTAGCCACACAGGAGGCAGAGGGGGGAGATCCACCTTGGCTGTGACTTAGTGCCAATCACTCAATGTCTCTGAGCCCCCAGTGTCTCATCTGCCTGCATCATCTATAGGGAGGGGCTTTTAGGCCTGAGCCGGGACCCCCCCCATCCCCACCCCTTAGTGGATGCTGGCAGGGGGTCCAGGCTGTGAGAGCTGCCCAGGGAGACAGAGCAATACCCACTGCCCAGCGTCTCTACCATGTGGCTGGACCAGGCCTTGTGCGGGGATGGTGGCTCTGGACTCAACCTGGCCCAGGCTGGAGATGGGGGTGGGAGAGGCTGCGATACTCAGAGTCACCACCAGGTGGCAGCACAAGTCCATCCCTCCCTCTGCCCCTCCTGGGGAAGGGGGGCATGCTAGGATGCTGAGGGGCTGGAGGCCCTGACACCTAAGAAAGGAGCCTGTGAGTTGGGGTTCCCTGACCCCTGGGGTGGCAGAAGGGCACCAGGTCCCACCAGCCCTCACCTCACCTGCCAGGTGACAAATGTCATCTGGGGATTTTACTTTTTTGTTGGTCATGGGCTTGAACTCTGGGCCTGGGCACTGTCCCTCAGCTCTTCAGCTCAAGGCTAGCGCTCTACCACTTGAGCCACAGCGCCACTTTCGGTTTTCTAGTGGTTTTTAATTGGCAATAAGAGTCTGGGGGGGGGGGGGAGGGGAGAGAGGGGCTGGGAAGGTGGCTCAAGTAGTAGAGCGCTAGCCTTGAGCTGAAGAGCTGAGAGACAGAGCCCAGGCCCAGAGTTCAGGCCCCACTACCTCACCAAAAAAAAAAAAACTAAAACCAAAATAAAAGTCACATTCCTGAGGACCAGGAGCTGGATTCAAATTTCTCAGGAAGCTGGGCCTGGATGTGTATGTGCTTAACACCCTCCCACCCCCGACTTCTGTTTCCAGAGAGGACCTGGCACCTGCCCAAGGCCACACACAACTCCGGATCCCCTTAGTCCAGAGCCAGGCCACTCCCTGCCTCGGACCCCACAGCCTCATGGTGCAGGTACACAGCCACAGGACCCAGCAGCGGGGCGGTGATGGTGAACCGACAAACGGCGAATGTGGGAGAGTGGAACAGGAGCCTGTGGCTCATGCTTGTAATACCAGCAGAAAAGTCCATGAGATTAACCAGCAAAAAGCAGGGCTGGGGGCATGGCTCAAGTAGTAGAACATCAGCCATGAACAAGAAAGCTGAGGAAGAAGTACTGGGTTTAAACTCTGATACCAACAAAAGAGTAATAATAATAATAACAACAATAATAATAAAGAATATGTTATAGCCAGGTGCCAGTGGCTCAACACCTGTCATCCTAGCCATTCAGGGGTCTGAGATCTGAGGATTGCAGTTTGAAGCCAGCCTAGGCAGGAAAGACTGAGATTATCTCCAATGAATCATCCAAAAGCTGAAAGTACAGCTGTGGCTCAAGTGTTAAAGGGTAGACACCAGCCTTGAGAAAAAGCTAAAGGGCAGCGCACAGTCCCTGAGTTCAGGCCCCAGCGCTGGCCACACACACACACACACACACACACACACACACACAGAGGAATCTCTGTTTTTGACAATCAGCTGCTATAGGACAGCGGCAGGATTAGAAAGCAGCGGCTGAGAGCAAAGGCTCCCATGTTAGAGTCATTCTGTGCACTGTGAACGTCAGCAGGACTTGTGGGGTGCAGCAGGCGGCCTGGCTGACCCTCAGCCTCCACAGCCCATGGAGAATGACAGCCCCAGTCGGACTTAGCCAAGGCCAAGCCCAACCCTGCCTGGGTTATAGGAAGTCTCGATGACACACAGCCCCGCCTGCGGGCATTAAGGAAACATATCTCAGTTGTCCATGACTGACCACTCTCCACGTCCAGACTCCAGCCAAAGCTTGAGGTGTTAGGACCCCAGGCCCTTGCCCACCCCTCAGGGTGCACTTTGTTTTCTTTGGGCTTTGCATCAACAAACCTGCTCCTGCTGCTCCTGCTGCTCGCCTGGCCTGGCACGCTTTCCCCAGCCAGGTCAAGATGTTTCAGATTCCTGGATCTGGAGACTTGACTTCAGTTAAAAGAATGGCTAGGTTTATTACTGAAAGACAATATGGCTGTGCCTCAGTTCCCCCCAGTTTATCATAACTTCTAAGTACTTTTTTATATTTTAATTTTTTTTCTTCCCTCAATTGTGGAGCTTGACCTCTGGGCCTGGGCGTTGTCCCTCAGCTCTTCGGCTCAAGGCAAGCTCTCTACCACTTTAGCCACAGCGCCACTTCCGGTTTTCTGAGTGGTTTATTGGAGATAAGAGTCTCACAGACTTTCCTGCCCAGCCTGGCTTTGAACTGCGATCTTCAGATCGCAGCACCCAACTACTTTTTTGTGTGTGTTCCAGTACCAGGGCTTGAACTCAGGGCCTCATTTTTTTTTTTTTTCTCACAGCTAGTGCTCTACCATGTTTCAGTTAAACATTTTGCCAGTTCATTGGAGATAAGGGTCTCTTGAAATTTTCTGCCCAGGCTGACTTTGAACTACAGTCCTCAGCTCTCAGCCTCTAGAGTAGCTAGAATGACAGGTGAGAACCATCTGTACCCATCTTGAACTGATTAAAAAAAAAAAATGTAGGGCTGGGAAGGTGGCTCAGTGGTAGAGCGCTTGCCTTGCATGCCTGAGGACCTGGGTTCGATTCCTCAGCACCACATAAGCAAAAAGGAAAAAAAAAGCCGGAAGTGGTGCTGTGGCTCAAGTGGTAGAGCGCTAGCCTTGAGCTGAAGAGCTGAGGGACAGCGCCCAGGCCCAGAGTTCAGGCCCCACGACCGGACCCTCCCCCCCCCCAAAAAAAAGTCCCTTCAGGCTACCCAGTTGTATTTCTCGAATCAAATATCATTCCAAAACTGCATCACGTGGCACTTGGCCTCCACCCCTCAAAATGAAGTCTTGAGCACCTGAGTCTTTTGGCTCGTGGACAGCCTGGCCACCCACGGCCACCGCCACACCCTCCCCCATCACCTGAAACTGCTCCACCTTGGCGGTGACTGTGCCCCCCACCCCCTCCCACTGGCTGCACCCACACCTCGCCCGTGACCTCCTTGGGACTTCCTGCCGCCCATCCCAGCCCTTTGACGAAGCACCTGTTCCTTTCCTCTGGGAAAATTCATTCCCCCCCCCCCCCCCGCCCCCTCCCCGGCAGGGATAATACAACTGGGCTACAGCAGACTCCACCTCCACACTCCCCAGTGCAACCAACTGCTCAGTCACCATAGTTTAAGTCCCTGGCTACAAGTCGTTGTCAGGGATGGGGTGGGGTGGGGAAGGGGGGCTCTGTCAGCGCGCACCTGTGCCAGTTCTGGGGCTTGAACTCAGTCTGCGCACTGTCTCTGAGCTTTTTTGCTCAAGGCTAGCACTCTACCATTTGAGCCACAGCGCCACTTCCAGTCCTTTTGGTGGTTTATTGGAGCCAAGAGTCTCACGGACTTTCCTGCCCAGGCTGGCTTTGAACTGTGATCCTTGGATCTCAGCCTCCTGAGTAGCTAGGATTACAGGCATGAGCCACCGGTGCCCAGCTCCATGAGACTTTTATCTCCAATTAACCACAAAAAGCTGGAAGTAGCCAGGTGCCAGTGGCTCACGCCTGTAATTCTAGCTACTCAGGAGGCTGAGATCTGGGGATCATGGTTCAAAGCCAGCCTGGGCACGAAGTCCATGAGACTCTTATCTCCAATTAACCACCAGGAAACTGGAAGTGGTGCTGTGGCTCAAGTGGTAGAGCACTGGCCTTGAGCTGAAGAGCTGAGGGACAGCACCCAGGTCCAGAGGTCAAGCCCCATGACAAAAAAAAAAAAAAAAGCTGGAAGTAGAGCTGTGGCTCAAGTGGTTGAGCACTAGTCTTGAGCACAAAAGCTCAGTGACAGTGCATAGGCTCAGACTGGCAAAAGCCCCATTACTGGCAAACAGACAAACAAAAGAAAACAAAAACTAAACAAGAGCATAGGCCCTGAGTTCAAGCCCAAGAACTGTTAAACAAAAAAAAAATCCCATGTGTAGAATTATTATTATTATTATTTGCCAGTCAGGGCCTGGGCACTGTCCCTGAACTTCTTTTGCTCAAAACTAGCACTCTACCACTTGAGCCACAGTGCCACTTCCAGCCTTTTCTATTTATGTGGTACTGAGGAATTAAACCCAGGGCTTCCATGCATGCTAGGCAAGCACTCTACCACTGAGCTACCTTCCCAGCCCTGTAATTATTATTTTTATTTATTTATTTATTTATTTTTGTTGGTTGTGAGGCTTGAACTCTGGGCTTAGTCGCTGTCCCTCAGCTCTTCAGCCCAAGGCAAGTGCTCTACCACTTGAGCCACAGCGCCCCCTTCCGGCTTTTTCTGTGTATGTGGTGCTAAGGAATCGAGCCCAGGGCCTCATGCATGCCATGCAAGCACTCTACCACTGAGCCACCTTCCCAGCCCCATGGGCTAGCTTTGAATCACTCAGATCTCAGCCTCCTAAGTAGCTAGGATGGCAGGCGTGAGCCATCAGTGCCCGGCCTGTAAATCTTTTTTTTTTTTTTGCCAGTCCTGTGGACTGAACTCAGGGATTGGGCATTGTTCCTGAGTTTCTTTTGCTCAAGGTTAGCACTCTACCACTTGAGCCACAGTGCCACTTCTGGATTTTTCTGTGGTACTGAGGAGTCGAACCCAGGGCTTCATGCATGTGAGGCAAGCACTCTACCACTAAGCCACATTCCCAGCCCCTGTAATTATTATTATTATTATTTGTCAGTTGTGGGGCTTGAACTCTGGGCTTGGGTGCTGTCCCTGTGCTCTTCAGCTCAAGGCGAGCCACAGTGCCACTTCCGGTTTTCTAGTGATTTATTGGAGATAAGAGTCTCACAGAGTTTCCTGCCCAGGCTGGCTTTGACCCATGATCCTCAGATCTCAGCCTCCTGTGTAGCTAGGATTGCAGGCGTGAGCCACCAGCTCCTGGCACTGTAATTATGTTTTAATCACTGCTTTTATATAAAATAGTGGTATGTTATAGATGCATTCTTTATTTTTGCTTATTTTAGTATTTCTGTTTTTTTTTTTTTTGTCTGTTATGGGGCTTGAACTCAGGGCCTGAGCGCTGTCCCTGAGCCTCTTCGTGCTCAAGGCTAGCGCTCTACCACTTGAGTTACAGCACCACTTCCAGCTTTTTCTGAGTAGTTTATTGGAGATAAGAGTCTCACTGACTTCCCTGCCCCGGTTGGCTTTGAACCACAATCCTAAATCTCAGTCTCCTGAGTAACAAGGATTACAGGCGTGAGCTTCTGGTGCCCTTTTTTTGAACCCAGCTGGCCTTGAACACAGGATCCTCCCGCTTCCTCAGAGTGGAGACTGCAGGCAGGGACACCACACTCGGCTCGCCTTGATTAAGGTTCATTTTTGCCAAATATGATATAAAATTTTTATGCAACTAAATACGCCTATCTTTTCCCTTAGACTTTCTGGTTTCCTAGTCTTGGCTTGAAAGAGCTTCCAGAGTAAAAATTATATCTTTTCTGAATATTGTTTATGCCTGAAGTTTATTTTCCCAGTGTACGGTGAGATAGGGTTGGGAAGCTGGCTGGTGGGAAGAGCTTATTAAGAGATACGTCCTTCTATTCGCCTGTCTGCGCCCCTGATGTTAACACAGCAGATTGATAATGAAGTTGCTTTTCTTTGGTGCCAGTCCTGGGGCTTAAACTGGGGGGCGCTGTGTGCTGTTCCTGAGATTGATTGGGCTGTGAAATTCTTCATCATTTTCTAGAGTATTCTTGGGAACACATTGGCAGATGTCAGCGTTCTGGAAAAGTCTGCAACAGACAACCCAGATCACCATAGGTCCCTGTCTACATGTTGGCTGCCTGTGCTGGGGGGGTGAAGGAGGGTGAGAGTGGGGGTGCCCTCCTCCTCCCTGCAGCCCTGCCGGCCCTCGGCCTGGCCCTGCCCGCTGCCCTCCAGGCTAATCTCATTACTGCTTAGTCCTGTGCATAGCCCCCCCCCCCATCTTTCTAATCCGCCCTGGCCCACTTCCTTTCTCAATCTTGTCTCTCCCTCCCCCCACTAGGCCCAGCCATCCTGAGCCCCAGAGCACAGGTGCGGGCTGGACCCCAGACTCAGCTCCCTCACCCTCCAGCTCTCCTGAGGGTGCTGCTCGACCTCCCACTAGGTCTGCCTCTGCGTTGAACCTCTGGGCCGGGAGGTGGGGACCTGCCTGTTCTTGCTCAGCTTCCAGAACAGCATCTTCCTTCCTCCTTCCCCAAAGCCCCCAGCTTCCCACTCACCTCTTAGACACACTCACTGACCCCTGATGGCCCCGCCCCCATGGCTGCCCCGCCCCGCCCCTCCTGACCTCTCATTTCTTTCTTCTTTTTTTTGCCAGAGGTGGGGCTTGAACTCAGGGCCTGGGCGCCGTCCCTGAGCTTCTTTTGCATCAATGCGCTATCACTTGATTCCATTCTGTGGGTCAGGGAGTCAGGCTCTGCCTGCTGTTACTCATGAGGTGGCCTTGTCTGGCAGCCCTTGGGGCTGGGCTCAAGATGGATGTGAATTCTCCTCCTGTTGAGCTCAGCCGGGCCTCTTTGCCTGTGGTCTTGGGGTATCAAGAGTCATGTGGAAGCCGGGTGCCAGTGGCTTATGTCTGTAATCCTAGCTACTCAGGAGGCTGAGATCTGAAGATCACAGTTCAAAGCCAGCCCGGGCAGGAAAGTCCGTGAGATTCTTATCTCCAATAAACCACTAGAAAACTGGAAGTGGCGCTGTGGCTCAAGTGGTAGAGTGCTTGCCTTGAGCTGAAGAGTGCAGGGACAGTGCTCAGGCCCAGAGTTCAAGTCCCACGACCAACCAAAAAAGAAGAAGAGAGGACTGGGGTTTATTTTTATTTTTTCTTTTTGTATATATTTTTTATTGTAAAGATACTGTACAGAGGGGTTACAGTAACATGAGTAAGGTAATGAGTACATTTCCTATCGAGCAGTGTTATGGGGGTGTTTATTACCTGCATGCCTACCTTGCTGCACCCTCAGGTCCCAGAGGTCCCGCCCCTGACGTTAGGAATACAAGAGGGATTAGCAGGGTTAGAGTATTAAGCCCAGGGCTGGCCACCGCTTAGCTGGGGTACCACATTTCATGGGAAACCTGGAGTCAAGGGTCCACGTTTAATCACCAGAGACCTACCAGGCATTGGAGGGTGACAACAGACCTGCATGGTTGAGGGAGGCCATGTGACCATGATGGCCTAAGACTAAAATAGATGGGCTGTCCACTAAGATAGTACCTGACCGGCAGCCCAGTAAAACGTCAGACCCAGGAGCAGTGTATCTGATTAGTTCTCACAATATGGTCATTCCTTAGGATCTACGGTAGTTCACAGTCCAGAGGGTGTGTGTGTGTGTGTGTGTGTGTTTTAAGTGAATTGTTGGGCTAGAAATGTAGCTCAGTGGAAGAGTGCTTGCCTAGCATGCATGAAGCTCTGAGTTCCATTCCTCAGCACCACATACACAGAAAAAGCCAGAAGTAGCGCTGTGACTCAAGGTAGCCTTGAGCAAAAGAAGCTCAGGAATAGTGCCCAGGCCCTGAGTTCAAGACCCAGGACTGAAAAAAATAAAAACAAAACCAAGAAAACCAAACCTGAATTGTGGCCAGGATCTCTCTGAGATAAGATCTTATAAAATTTCATAAGCATATCTTCCTCCAGAAATCCTCTGACAAGCTTTGCTCAAAGGACCTACAACCATTCCTAGGCTATCTCCTGGGGTAGGAAATGTTCTCAGATTTTTGGAGATGGCTAGATAACGCAAGGACTTTCATTCCATTAGGAAAGGTGGAAGGTAGAGTTTCTGCTCCATCTTAGCAAACACAGCACTGTGGAGCAAAGCAGTCATTGCTACTGGGAGTGGTGTGCTCTGCTGGTTATAACTGGGCCAAAGGACCTATTTTGACTTAGAACAGGTGTGGCAAAACTATAGCCCTTTGACCAGATCTGGCTGGTCATCCATTTCTGTTTCTGCTTGTATTTTTTGTCATGCTGAACCTAGGGTCTTGCATATATTAGGCAAAATGCTCTACCACAGAGCCCCATTCCTAGCTCTTTTTCTCTTTAAATTTACATTGTATTATTATTTATTGAATAACTACTTATGGACTAATTATTTATTGTATCATATATACATAGTTTAAAAAAAACAAAAAACTTTTTTTGGGTCAGTGGTGGGTTGGAACTCAGGGCTTCGGTGCTGTCCCTGAGCTTTTTCCCTCAAATCTAGTGCTCTATCACTTCCACTTTCCTGGTGGCTAACTGGAGATAAGAGTCTAGGGACTGGGGCTGGGAAGGTAGCTCAGTGGTAGAGCGCTTGCCTTGCATGCATGAGGCCCTGGGTTCGATTCCTCAGCACCACATAAGCAAAAAGAAAAAAGCTGGAAGTGGCACTGTGGCTCAAGTGGTAGAGCGCTAGCCTTGAGCTGAAGAGCTGAGGGACAATGCCCAGGCCCAGAGTTCAGGCCCCACGACCGGACCCCCCAAAAAAAAAAAAGATTAGACCTTTGTCTAGGGACTTTCCTGTCCAGACTGGCTTTGAACTGAGATCCTCAGATCTCAGCTTCCTGAGTAGCTAAGATTACAGGCGTGAGCCAGTAGTATTCAGTGACTTTCAAAGGTAAAGAGAATACAGTTGAAAGCAGCCCTTCCTCTTCCCTTCCTCTATCTATCCAGCTTCCCTCTATTCATGGAAATGTTTATTGTCTAATTCAAGATACATGAACAGTATATATATATATAGTTATATATATATAGTTATATATATATATATATAGTTTTCCCACGGTCTGTCTTGGGTTTGAACCAGTACTTTCATCTGACTCTAGGTGGCGCTCTAGGCCAGATTGCTGGTGAAGACAAGGGTGCCACGTGAAAGAGGAATTGGTAGGTGCGGTGGCTTCTCAGGCTACGGGTGACGCACCCGAATCTTTCATCCTCAGATGGAAATTCACACGATACTTCCATCAGATAACTTGACCGTGGTCTCCAGCTGTGTCACCGCCCTCCAAAGCAGGTCTTTGCAGCCACTTCCTGCCCCTGCTCCCCTGCCCCCCCCTCCGGTTCTCCTCACTTGTTCTAGCTCGTGCCTCACTGGAATCGAATGGAATGTACTATTTGGGGTCTGTTCTTTCCATCCAGCACAGTGCTTTTTGTGATATTTCCTTGCTGCCTGTGTCAGATTTTTTCCTTTTGACAGCTGTGCTGAGTGGGTGGTAATCCATTCTTCTGCTGACAGATGCTGTTCTCCTTTCCTTTCCCCTCCTTTGTTCTTTCTTCCCTTCCCCTCTTCGTGTGTGTGTGTGTGTGTGTGTGTGTGTGTATTTGAGTGTGCCAGTTCTGAGTGCTATCCCTTTGGATTTTTCTCTCAAGACCAGCATTCCACAACTTGTTCCATAGCTCTACTTAGGGCATTTTGGTGGTTAATTGGAGATAACATGGACTTTTGCTGCCCAGGCTGGATTTGAACTGTGATCCTCAAGCCGGGCGCCTGTGGCTCACGCCTGGCTAATCCTAGCTACTCAGGAGGATGAGATCTGAAGATCATGGTTCAAAGCCAGCCCAGGCAGAAAAGTCCCCAGAAGTGGCGGTGTGGCTCAAGTGGTAGAGTGCTAGCCTGGAGCACAAAGAGGCTCAACAAGAGTGCCCCGAGTTCAAGCTCCACAACCGACAGCAACAACAACAACAAAGTCAAACCTCAGTGGAATTCCAAAGATTAGACCTTTGGGGGCTGGGAAGGTGGCTCAGTGGTAGAGCGCTTGCCTTGCATGCATGAGGCCCTGGGTTCGATTCCTCAGCACCACATAAGCAAAAAAAACCCGGAAGTGGTGCTGTGGCTCAAGTGGTAGAGCACTAGCCTTGAGCTGAAGAGCTGAGGGACAGTGCCCAAGCCCAGAGTTCAAAAAAAAAAGATTAGACCTTTGTTCTATGCTGCTGCTTCAATTGTCAGAGGTGGGCATTTGGTGCTTTTGGACTAATTTGGAACCCCAAATTGTTTTTTTTTTTTTTTTGGTTGTGGGGCTTGAACTCTGGGCCTGAGCTCTGTCCCTCAGATCTTCAGCTCAAGGCGAGCGCTCTACCACTTGAGCTACAGCGCCACTTCCGGTTTTCTAGTGGTTTATTGGAGATAAGAGTTTCACGGACTTTCCTGCCCGGGCTGGCTTTGAACTGCGATCCTCAGATCTCAGCCTGCTGAGTAGCTAGGATTACAGGCGTGAGCCACCGGCGCCCGGCTGGAACCCCAAATTGTGTACTGAATGCCTTTGTCTCTGTCTCCTGTCCTTGTTCCCAGTGTACAGACCCAATACTGAACATTTTGCATTCTTTACAATATGCTACATATACTTTTTGAGTTCTTCCTAAGTTGGTATCTTTCAAACATCTTGGCTTTTATGGAGCTACCATTGCAAGGAGTGGTGGGAAAAAAAAAATAAGCAAGAAAGAAAACAAAAACAAATGCCTCTGACCCAGCCTCTATAATACTAGATATTCAGGAGGCTGAGGTTCAAGGTTCACAGTTTGAAGCCAGCCTGGGCAAGAAGGTTCATGAGACACTTATCTCCACTTAACTACCAAAAAGCAGGGAGTGGAGCTGTGGCTCAAGTAGTAGAGTGCTAGCCTTAAACAAATAAAGCTAAGGGGGACAGCACCCAGGCCCTGAGTTCAAGCCCCAGTACTTGCACACACACAAAGAAAACCTCTTTCCTCCCTAAGGAATCTCAAGTGTCTTAGGGGCTGTAAATCTCCCAGAGGTCCAAATAAACTAATGTGCTGAACACTAGTGTGTCTAGATTAAGAATGTGACTGAGTAACAGTGAAATTGATGACTGTATAACATATATTTTGCAAGTCTAATGGTTTCCAATTATTTGTGTTCAATGAAATTGAATCAGAATCTCTGGAATTGTCGTCTAGCTGGCCATTAAAGTGAGTTTTGGCTTTGATTATGTGACTTTTGGCATACTACATTCAAAGAGTTAAAAAAAAAAACAGTGCTATTGCTTTATCAAAATGTGTTTCATTCCCATATACTTATATCAGGTGAACAAGTTTTCTTCCAAAAAAAGTATAGAATGATGCAGGATTTCACCAGGTGCCAGTGGCTCACGCCTGTAATCCTAGCTACTCAAGAGGCTGAGATCTGAGAATCACGGTTCAAAGCCAGCCCAGGCAGAAACGTCCGTGAGACTCATCTACAATTAACCATCAGAAAACTGGAAGTGGTGTTATGGCTCAAGTGGTAGAGTGCTTTCCTTGAGCAGAGGAGCTCAGGGACAGTGCCCAGGCCCAGAGTTCAAGACCCATGACCAACAAAAAAGAAAAAAAAAATTAAGGATTTCAATAAAACTTATCTTACAGTACACTGAAATATATTTGCAGTAAAAGCTCATTAAAGATAAAAATCAGGCCAGGTGCTGGGCGCCGGTGGCTCATGCCTGTAATCCTAGCTACTCAGGAGGCTGAGATCTGAGGACTGCAGTTCAAAGCCAGCCCGGGCAGGAAAGTCCATGAGACTCTTATCTCCAATAAACCACCAGAAAATAGGAAGTGTCGCTGTGGCTCAAGTGGTAGAGTGTTCCCCTTGAGCTGAAGAGCTGAAGGACAGCGCTCAGTCCCAGATGTTCAAGCCTCATGACCCACAAAAAAAAAAAAAAAAAAAAATCAGGCAGGTGCCAGTGGCTCATACCTGTAATTCTACCTACTTGACTACTTGAGTGGATGAGATCTTGAAGATCATGGTTTGAGTCAGAAAAGCTTGTGAGAGCCATTCTCAACCAATAGCTGGGCATGGTGGCATACTCCTGTTTTTCAGCTATGATAGAAAGTCAAATTTAGGGCCGGGCGCTGGTGGCTCACGCCTGTAATCCTAGCTACTCAGGAGGCTGAGATCTGAGGATCGCGGTTCAAAGCCAGCCCGGGCAGGAGAGACCGTGAGATTCCTATCTCCAATAAACCACCAGAAAACCAGAAGTGGCGCTGTAGCTCAAGTGGTAGAGCACTCTCCTTGAGCTGAACAGCTGAGGGACAGCGCCCAGGCCCAGAGTTCAAGCCCCACGACCGACAAAAAAAAAAAAAAGAAAGTCAAATTTAGGGCTGGGAAGGTGGCTCAGTGGTAGAGCACTTGCCTTGCATGCTGGAGGCCCTGGGTTCCATTCCTCAGCACCACATAAGCAAAAAGCCGGAAGTGGCGCTGTGGCTCTAGTGGTAGAGCGCTAGCCTTGAGCTGAAGAGCTGAGGGACAGCGCCCAGGCCCAGAGTTCAGGCCCCACGACCGGACCCAAAAAAAAAAAAAGTCAAATTTAGACCTGTCACAGTCCAGGTAGGATGTAAAGCCTTATCTCAAAATAACAGCCAAGAGGGATAATGGGAGAAAAACAAATGAATGAGTAATAATGTTCAACAAGAAATGTACTCATTACCTTACTCATGTAACTGTAACCCCTCTGAACAGCACTTTTACAATAAAATAAAATAACAGCCAAAAAGGCTAGAGGGATACTTCGGCCGTAGTGTGCTTGTTAAGTAAGCATAAGATCCTGACATCAAACCCTGGGATTGCCAAAAATATAAATAAAAATAATAAATGATACTATGTGTTAATCTGATTAATCATAGAATAATAATACTCAGAATGATAGCTAAGGAATTTCTTGGAGGATCATGATCCCAGCCAATTAAATTTCTATGAAAAGGCACATTTCTATGGTAGAGATGTGCAAGACTTTCTAGAATTTTTTTATGCTACTATAAACTTCTGCAGGGAGAAAATGAAATAGAAATTTCATGTTCAAGGAGAAAATAGAGTTGTGTTAAATTTATTTAAAAAGGGTGCTTTTACTTTTTTAATGCAGTATATATAAATGGATAATGATAGACTAGAGCTGTATCTTGGTGGTAGCGCTCATACTTAACATGCCCTGTGTACGGCCTTGGAAGGGTGGCTCAGTGGTAGAGTGCTTGCCTAAATGCATGAAGCCCCAGGTTCCATTCCTCAGCACCACATACACAGAAAAAGCTGCAAGTGGCACTGTAGCTCAAGTGCACACCCGCACACGCACAGGATATTGACCTGGAGACCCAGCAAGAGTCCCCTCCTATTGCCTGCCAGAATTCTCAGACCAGATAACTAGGACAGGAGACTGAAGGAGGAAGAAGAGAAAGGGCTCAGGATTTCTTCAGGATTGAGTCCTGCCTAGTCTGTTCTTAGCCACAGGGCAGGGCCTCCTGGCAGGTGGGGGGGTGAAGCCCCTTCAGGCCACCATCATGGACTGAGGAAAGAGGACTGGTAAAGGAGTTGGACTCCTCTTTTGAAGTCCAACTCGGAGGGGGCGCAGGATACAATTTGCAGCCCAGAGAGAGCCAACCATCTCCTGACTTCCTAGCCCACCTCCCCTTCTTTATCTGACTCCAAGCCCAAGAGGCCAGCCCTCCTTGCATTCCTCTACCCCAGTACTCCTCCCTCCACCCTCCAGCCCTGCTCTCTAGCCTTGGGACATCTCCCCCGTCCTCACCTTTCCTCCTAGATCTGGTGTTCTACAATCTTATCTCAGAGCCTAGAGATTTCAACACCTAGAAAAGTCCCTTCATGAGTCCCCTGAGGGGACCCAGAGCCCAGCCACAGTTAGGTGGGCCCAGGTGCTGGTAGTATTAAAAGAGAAAAATACTGATTGCCTGCCCAATTAGATTGTACCATCAGTCATAAATAATGCCAGCACCAGTGGCTCACACCTATAATTTCAGCTACTCAGGAGACAGAGTTCTGAGGATTGTGGTTTGAACTTAACCAGGGCAGGAAAATCCAACGCATCTCCAATTAATCAGCAAAAAGCCAGAAGGAGATCTGTGGTTTAAGCAGTAGAGCACTAGTCTTGAGCAAAAAAAGTGAAGGGAGAGAGCCCAGGCCCAGAGTTCAAGCCTCAGTACAATTATAGACATAGATGCACAGAGTTCTAATATACATAAAACAAAACTGGCAGAACTGAAGGTTGAAATAGACAGCTTAGAGGTCTTTAGCTCTGATTTCTTTCCTGGGGAGCAGAAATGTTTCTTTTTCCCATTTCTTTTTACTTTTGCTTTGTTCTATTAAAATCCTTGCTAAAACCTGGAAGGGGGAAAGAAATATAAAGTTTTCATTAATAAGTAGAATAATTGCCAGGTGTTGGTAGCTCACGCCTGTATTCCTAGCTACTCAGGAGGCTGAGATCTGAGGATCGAGGTTCAAAGCTAGCCCGGGCAGGAAAGTCTGTGGGACTCTTTTTTTTTTGGGGGGGGGTCCGGTCGTGGGGCCTGAACTCTGGGCCTGGGCGGTCCCTCAGCTCTTCAGCTCAAGGCTAGCACCCTACCACTTGAGTCACAGCACCACTTCCGGCTTTTTTCTTTTTGTTTATGTGGTGCTGAGGAATCGAACTCAGGGCTTCATGCATGCAAGGCAAACACTCTACCACTGAGCCACCTTCCCAGCCCTGAGATTCTTATCGCCAATAAACCACTTGAAAACTGGAAGTAGTGCTGTGGCTCAAGTGGTAGAGCGCTGGTCTTGAGCTGAAGAGCACAGGGACAGCGCCCAAGCCCAGAGTTCAAGCCCCATGACCGACCAAAAAAAAAAAAAAAAAGTAGAACAATTAGTTAAAAGATTGACAAAGAGCCAAGCACTGGTGGCTCACACCTGTCATCCTAGCTACTCAGGAGGCTGAGATCTGAGGATCGTGGTTCGAAGCCAGCCTGGGCAGGAAAATCTGTGACTCTTATCTCCAATAAACCACTAGAAAACCGCAAGTGGCACTGTGGCTCAGGTGGTAGAGTGCTCACCTTGAGCTGAACAGCACAGGGACAGCGCCCAAGCCCAGAGTTCAAGCCCCATAACCGACAAAAAAAAAAAAAAAGATTGGAAAATTGGCAAAGAGCTACACGCCTTAAGCAGCACTCTGACTCTATTAAACCTCATAGAAGTTTATCAACCACTCCACCCAACAGCAGTGCATAGGCATCTTCTCATGACCACACAGATGATTCTCCAGGGCAGACCATATTTTGGTAATAAAAGTCTCAATAAATTTAAAAGGGTTGAAATCAGAAAGTATGTTTCCCAACCACAATGGAATGAAATCAGAAATAAATAACCGAAGGAAATTTGGAAAATACATAAATATGCAAAAATGAAACATACTCCTAAATCACTTCACTCATGGGCCAAAGAAGAAATCACAGAGGAACTTAAAAAAAAATATTTTGAGAAGAATGGACAGGGCACCGGGGGCTCATGCTTGTAATCTAGGTACTCAGGAGGCTGAGCTCTGAGGATTGTAGTTCAAAGCCAGCCTGGGCAGGAAAGTCCATGAGACTTTATTTTTCCTTTTCCAAGTTGTGGGGCTTGAACTCTGGGCCTGGGCACTGTCCCTCAGCTCTTCAGCTCAAGGCAAGCGCTCTACCACTTGAGCCACAGCACCACTTCTGGTTTTCTGGTGGTTAATCGGAGATGAGTCTCACAGACTTTCCTGCCTAGGCTGGCTTTGAACCAAGATCCTTAGATCTCAGCCTCCTGAGTATCTAGGATTACAGGCATGAGCTACCAGCACCTAGCACCCGGCCCAAGAGACTTATCTCCAATTAACCCCCAATTATCTCCAATTAAGCCCCATGACTGACAAAAAAGAGAATGAAAGCAAAATCCCAACAAATAGTATATGGGGCACTGCAATAATGATAGGGAAATTGGATCTGAGAATGCTTGTATTAAACAAGATCTTAGTGCTGGTGGCTCCTGCCGGTAATTCTAGATACTCAGGAGGCTGAGACCTGGAGGATTAAGGATCAAAGACAGCCTGTGTCTATGAGACTCCCATCTTCAACTAACCAGCACATTGCTAGACTAGAAGCATGACTTAAGTGGTAGAGTGCCAGTCATGACCAAGAACGCTTAATGAAAGTTCAAGTTAAGAATTCAATACCAAGCCGGGCACCAGTGGGTGCTGATGGCTCACACCTCTAATCCTAGCTACTCAGAAAGCTGAGATCTGAGGATTGCAGTTCGAAGCCAGTCCAGGTAGGAAAGTCCACGAGACTCTTATCACCAAAGAAACTAACATTTGCAGATGTATTATTCCATTTATCTCTTGCTGCATGACAAATCATTGAAGCTTGGAGGCCCCAGACAGCATCAGTCATTTATTAGCTAGCACCCAGTTCACTTCTTGATGTTTCTCAACAACTGTGTGCAGTCTCCATCTGCCTCAGCTGGAAGCTGGCAGGCCCTCAGCTGACAGAGACACTGCGTAATTGCTGGCTTGATGCAGTTTACTGGGAGGGATGATTCACTGCATCACGGAAGGCCTAAATCCCTTAATATGCCTCCCAAGAGGGTATCTGGTTTGAAAAAAAAAAAATGAGACAAAAACCAAGAAGAACAAGACACGCAGAGAAGTGGGAACGATTTTGTGTCAAAAAAAAAAAACAACTTTTCCAGGCTGGGAAGGTGGCTCAGTGGTAGAGTGCTTGCCTCGCATGCATGAGGCCCTGGGTTCAATTCCTCAGCACCACGTAAGCAGAAAAAGCCAGAAGTGGCGCTGTGGCTCCAGTGGTAGAGCGCTAGCCTTGAGCTGAAGAGCTGAGGGACAGCACCTAGGCCCTGAGTTCAGACCCCATGACTGACCAAAAAAAAAAAAAAAAAATCTTTCCTAGCTGGGCATCGCCTGTAATCCTAGCTACTCACAAGGCAGAGATATGAGGATTATGGTTCAACGCCAGCATGGGCAGGAAAGTCTGTGAAACTCATCTCCAATAAACCACCAGGAAACCAGAAGTGGTGCTGTGGCTCAAGTGGTAGAGCGCTAACCTTGAGCTGAAGAGCTGAGGGACAGCGCCCAGGCCCAGAGTTCAAGCCCCACAACCAAAGCAACCAAACAATCAAAAACCCAAAACAAAAAAAAGAAAAAAACAACAACAACAAAGCTTTTCCTGCCAGGTGCCAGTGGCTCATGCCTGTCAGCTTAGGAGGCTGAGATCTGAGGATCATGGTTTGAAGCCAGCCCAGGCAGGAGTCTGTGAGACTCATCTCCAATAAACTACTCAAAACCTGTGGCTCAAGTGGTAAAGCCACTAGCCCTGAGTACAAAGATGCTCAGGGACAACCTCCCAAGCTCTGAGTCCAAGGCCCAAGGGGAGAAAAAAGCTTTTTGTTTTTACGTGCTGGGACTGGGGTTTACTCTCACTTGGCTTTTCCTCGCAAGGTTGATACTCTACCACTTGTGCCACAGCTCCACTTCTGGCAGCTTCACCTTTTGGTAGTTAATTGGAGACGAATCTTTCCTGCCCAAGGTGGCTTCAAACTGTACTCCTCAGATCTCACCCTGGTGAGTAGCCAGGATTACAGGCGTGAGCCGCCGGCATCTGAGCCATCCTGCAGTTGGATTACCCAGTCAAGTTGCTGGTGGCTCACTTGGAAAGAACACAGAGAAACTAAGTCAGGCTGCAAGGATAGCTAGAAAACTGTGGTCTGCCTCCCCAGGTCAAAGAAAGCGCCAGGATCAGAGGGCCACTGCACAAGGAGGCTACCTTGGAAAGAGGATGTTGTTTATTCAGTATCGACTATGCAGCACATGAACAAGGTCCTGGCTCCCTCGGTGGGGATGACGGGATCAGTTTATCATGTTCAGGCCGCTGTCTGAGTTGGTCTTTAACATAGCTTTCCAACCCAAATAGCTTCCCCTGAAGACTAGTTAGTTGAGCAGAAGAAATAAGAACCAGGAGATAATCGCTTTTTAAAAAAATTTATTTAAGGAACACAAAAAGTGCATTTGATTTTTTTTTTAAAAAAACCCCTTTAAAATTCAGCATCTGCCAACTCTCTCCGGCCTGCAGTCGATGAAGCGGCTCGAAGACGTCTTCTGATTTCTACAAGCACTGAGAGGACCGACTCCCAAACAAGAACATGTGACGAGTCTTTTCTTGAGTGGTCAGACACTTTGTTATCATCTGTCTGGAGCCACTAGCACACCTGGCTGGGTGAGTAGCCCGGGGGATGCATGGGGAGATGGCTGGGTCATTTGAGTCTTGGAACAGTTTTCTTGCCCCTGACCTGGAACGCTAGCTGGCTCGAGAGGCTCAGCTCTCACTCACTGCTTTATGAAGACCACGCGCCAGCCGACAGAGCTGCAGGCACTGGACAGGGAAGCCAACATCACAACCAGCTCTGGCTCTTCCTATTTCTTAGGTGACACTGGGGTTTGGGATGGACAAAACTGCACAAAAAACGACTAAAAAGAAATAAGTAATGGGGCTTTAGTTAAAAAGAAAAACTTCACAATTTCATTCCATTTGCTCCAAGAGCGGCAAACTGACATGGAGGGAGAGGACTTTTAGATCCAAGGGCCTCAGGTAACAATGAGGGGATTTGGTTCAAACGGCCATGCAGACGGGAATTCACTGGAACCAGGACTGCCTGTGTTCTTCAGGACTGATGAGGGCGAGCGAACTCTAGGCTTTGGCTGTGTGTGGAGAAAACACCACGCTTGATTTCACTGCCCAGAAGGAGTGAAGTCAACTCCACGCACACACTTAGGACTTATCCCAATTCGGGCAGGAGGAACCTGAGTGGGAGCTGCCTTCCATTCATCCGGCTCAACAGCACCAAGGGGCCACCAGTGCTGGAGGAGGAAGCATCAACCATCAAGCCTGCCGGCGAAGCTGTCAATGCCAGGGTGACTCTTTACACGTCAATACCACAGAGTTTGGTTTTTAAAAGCTACTAAATAGTAAAAAAGTGGGGGGGGAGACCCCAAAACAAACAACCCCTCCCCCTGCAAGATCAAGGAGTGTAAAGTTCCATAAACCAATGTACATAAATAAGCCACTGAGAAAAGAAAATAAGCCAAAGAAAAAGCTGCATCCATCCTATATGGATATGGAAGTAAGTGCACTCCAGGTCTGAGAAACTTTGAGAACATTCTTAACTTTTTTTTTTGGTTGGTCGTGGGGCTTGAACTCTGGGCCTGGGCACTGTCCCTGAGCTCTTCGGCTCAAGGCGAGCACTCTACCACTTGAACCATAGTGCTACTTCCAGTTTTCTGGTAGTTAATCGGAGATAAGTCTCATGGAGTTTCCTGCCCAGGTTGGCTTTGAACCCCAATCCTCATATCTCAGCCTCCTGACTAGCTAGGATTACAGGCGTGAGGCACCAGCACCTGGCCATTCTTAATTCTTCTTGGGTCCAGTCGTGGGGTCTGAACTCTGGGCCTGGGTGCTGTCCCTCAGCTCTTCAGCTCAAGACTAGCACTCTACCACTTGAGCCACAGCGCCACTTCCGGCTTTTTTCTTATGTGGTGCTGAGGAATGGAACCCAGGGCCTCGAGCATGCAAGGCAAGTGCTCTACCACTGAGCCACCTTCCCAGCCCCCATTCTTAACTCTTAACAGCAGGCTTAGAATGGAAAGAAGGCCAAGGGTATCAATGACAGCCAAAGTGCTGCGTACTATTGTTATTTCCGAAAAGCAATGGGGAGGAGGAAGTGTAATTCTAGTTACTCTCCATGTTTCAGCACCTCAAAACTCCATCTACGGGAAAGCCAACCCCTTCACACTGTTGAAGTGTTTTAGGAAGGACAGAGTGATGCCAGGGAATGGTTGCGTGTGACAGAAAGTCACCCTCCCAAACTGGCTGGCTGGGAAGCAGCAAAGTCAGCAGACAGGCAGCCTCAGGGGTTCTAGGAACTTCCAGCTTTCCAGGGCTTCCCAACCTCCATCTATTCCGGGTCCTGCCCGGACCCTCACAGCATCCCCACCCCACCTTGTAGGAAAGGAGAGATTCACTAAGGGTTTTTGTTTATTATTATTCTTTGTAGGTTTCTGCAGTGCTATTAAAGTTTGAATGTAAAATCTAACAGCCCCAGATTGCTAGACTCATCCCAGAGGATACTGCTTGGCTAGTGAAATGAGCCGATGCACACTGTTGGCTCACACTCTTTGCACCAACAGCTCTTTCTGTTCTGTTCCACGTGGAGTGGTCCCTTGCCACCCTCTCCATGAACCCACTGGGCAGCAGCAGGGTGGTGGTTTTGGGGAAGCTACTGGTTTTGCCATTTGCTTCCAGAATCACATAGACTATAACAAACTTTACACTAAGACTGTTCAGTCCTGAGGGGTGACAGCCCAGCGAGGAGGGCGAGCGCCAGGACTCTCCTCCCTCCGGGCCGTGGTGTCATACATGGCCTTCGGCTTTCTCTTCATCCATCACTTGGCTTTCTGTTCGTTTCTCATTGGGAACCCCCGCCAAAGTCTTGCTTACTGCTTTACTGGCCTCTTCCTGTGCAAGAAAGAAGACATCAAGAGGGTTACGGGAAATAACTAAAACAAACTCCTAGCTTCTCTAGACAGCTTTATTGGGGCCAATGCATGGTGAGTGGATTACGATGGCTGCCCGCAGGCTGCACAGGTGGGCAGATCAGGGCAGTTACAGGGGGAGCTTTCCTTTTCTTGTCTTAAAATGATGAGGCAGTTGCTGAGTAAGTTTTGTGCCCGTGGGGGTGGCAGTGGAGGGCACAGGGGAGGCTGGCTCCAGACAGACCTTCCAGATTTTGCTCAAAGCCTGGATCCAAGCCTGTGGCCTGCCTCTCCAGATACAAGCCAGCCTGAGATCAGAGTGGAAACCATTTTCCTATTTCTGTGTCTCCTAGACGGTCCACCTGAACCCATCTACTCCACTCAATCTGCTGAGAACCAAAGCCAAAGGGGCCAACTTAGCTGTCCACCTGTGTGATGCCAGGTGGGTTGTGCACACACCTTTGCATCCTGCTCCGCAAACTTCTTAAACATGTTGGCGTATATCCTGCGGTCCCGCTCATTGTGCTCCTTTGCCTTCTTCTGGCACATGGAGATCTGCAGTCTCGCGGCCTTGTTCTGAGGATTTACTTCCAGCACTTTCTCAAAGTCACCCTTGGCTGATTCAAATTCGTTCATGAGCAGCTGGGCTTCACCCCTTCTGTATAAGCCTTTCTCATTGGCACTGTCTAGTCCGAGGGCCTGGGGACAGAGTATTTATATTTAGAAAGGATGAATGGAACTTTTCTTAGGACTTGGGTAAGAAACTTGGGAAGTAATGGTTCCAAAGCACACTGAAATGAGGTTCAAGGCAATTATTATACACTACTGATCAAGATACAGTACTCAAATTAGCTTCTGAGCTGGGTATTGGTGGTTCACACCTATAATCCTAGCTACTTGAGTGGCTGAGATCAGGATTTCACTTTGAGGACAGACTGGGTATAGATTCAAGACTTCCTTCTCAAGGAACTAGCTACACAGAAGGCTGAGAATGGAAGGATCATGGATCCAGGCCATCCTAGGAAGAAAACACCTAAGTATCCATTTCAGTGGAAGAAGCTGGGCATGGTGGCAAATTCCTGTCATCTCTCATATGGTAGGAAATGGAAAATAGGAAGATCAAGGTCCAAGCATGCATTTAGTAGGAAGTGAGACACTATCTTAAAAATAAGCGCTAGAATAAAAGGCCAGAGTCACAGCTCTGAGGAAGAAGGCCTGCTGAGTTCATACCCTAGTACTGAAATGGGGGTGGAGGGGAGAGGGGAGTATGTTCCTGTATTCAGTATGCTTTCTAGAATGGTCTTTGACGATTTAGATATGAAGTGTTACCCTATAGCCTGTTACACCGAAGGCCTGGTCCCAGTGGGTGGTGCATGATAGAGTGGAGCCCCCAACTTCATTAATGAGTCGACCCACTGATGAGTTCCCACTGAGCTCATCTTTGGAAGGGAGGCCTGGCTGGAGGAGGTGGGTGACTGGAGATGTGCCTTCGAATGGATTATCTTGTCCTTGGATCCTCCCTTTCCACCCCTGCTTCCTGGCCACTATAAGGTGAGTGACTTTCCTCTGCTGTGGCCTCCTATGAAAGCACACAGCAACGGAGCCACCTGACCAGACTGAAACCTTGAGTACTGAGAGCCAAGAATACCTCTCTCCACCCATCATCATAAGCAACCTCATGTAACTACTCAAAGCCTGGAGATAATTACATCAATGTAGGGGCTGGGAAGGTGGCTCAGTGGTAGAGTGCTTGCCTTGCATGCCTGAGGCCCTGGGTTTGATTCCTCAGCACCACATAAGCAAAAAGAAAAAAGCTGGAAGTGGCGCTGTAGTTCAAGTGGTAGAGTGCTAGCCTTGAGCTGAGGAGCTGAGGGACAGTGCCCAGACCCAGAGTTCAGGCCCCATGACCGGACCCAAAAAAAAAAAAAAAAAAAAAAAAATCACTGTAAAAATGGAGAGGGCTGCTAATGTTCTCTGGGCCTAAGTTATCCGTGTGTATTCAGTATGGTTATAATAAAAAGTCCCTGTATATGATCTTTTTTTTTTTTTTTGGTCGGCCATGGGGCTTGAACTGTGGGCCTAGACGCTGTCCCTCAAGCTCTTCAGGTCAAGGCTAGCACTCTACCACTTGAGCCACAGCACCACTTCCAGCTTTTTCTGTTTACGTGGTGCTGAGGAATTGAAGAGAGGGCCTCATGCATGTGAGGCAAGAACTCTACCACTGGGCCACCTTCCCAGCCCCTGTATATGATCTTTATATAACACCACATTCAAAGCCAGCCTGGGCAGAAGAGTCCATGAGACTCTTATCAGTGAACTACCCACAAAAAGCTAGAATTCTAGCTGTGGCTCAAAGAGGTTAGCTTTGAGCAAAAAGAGCTCAGGGATAGTACCCAGGTATCAAGTCCAAGCCGTAGGACTGGCAAAAAGATAAACAAGAGGAATTTTGTCCATTCTGATAGCAAACTTTACCCAAACTTGTATTCATGGTATATTTTATCAATAATCCAGGCATCAAACCGGGCATCGGTGGCTCACGCCTGTAATCCTAGCTACTCAGGAGGCTGAGATCTGAGGATAGCGGTTCAAAGCCAGCCCGGGCAAGAACATCTGTGAGACTCTTATCTCCAGTAAACCACTAGAAAACTGGAAGAGGCGCTGTAGCTCAAATGGTAGAGCACTAGCCTTGGGCTGAAGAGCTAAGGGACAACGCTCAGGCCCAGAGTTCAAGCTCCAGCACTGGCCAAAAAAATAAAAAATCCAGACATCAGAAAAATCTGGTGGTAAACCAAACTGTTCTTAACTTCCCAACTTGTCTTGAGAAACACATAACCTCACCCATACAAAGAAGCAGAGCCAGGGCTTGGAAGGTGGCTCAGTGGTAGAGCGCTTGCCTTGCATGCATGAGGCCCTGGGTTTGATTCCTCAGCACCACATAAGCAAAAAGAAAAAAGCTAGAAGTGGTGCTGTGGCGCAAGTGGTAGAGCGCTAGCCCAGGCCCAGAGTTCAGGCCCCACGACCAGACTCCCCCCCCAAAACAAACAAACAAAAAATAAAGAAGCAGAGCCAAGCAAAACAGACCATTGGTTGCGAGGAAGTGGGAAGTTCTCCCTGTGGGACAGAGCACAAAGCGCACAGTGTGCAGTCCCCGCACCTTGTCACAGCACTCCACAGCCTTGGCGTATTCTCTGAGCTTCAGGTAGCACATGGCCAGGTTCAGGAAGGCAGCGAGCAGGAACGATTCAGAGGCTTTCGATTCCTTCTCAGATAAGCCGTACTCCATCTCCAGCCAGGATACTATCTTCCCGTACTGAATCACTGCCTGCATGTACTTGCCTCCCTAGGAGAAGAAACAGCTAGGAGTTACCTGTACTGCGCTCCAGAGGGGACTCAGAAGAAGGGGAGCATGGTCCTGCCTCAGAGGGCCGCCCTGTCTGAGGAGCCTGTTCTCTGACGGCAGCTCTCCATGGCAGCTCTCCACGCCCGGGCCACTTTGGGCTCGGCAGCATTCCTGTCTCCTGGCGGAAGGTGGCACCCAGGCTGTGGGGCTGCATTCTCTGGTGCTAATATTCACCAGTCTTTCCAAAGGAGGATGAGCGGTTTAGTTGACTGGAGGGAAAGTTATTTTCTCGCTTTTCTCCTGATGTTCAGCACTATATAGTAAATACTGCAGTCTGATAAGTGCCAGCCCCAAATACAGGCTGCCTGAGCTATATAAACCAGATGCTCGCTGGGTGCTGGTAGTTCAAGCCTGTAATCCTACTCAGGAGGCTGAGATATGAGGATTACAGTTTGAAGCTAGCCTGGGTAGGAAAGCCCATGAGACTCTTCTGTCCAATGAAACTACCAAAAAGCTGGAGGTATAGCTGTGGCTCAAGTGGTACAGCACTAGCCTTGAGCAAAAGAAGCTTAGAGACTGGGCTCAGGCCTGGAGTTCAAGCCCTAGGACTAACACACACACACACACACACACACACACACACGCTCCCACAACTACTGAACTCTACCATCTGTAGTGCAAAAGCAGCACTAGCCAACATATAAAAAATGGGAGTGGCTATTCCGGTAAAATCTTACTTACAAAACTGGCAGGTGGCCAGAGCCCATGGTGGGATTCATAGGCACTGGGAATACGCCAGCTGACTAGCAGCATCCACTATAAGCAACTATAAAACTATATAAGCCGCATACATATCAGCCAATTATATGAGAAAAAACTGTTTTTGCTTTCTCTTCCTTTCTTCCTCTTCTTCCCCACTGTACAAGAGATGAAACCCAGGGCCCCATGCATTATAGGTAAGTCCTAAGGTGCACTACACCCTTAACTCTTGTATTTCATTTTCACACAATTCTTGTTAAGTTACTAAGGCTTGACTCAAACTTGTGATTCGCCTGCCAGCCTCCTGAGGAACTGGCACGTGCTATTACGCCACCCTCCTGCTCTCTTATTGAATGATAATTCTCATTGTAAACAACCACATGAAATGCACACATATACACTCTAGGGAACTCTGGAGCTGAAACGACATGCTTGTTGTTATTGTAGGTGAATGAAAGAACTGAATAGCTGGGAAGCTAAAATAAGAATGAGGACTCTCCTTTGCAGGAGGTGATTATTAGCTTGAAAGACTGATGACACATTCTGGTGGCAGACAGCAGAAGAGCAGTCAGACCCATTAAGATGTGTGATCAATGAAACATCACAATGATGTCAGTAAGATGTGCCATGCTCAAAGCAGCAAGCATCTATCACTGCACTAGGTCTCTCCCCACAATACTCCAAGCTTCACTCAACCAAGAAGAGAAAGCTGACAGAGCAGGTTTCAGAGGATGTCCCTAGTATTCAGACCTCAGGAAGAGGGCATGAAAGGTAAGCCCTGCCTGTAGGAAGAAGGCCGTTCTACAGCTCTGCTGGTGAAGGGGACGCTGGTTCCCATGAGGGCCTAGACTGAGACTTGCCTAGGAGAAGGAAGACTTGCAGAGGCATCAGTTTCACTGCGGGGAAAGTAGGGAAAGGGAACTGAAATCAAAGCTGGTCATACTTTCCTTCATCAGAAAGTTCACACACATTCATAAAGGGAAACCAGGGCTTTTCATTATAAATATTGAAGATCTTACAGAAATTATACTTGATATTGACTAAATTGTGTCCCCTATCCTAAATTCACAAGTTGAAATCTTAAGCACCAGCACACTGTCTTTAGGGGATGATCAGCATCTTAGAGAGGGACCCAGCTTATATGAGAGTGCATGAGGTGGTCCTCAGGATGGGACAGTGAAATCCTGGCCTAGGGCATTTGGTTATGGTAACAAAGCTAAGCAACATGTGTCTTTTGTCCCAGCCTTCGGCCAACTATTATTACTAAAAACCCACAAATAAAACAAAAAAATAAACAAAAAAAGGAGGAAAAAACAAAAAGGAAATCATCATCAGTTTCAGCAACTAGCATTTTCTTCCTGTCACTGCTTTCTCCCTTGCTGGGTTGTGGGCTCTTTGAAGACAGGCAGCACAGGCTACCCTTTTTCTGTTCATTCATACAGGGTCTAGCACAAAGAAGCCCTTAATAAAGGTTTGTTGAGTAAATATTAAGGTCAAGAATTCCAACTATGGGGCTGGGAAGGTGGCTCCGTGGTAGAGCGCTTGCCTTGCATGCATGAGGCCCTAGGTTCCATTCCTCAGCACCACATAAGAAAAAAGCCGGAAGTGGTGCTGTGGCTCAAGTGGTAGAGTGCTAGCCTTGAGCTGAAGAGCTGAGGGACAGCACCCAGGCCCAGAGTTCAGGCCCCACGACCTGACCGCCCCCCCAAAAAAAAAAAAAAGAAAAGAATTCCAACTATGGAATCAAAATACATCACTGAGTGCCAAAATGGAAGAATGGGTAGGGAGGAAAGGAGTAATTTTACGTATATTGGGTGAGGTTTGTTATTTTCCCATCATGTAGCTTCTTTCATTCTCTTCCTCCTTTATCCTAGATTTGTGTCTAAACTGTTCAGCAAGGGTGGTCAAAACCTAGCCAATCCCAGTTTGTCTAAAAAGGGCTCAGTGAGCCAGGTGCTGGTGGCTCATGCCTGTAATTCTAGCTACTCAGGAGGCTGAGATCTGAGGATCACGGTTCAAAGCCAGGCAGGAAAGTCCGTGAGACTCTTATCTTCAATAAACAACTAGAAAACTGGAAATAGAGCTGTAGCTCAAGTGGTAGAGCACTCACCTTGAGCTGAAGAGGGCAGGGACAGCGCCCAGGCCCAGAGTTCAAGCCCCACAACCGACAAAAAAAAAAAAAAGGGTTCAGTGGCTTTAGAGTTATCCTTAACTAGCTAGCCATAGTAGACATGCTTTCTTCCTACCTACCACAAGAGGGCGCAAGAACCCCGCATTGTGGCAGCATTCTCAGAATTTAAACTGCCACTGAAGTTGGGGAAAAACCCAAGCCAGGAAGGATAGTCAATGCAGACACTAAGTGGTGTGCACAACGCCTGGCATAATATCATGTTGTTACCTGTGCTTAATAATTATTTTCAGAGCCAAATGAAGACAACCATCTCCCACCATTTTTATTATTAGTATTCAGAGGCTGAAACAAAGTTTTACAATCTAAATTGGTCTACTTAAAGCTGTGTATAATGCAGCCTTAGTCAAGGGAGACTTACCCTCTTAGTTATAAACCAGACTAAGCCAATGGGAACAGAGCCCCAAGGGGCAGATGGCATGGAATGAGGCTCTGCAGTTCAGCTCCTTGCCTGCCTGCCTGACTTCCTTCCTTCCCATTCTCTTTTTTCTTTCTCTCTCCTTCCTTCTTTCCCTCCCTCCCTCTCTCCTTCCTTTCCCTTCATTCCTTCCTCTTTCTTTCTTTCTCTTTTTCTCTCTTTCTTTCTTTCTCTGGTCCTGGGGCTTGAACTCTGGACCTGGGTACTGTCTCTGAGCTTCTTTAGCTAGGGCTAGAACTCTACCACCTCCACTTCTGACTTTTTTGGTAGTTTGCTGGAGATAAGAGTCTCACAGACTTTCCTGCCCAAGCTGGCTTTGAACTTCTATTCTCAGATTTCAGCCTCCTGTGTAACCAGGATTACAGGTGCCAGCCACCAGTACCCGGCTAAGTCAGCTCATTTCTGGCCTCACCCACACATCTGGACTCTGTATAGTTGCACAACGTGTCGAGTCAAATACCCTGGAAAGATAAGGCCTGGGAGAGCAGGGTGGCAGATTGAGACCTGCCCTGAAACTGGAAAGGGATGGGTCTGTGCACAGGAAACTGCCAGCCATTTTTGAAGTCTTACAACTAAAGCTAGGATCACTGCTGGGATCTTCTACCTATAATTATGAAGGTGCCTCCAGGGAAGTTTTCACTGGTACAAAATGTTCAGAGATATTCTGGGAGGGAAGTCTTTCATTAATTTTTTCCTCAATGGACTAATGTTTTGAAAGATCTTGTCTATCAAATTGCATGTTAAAAATAATATGTTCTGGGGCTGGGAAGGTGGCTCAGTGGTAGAGCGCATGCCTTGCACATGCCAGAGGCCCTGGGTTCGATTCCTCAGCACCACATAAGCAAAAAGCCGGAAGTGGCGCTGTGGCTCAAGTGGCAGAGCGCTAGCCTTGAGCTGAAGAGCTGAGGGACAGCGCCCAGGCCCAGAGGTCAGGCCCCATGACCGGACCCAAAAAAAAAAAAAAAAAAAAAAAAAATGTTCTGGCTGGAACGTGGCTCAGTGCTAGAGTGCTTGCCAAGCATGCATGAAGTCCTGAGTTCAATTCCTCACTACCACCTACACAGAAAAAGCTGGAAGTGGCACTGTGGCTCAAGTGGAAAAGTGCTAGCCTTGAGCAAAAGAAGTTCAGAGACAATGCCCAGGCTGAGTTCAAGCCCCAGGACTGGCTAAAAAAAAAAGTTCCAGCCGGGCGCTGGTGGCTCACGCCTGTAATCCTAGCTACTCAGGAGGCTGAGATCTGAGGATCGCGGTTCAAAGCCAGCCCGGGCAGGAGAGACCGTGAAACTCCTATCTCCAATAAAACCACCAGAAAACCGGAAGTGGCGCTGTAGCTCAAGTGGTAGAGCGCTCGCCTTGAGCTGAAGAGCTGAGGGACAGCGCCCAGGCCCAGAGTTCAAGCCCCACGACCGACAAAAAAAAAAAAAAAAAAGTTCCATATGTGTGAATGCTGACCCAGATTTTATCCAAAGCTCGGTAATTTAAAGAAGATTCACAATATTATGAAATAAACAAATACTGGGAGAGCTGGGAAGGTGGCTCAGTGGTAGAGTGCTTGTCTTGCATGCATGAGGCCCTGGGTTCAATTCCTCAGCACCACATAAGCAGAAAAAGCCAGAAATGGTGCTGTGGCTCAAGTGGTAGAGTGCTAGCCTGAGCTGAAGAGCTCAGGGACAGCACCCAGGCCCAAGAGTTCAGGCACCACAACTGGCAAAAAAAAAAAACCAAACCCAAATACTGATTGTGATTGTGATGCTAAGAAGACAGTTAAATACCATACAGATACATATGTACTGCTTTCTGCTACTTGTCACCAATTTCAGACATGTCTCTGTTTATATTCAGGGGGTAATGCTATCTGACAGATGGCTTGATGACATTATTCCATTTCTAAAAGCATTCTCCCAAACGGTTTTAGAGCTTCTGATTAGCTGAGCTTTTCTAATATGACCCTAGTCAAATGCTAAAAGCCTCACCTCCCTAAAACAATGCTAATATTCTATTTAGAAATTTGAGGAAATAGATATGCATCACTTAAAGTGGAATGCTGTGAGGACTGTGTCATGAGGCGATTCTTTTATTGCAAGATCAGGACAGAGTACGTGCATGAACCTCGCCGGCACCGCCTGTCATAGTAGGCACAGGGAGTTTTCAGCTCAATTAGACTCTTATGGGATCACCACATTCAAGTGGTTTGTTGTTAACCAAAATGTTAGGTAGTCCATAGCATAGAGTACAATAAGGAGTATTAGATTTCAAGAGCACAGAAAGCACTGTTTCAAGGGCTGGGAAGGTGGCTCAGTGGTAGAGCGCTTGCCTTGCATGCCTGAGGCCCTGGGTTCGATTCCTTAGCACCACATAAGCAAAAAGAAAAAAGCTGTAAGTGGCACTGTGGCTCAAGTGGTAGAGCGCTAGCCTTGAGCTGAAGAGCTGAGGGACAGCACCCAGGCCCAGAGTTCAGGCCCCACGACCGGACCCCCCTCCCAAAAAAAAAAAAAAAAAAAAAAAGAAAGCACTGTTTCAATCTATGGTTTTAAGAAATTGTGCAGAAGCCAGGCACCAGTGGCTCACACCTGTAATCCTAGCTACTCAGGAAGCTGAGATCTGAGGATCATGGTTCAAAGCCAGCCCGGGCAGGAAACTCCATGAGACTCTTATCTCCAATTAGCCCCTAGAAAATCAGAAGTGGTGCTGTACAAGTGGTAGAGCCTTGAGCTGAAGAATGTAGGAATAGCGCCCACACCCAGAGTTCAAGCCCCAAGACCTAAATAAATAAATACATAAATAAAAATAAAAATTGTACAGAAATCTGTTATTCTAGTGTACTGTGTAATCTGGGAAAACAATCCACTTAATATCTGACTCAAATTATCTGACTCAAATAACATAATATGTCTCAATTAGGATATTCTTTAAAAGATAAAGCTTGTTCTCATGAATTTAGAAGTTCTTGGCCAGGTACTAGTGGCTGATGCCTTAACTCTAGCTACTTAGGAAATCAGGAGGACTCAAGATTCAAGATCAACATGGCCTGAAAAGTTTCCAAGACCCCTCTAGCCAATGGCGGGGCGGAGTGGTGTGTACCTATCATGAAAGACTGAGACTAAGAGGACTGTAGTGCTAGGCCAGCCAGGAAAGAAAGTTTACAAGACTCCTGTCTCAATAGAAAATGTTAGGCATGGTGGTGCATGTTTGTTATCCTAGGTACGGTGCAAAGTGTAAATAGGAGGAATGTGGTCCAGAGTCTATCTCAAAAAACAACCAGAGCAAAAAGGGCTGGAAGCGTGACTCAAGTAGTGGAGCTCATGCTAGCCTGTGTGAAGCCTTGAGCTCAAACCTCAGTACTGTGAATTTTTTTATTTTTTTGGGTCCGGTCGTGGGGCCTGAACTCTGGGCCTGGGCACTTGTCCCTCAGCTCTTCAGCTCAAGGCTAGCGCTCTACCACTTGAGCTACAGCGCCACTTCTGGCTTTTTTCTTTTTTGCTTATGTGCTATTGAGGAATTGAACCCAGGGTCTCATGCATGCAAAGCAAGCACTCTACCACTGAGCTACCTTCCCAGCCCCAGCACTGTGAATTTTTTTTTTTTGGGTGTGGTCATAGGGCATGAACTCTGGGCCTGGGCACTGTCCCTCAGTTCTTCAGCTCAAGGCTAGCGCTCTACCACTTGAGTCACAGTGCCACTTCCGGCTTTTTTATTTTTTGCTTATGTGGTGCTGAGGAATCGAACCCAGGACCTCAAGCATGCAAGGCAAGCACTCTACCACTGAGCCACCTTCCCAGCCCTAGTACTGTGAATTTTTTAAAAAATCCACAAAAATTTAGAGCTGAAAATAAACTTGTGGGCTGGGTGTGGTGACTTAAGCCTGTAACTCTAGCAAGTCAAGAGACAGAGATCAGGAAGATTTCAGATCTGAGATCAGTCTTGACCAAAAGTTAGTGGAACCCTATCTCAATCAATAAAGCTTGGTGTGGCAGAGGAAAACTGTGACCCCAGCTATGTGTAAGGTGGAAGTAGGAGGATTGAAATGTGTATCATCTTGAGAAAAAACACAATGCCCTATTTAAAAAAAAAATAAAGCAGCACTGAGGGGCATGACTCAAATAATAGTTTCTCTGGAAGTGTGAGGCCCTGAGTTCAAATTCAGTACTACAAAAAAGTAAATAAGGGGCTGGGAAGGTGGCTCAGTGGTAGAATGCTTGCCTTGTATGCACGAGACCCCGGGTTTGATTCCTCAGCACCACATAAGCAGAAAAAAAAGCAGAAGTGGCTCTGTGGCTCTAGTGGTAGAGCACTAGCCTTAAGCTAAAGAGCTGAGGACAGCGCCTAGGCGCAAAGAAATTCAGGCCCCACAACCAACCAAAAATAAGTAAATAAACTTGCAACATGTTTTCAATTACAATTTGATTTTCACTAAAGTTTTATGCACCTATACTTATACTTTTACTAAATAGATTTCAGGACCCAATTGAGGTTCTCAACTTGAAGTCTGAAAAACAATCCCCACTTTACCTTCTGTCTACATTGATAATTACTTGCTTTTATTTTGGTTATACATGCACAAGAATGGGTTAACATGGACCCAGCTATCTCCAGACAAGGTGTAAGAGAAATGGCACGCACTACAACACCTACTCAGGAAGACTTGTTCCAGTATGCTTATGCACCACGGCTTCGTACCGTTGGAAAAACATCATTAATTTCACGGTTTGCTGTGGCAAGAACAAAAGGAAAGAAATCTTGAGAAATAAATTCTCCTCACTATGGCCTTTCCATTTGACATTGCAAAGCACTCTGATTAGAGTTGAACAAAGTGGGGAGAAAGTCTCACATTACTAGGTGCTACTAAAAAGGTTTCTGGAATAGTCTATGATGTTCCAGAGTGCCCAATGCCTCCTTAGTGGAGGGAGTGTGAGGGGTCATCATGGCCATTAGAAGCCATTGGTATTATCCCCATCACTTTCTTAAAGCCGTGAGTAGTCCCCAGGCACCGTGTTTTTCACTCCAGTCTTGGGGTATCTTTATTTTTTTATTTTTTTTGCTGCTCCTGGGCCTGAACTCAGGGTCTGGGCTCTGTCCCTGAGCCACTCTATGCTCAAGGTTAGAGCTCTATCACTTGAGCCACAGTGCCATTTCCACTTTTTGCTTATGTGGTACTGAGGAATCAAACGTAGGGCTTTCATGCATGCTAGGCAAGCACTCTCCATTAAGCCACATTCCCAGCCATGTATCTTATTTTTCTGTTCAGTTATGGTAATACTGATAGGTAGTGACGTATTTCTTGGCAAAATATATATTCAACATTTACTTGGAGTCATTAACTCCTATTTCCTGTGTGGGGAATAGGAAATGCTTCTCCTTTTCTATTTCTCCCTCCTCTCACTGTGTTATACTAAAATAAATCCTTGCTAAACTTTCACCTTGTGAAATGCTCCTTTTCTGCAAGATGCTTTTCATGAGTGGGTCTCAAGACCCTGTGACTTTCATGGATATGGGGAAGCTGAAGGAACCTCTCATCTGTCTCTGGTGATAGAAACTAGTGAGCCTTAGGCAGGAGTGAAATCTCGCAAGACAACCAGTTACCCACCAGGGTCAATAGAAATGTGATCCTTTTCACCACACCGTGAAAAGTGCAACCTGTCTTCTGAGCCCAATCATCTGTTGGTCCTGAGTGGGACATGCTGTCAACCAAATTTCCCGCCAACCGAGTTTCCACCTCACCTCCTAAGTTAGGTAGAGAAATGACTTTTTTGGTTCCCCCTTTCCAGGTAGGTTAGTAGTCTACTGTCAGCAGGAAATGGCTATAGGACTGTCACGCTTTGGTATGCCTTTTCAAATGAAAAGGGACCAAAATCATTTACAGGAGGGAATGAAGCAGGATAGATAGCTAAGGAGACAGGGAAACTATATCATTTTTAACAAGTATTAAAAGAGCCACACTCAAAGTTAAAAACAAAGTAAACTGTGGGGCTGGGAAGGTGGCTCAGTGGTAGAGCGCTTGCCTTGCATGCATGAGGCCCTGGGTTCGATTCCTCAGCACCACATAAGCAAAAAGAAAAAAGCCGGATGTGGCGCTGTGGCCCAAGTGGTAGAGCGCTAGCCTTGAGCTGATGAGCTGAGGGACAGCGCCCAGGCCCAGAGTTCAGGCCCCATGACCGGACCCAAAAAAAAACAAAAAACAAAACAAAAACAAAGTAAACTGTAAAAGCTGGTAAGATACTCGTCCACAACAAACAGGCCTCCTTTTAAAAGCTAAGTTACAAGATTAGGAGACTCAGGGTAGGCTATCTAAGTCTGCCTTCTCCTTAGAATGGAGAATTTATAATGGATAAAGATAAGAAAGTCCTCCTTTGAATAGAGAATTTATAATGGGTAAAGATAAGAAAGTCCAAAAAGATTACCTGGTCCTAGGATCAGTTTTACTCATATTACTCTCTAAAACCATTGTCTAAGGATTAGCAGTTGCTAGACTGCTGTGACCACGTGTATTTGTCCAGCTCAGAAAATACAAAAGCTACAGAAAAGAACTGCTAATTTGTCTTTTAACTCCCATTTCCTATTCCCCATGTTGGAAATGTTTCTCTCTCTTTTTTTTTTTTTCCTTCTTCCCTACTTTAACCCCATTATACTAAAATAAATTCTTGCTAAGACATTAAAAAAAATGGAGATATGTGTTGTGAAAATTTCTTTCTGTTTAATAGGTACAGAGAATTCACTTTTTTCATTTTAAAGTATTATTAAAAGAGTCTTAAGGAACTTAGTCCCTTTGTTTTATCTACAGACAAATACATGTAACACCACTTTTTCATTCAAATTTTCTGATCAGATGTAGGACTTGAACTCAGGGTCCGGTGCTGTCCCTGAGCTTTTTCTACTCCAGGCTAGTGCTCCACTTTGAGCCATAGCACCACTTCCAGTTTTCTGGTGATTAATTGGAGGTAAGAGTCCCAGGCTTTCCTGCCTGGGCTGCTTTGAACATTAATTCTCAGATCTGAGTAGTTAGGATTACAGGCACCAGCTCCAGTTCTTTCAATAAACTTTTAAAATTTGTTTTGAAAACAAGAGACCTGTACACATTCTTTTTTCTTGCATCCTGTGAACTAGTGGCTATACCAGGAGAGTGGAAAAGAAAAGGATGGCAACTGAACTCTATGAATTCTGTTACTTGCTAACCATTAGCCCGCTCATTCTGCTTTCAGTGTACAAACACTTCTGCCATATACTCAACAAGATGCTTTAGGTCTTGACCCGTAGCAGTGGATGGGCATGCCACAGCTGGTCTGCTTATATGCTAAGTTTATAATCTAAACCATGTGTAGGAGGAGAGGGAGAGAGATTTGTGTTCTTTTTCCTTTTTTACATTAATGCATTATTTTCTGACCTTTCCTTACACAGAAAACAGAAGACCTACAAAAACTGAGGCTTATTCTTACCAAGAAGGTGTTGACAGAATTCAGAGTAGGGAATCTCAGCACAACCCATGGACACTTGTGTGAATTCTTTGGCATGGAAAGGGTTGGACAGGGACTCACACACCTTGAAGTATACAGTTCCCTTCTCTTTGACAATGGCAGCCTGTTCCAGTTTTTCTTTGGTGTCCATCTCCCAGGATTCTTTGGCCTGTGTGTAAATTTGTGGCAATGGTTAGATGAGCACAGGAGGAAATGCATCAGCTGTTGCCAGCTACTTCTAGGGATACCCCAACTCCAGGCACGCTGGCTGGCTGCTAAACTCTGGGTCACTGCTGGTCACAGGTTGGCTTTAAGAACTCGCTTCCCAAGGTGCCCCATGCGGAGCATGAAAAGAGTGCACCTTTAGATGGTATGGTGAGGCCATCCAAGGAACACAAGGCCCCCTCACTCCCCTCAGGCAAGCAGCAATCACAATTTTAACAAACTTTCTCTAAGCCTGTTTTTCAACCCTAAAATGAGAATACTACTTGTAGTCAAGTCACAGTTGTAGATCCATATAGAACTTTCAAAACTCTAGGCCCAGCAGTTGTCTTTGCAGCAGCCAGTTACATTCAGGCGCTAAACAGTAACAACCTGCATCTGTGTGCTTGGGGACTTGCACATAAAAGAGGTTAGGAGAGCAAGGCTCAGCGAAGATGTCGCTTCAGAGCCATAAATACATGACTTCACCATTGGCTGTTAGTCTAAACTACCTGTGCTCTTTCTCCTAAGGTGTGGTCAGTGCACTATAGGGCAAAGCAGTTAAGAAGCTTAGGTGCTAACTGTAAAATTCTCTCTATCCAAAAACAATTAGGCTGTGATCCCAGTACTGCAGCCGCCCTGCCTCTGCTTTAAGTGAGTGAGGACGATACTAGTTTCTCTGGCAACCATGTGGCCTCCTTATGATTCAGCTCAATTATTTAAAAGCCTAGTTAACAAGGGAAGCTATGAATTTTTCATGTAGGCTTCAATCTTTTTTTTTTTTTTTGAAGACAGAGTCTCGTTATGTAGTCCAAGTGGCCTGTGATTCTCCTGCCTCAGTTGTCGGCATCATAGGCATGTACCATCAAGCCTGATTTTTAGCTTTGGCCTTTTTTTTTTTTTATGTCAGAACTGGGGGGGACGAGGGTGCTGAACTCTGTCCCTTAGCTTTTTTGCTCAAGGGACACAGCTTGACCCATAGCTCCACTTTTGGCTATTTGGTGGTTATGGCTAATTAGAGATCAGAGTCTAGGCATGATCCTGCTCGGGCTGGCTTTGAACCTTGATCCTTAGATCTCAGTATCCTGAGTAGCTAGGATTATAGGTCTGAGCCACCAATGCCTGGCCCTTCCCTCGCTTTCTTAGATCAAAACTATAGGCCTATAGGGCAACAGTTTCTCTTCAGAGTAAGGTACAGAATGGAGGGGGAGGGAGGGGTGGGTGCATACTATATAGGAATAAAAAAGGAATACACAAGTCCGTCACTGAGGGGCCCCAGGAAGGTGTGGTACAGGTCCCACAAGCATGTGGCTGCTGTTGACAACATACCTAGCCCAGGCATATGCTGCGTGTTTGTGGTTAAATCAAGCTGGCAGCCTCCAGAAGTGACCCTGGGCTGCAGAGATCTCCAAGGGGGCATCATTTCTTCAACCCAGGGCAAGTGACAAATTCCCTCTTCTATACTTGGACGGTTACATTCCTTTCTTGTGTCCTGGTCACACAGAGGGTGGCCCCAGGCCGGGCCTTTGGGATCATCGCTTTCAGCACAGGCCCCCTTCGTGACTCCGTGAAGGGTACAGCCCGTTCAGCACTGAAAAGCCGAGCCCCACGCCCCCAAGGAGTAGCTTGGCAGTACATAAACCTTTTTTTGTCTTCAACCCAGGAAAAAAAAAGTACAAAAAGAACAAGTCTAGGAACAAATAAGGGAACAAGTCTTGGATTTTACCCAAGTTAAGTTTTAAAAAAAAAAAAAGGCTGACACATAAAAACAAAGTAAGCACACGGAGCTCCTGGGCTGGTCAGTTGTCCCTTCTCTGGTAACAGCGCAGAGACAGGAGACAAAGCACAACTGGGAAATCAACCCCACTGTGACGCACCACCTGGCAAGGCAGTTAAGGAAGCGGGTGGGAGAGAGCACCAGGATGGAGAGAAGTTGGATTTTCTCACCTTTTCGAAGCTCTTAAGTGTAACTTCATATATAAGCTCAGCATTAGGTTCAATGCCAAATTTAGGCTTCCCTGCCTCTCCAAAACCATATCTGAAATGGAGAGTAAAAATAAAACTTTAAAAGAATTGGTGTATCACTTCCGGGCTCTCCCTTTGGTATTCTGAAGCCCTGTGTTCACAGAGAGCTTCACACATCAGAGATACCCAAAGACAAAGCCAATGCTGACCCAAGGACGCCATGCCAAGTGCACTGCTGAGGTTTCTGGGAAGCCAGGGAACATTTGGCTTTCTTTTCTCCTTTACATCCGCCTGTAACATGACACCTGTAGTGCTTAACACGGCCTGCTTATATGTCACTGCCTTTTCCTCTGCTGGACTCCCTCTGCGGGAAGGGCAAGAAAGACTCAGACACTGTTCCAGTGGTGCTTGTGAAAGATGTGCTTGCTTCAAGAAGCTTTTAACTTTTTTTTTTTTTTGTGGTACTGGGGATTGAAGTCAGGGCTTCACATTTCCAAGGCCAGGGCTCTATCACCAGAGTTACATCCTCAAGTCCTTTTGCTTTTAGTTTTCTTTCTCTCTCAGTCCCCCACCCCTCCAATAGGGTCTTGCTACCTTTTCCTAGGCTGGTCTTGAAGGACAATTTCTCTATTTCTGCCTCCAGAGTACCTGAGATTACAGGCGTGATTACCGTATCTGGCTTCTTTGAGAGTGTCTAACTTTTGCTCCAGCTGGCTTTGAATTGTGATCTTCCCATTCCCACCCTCTGAGTAACAGTGGTTATATAAAGGTGTGTGTCACTATACCTGCTCTCCTAACTTTTTATGTGTGTGTGCCCCGGCACTAGGGCTTGAACTCATGGCTTGGATGCTGTCCCTGAGCTTTTTTTGCTCAAGGCTAGCACTTCAGTCACACCTCTACTTCCAGCTTTTTGGTGGTTAATTGGAGATAAAAGTCTTTACCTCCCTCCCCCCAAGTTGGCTTCAAACTGCGATCCTATCTCAGCCCCCAAAGTAGCTAGGATCACAGGCATGAGCTACAGGCACTCAGCTCTCATTTTTTTTTTTGTTAGTTTTGGGGCTTGAACTCAGGGCCTGTGTATTGCCCCTGACCTTCTTTTGCTCAAGGCTAGCACTGTACCACTTGAACCACAGTGCCTCTTCTGACTTTTTCTGTTTATATGATGCTGAGGAATCAAACCCAGGGCTTCATGCATGCTAGGCAAACACTATTGTTAAGCCACATTCCTAGCCCCTCTCCTACATTTTAAACTTCAAGTTCTTTTTCTTTCTTTCTTTCTTAATTTCCTTCTTTCTTAATTTCTTTCTTTCGTCGTGGGGCTTGAACTCTGGGCCTGGGCACTGTCCCTCAGCTCTACAGCTCAAGGCTAGAGCTCTACCACTTGAGCCACAGTGCCACTTCCGGTTTTCTGAGTGGTTTATTGGAGATAAGATTTTCACGGATTTTCCTGCCTGGGCTGGCTTTGAACCACGATCTTCAGATCTCAGCCTCCTGAGTAGCTAGGATTACAGGTGTGAGCTACTGGCTACTTCCAATCAAATAAACATGAGGAAATACACATTAGAAAGGCAAAAAGGCACATCAGGAAACACAGATAATACAACAATACAAAATAGCTGCCCAGACACTCATCTGGAGATATACTGTTGGAAAATGGAGCTATCCTGTTGGAAAATGGGAGCGGTTTTTAGCTAAAACTGGATAAAAAACTGGGGATTTGCAAATTTACTTTTTAGAGCCATCTAAGATATCAATATATATGTTTATTTATATTTTTGTTTGTCATGGGGCTTGAACTCAACACCTGGGCACTGTCCCTGAGCTTTTTATGCTCAAGGCTAGTGGTCTACCACTTTGAGCCACATTTACAAATTGTAGATAGGAGTCTCGGGGCCTTCCTGAGCAGGCTGGCTTCAAACTGTGATCCTCTGATTTCAGCCTCCTGAGTAGCTAGGATTATAGGCATGAGCCACCAGGCTCAAACCTGGCTTCAAACAAATTTAAACTATACAAGAAGCATATACTTGCTAGAATGAATGGGTCTTTGGTAGAGGAGTTCTACTTGTCTGGTTCCAGGGGCTCCCTAATATGCCCAGCATATTAGTCAAGTATTCAACAAAATATATTCTATCTGCTAAGCTAAACTACTGTTTTTTACTAGCATAGTATGGTTGGAATTTCAGTCCTCACATTTGCTAGGCAGACATCCTAATGGCTAAGCCATGCCTTCAGTCCCAAACTACTTTTGAATGTATGAAATGATATTACAGAAGATCAACTCAAGCTTTCAGGGTATGTGTTGTGAAAGATGTCAAAACTGGGCTGATGCTGACACACCCAGTGGTCTCTGGGGCAAAGGAACAAGAATACACACATTCTGTTGCTTGTTCTATTTTCTTTACCTCTTGCCTCATTTCCTCAGAATAAATGCTTACTCATTGACCTCCACAGTTAATCAAGAAAATGGAAGCTGAAGGGCTGGGAAAGTGGCTCAGTGGTAGAGCGCTTGCCTTGCATGCAGGAGGCCCTGGGTTCAATTCTTCAGCACCACATAAGCAGAAAAAGCTGGAAGTGGCGCTGTGGCTCAAGTGGTAGAGCGCTAGCCTTGAGCTGAAGAGGTGAGGGACAGCACCCAGGCCCAGAGTTCAGGCCCCACGACTGACAAAAAAAAAAAAAGAAAATGGAAGTTGAAGCCTGCATGGTGGCTCATGCCTGTAATCCTAGCTACTCAGGAGGCTGTGATCTGAGGATCCTGGTTCAAAGCCAGCCCAGACAGGAAAGGCCAAGAGACTCTTATCTCCAATAAACCGCTCAGAAAACTGGAAGTGGCACTGTGGCTCAAGTGGTAGAGTGCTAGCCTTGATCTCAAGAGCTGAGAGAGAGCGCCCAGACCCATAGTTCAAGCCCCAAAACCGACCAAAAAAAAAAAAAAAAAAAGAAAGAAAAAGAAAGAAAATGGAAGCTGAAGCAAAGAGAGGCACAAAGAGACCTGGCAGGAACAGGGTGTGGTAACTTAACAATAGGGCAAAGGGTGTACCTTTAGCAAAGAAATAAAAAGAATGCAATAACCAGTAGGCACATGATGATTTTGAGTCCTGTGCTAAGAAGAAAAAAAGCAACTGTGTGTCATTCATCTTTGATCAGTGGTTTTTAATCAGGACTTTTTTTTTTCTTTTCTGTAGGTCGTGGGGCTTGAACTCTGGGCCTGGGTGCTATCCTTTCAGCTCTTCAGCTCAAGGCTAGTGTTCTACCACTTGAGCCAAGCGCTACTTCAGGTGGTTTACTGGAGATAAGAATATCACGGACTTTCCTGCCCAGGCTGGCTTTGAACCGTGATCCTCAGATCTTAGCTTTCTGGGTAGTTAGGATTACAGACATGATCTACCAGTGCCCGGCAATCAGGGCATTTTTAACCCTTCCTTGCCAGGTGACATCTGGCAATGCTCAGAAACAGTTGAATGTCCTACACTGCATAGGGCAGTCTTGGCTCCCAATAATTATGCCAGTGGTGCAGAATGTGAGAGAGAAGCCCCAGGAAAGGGGCCATAACGAGGTGGGAGTGTGAGACTGGGGAAGGGGAGCACCAAAGCCATCTTAGCTACTGTAAGTGGGGTTCGAGAAGACTGAAGAAAGGTTAAAGTGAAGTTATCTTTTCAAGAGGTAGGCGAACCATCATCCTGGGGAGGCAGAAATTCCTAACAATCTGTTCTGAGGACAGTCACCCTGACTTCCATGAGGCACGGGGAGTTTTGACTTATGCTAGCTTGGTCTGGGCAAAGAAAAAGGACCTGGGCCACACAATTTAACTGGCTGAAAAACATCACTACAAATGATAGATATGCCAAGACCTAACCAAGAGATAAACTGAGCTACTGTAACAGAAGAAATTTGGTATTAATGTCCTTGCATTACTAGTTGTCACCTGAGAGTAAAAGATCAAAAAATGACCATAGAGGCCATTAGGTCTTCATGTCTATCAAGAAGCACTTTCATGTAAAGTTCTTGTACCAACTGTTTCATTTCTACAGATGAAGAAATGGAGGCTCAGCGAGAAGCGCTTCTTGAGAAGCTGTCCCCCGTCCCCCCCCCCCGCACCCCCCCCCCCCCCCCGAGGCAGCAGCAGTCAGGATTTAAACTCAGACTCTGTGTGTCCTGAGAAGATAGTTTAATCTTTTGACTTATACTGCTTCATAATTAGACTCCATCACACCTTGGAAGTTTTATGGAGAATAAAATACAGAAGACATTAAGGGTACAGATTTTGCAACAGGGGCTGGGAAGGTGGCTCAGAGGTAGAGCACTTGCCTTGCATGCCTAAGGCCCTGGGTTCGATTCCTCAGTACCACATAAACAAAAAGAAAAAAAGCCGGAAGTGGTGCTGTGGCTCAAGTGGTAGAGCGCTAGCCTTGAGCTGAAGAGCTGAGGGGCAGAGCCCAGGCCCAGAGTTCAGGCCCCACAACTGGACCCCCCCCCCAAAAAAAACCCCACAAAACAACAACAAAAAAAAAACAAATTTTGCAACAGCCACATCACAGCACCTCTCAGATGCAATACTGAATGGGAAGGAGGGATGTAAAGAAGACAAGGGAATTTGCCGCATGGACACCGAACAGGCTCGGTATGGAAGGTGTGCAGTATTGCACACACATGTGCAGGTGTCAGGTCATAGAGAATGGACTTAGCACAACTTCTCAACATAATCAATAACTTGAAAAGAAAGTAATGAAAACTTATATAGACATAAGAATTTATGAAAACCTGTTGACTACTTTCATGCTAGAAATGATATGAAAATCTATCATGTCTTAAATGTAATTTCTTTTCTCTGGTGGCCCAAGGAAGAGAAGGGAAAAATGGAAGAGAAAGATGGCCATCTACTGCAAAAGCAATACTGGTTAATTTCTTGAGGGTGTCTACTGCTGGTGAGTTGACTGAGTGACCAGCATGACTGGCTTATGAGGTCAACACTGGTTTCCCCAGTTACGGAGGGGGAGTTAAGGAAGGCTTTGGCGAGTTCAGTAGTGAACCCAACTGCACACAGCTGATTCAACAGTTCAAACCTGCAAGAAACTACTTGGAGTGCTAAATGTAATTTCTATTCCTTTGTGCTATTACATCTGCAACATTTGCCCCCAATAACTGCCTTATTAGCTAGGTTATATTTTAAAATATAATGAGCTGACTCTTACAGCATTACATTCTTACAGCCCATATAAAAATTTATTCTCTTCAGGAGCTTAAATTTGTAAATATACTAGATTGTAAATCACACCCTTTCTCTGTGAGGTCAGAGTTATGACAATATTGGACTGCTAGTTTAAAAGTAATTAGAGGTTATCTGGATATGGACACAGAGAAGAGAGCTTGCACTGAGTAAAAGAAAATTCTCTCCAGGGCTGGGAAGGTGGCTCAGTGGTAGAGTGTTTGCCTTGCATGCATGAGGCCCTGGGTTTGATTCCTCAGCACCACATAAGCAGAAAAAGCCGGAAGTGGGGCTGAGGTGCAAGTGGTAGAGTGCTAGCCTTCAGCTGAAGAGCTGAGGGACAGCACCCAGGCCCAGAGTTCAGGCCCCACGACTGACAAAAAAAAAAAAAAGAAAGAAAGAAAGAAAGAAAGAAAATTCTCTCCAGAGACAAACAGCTTCTACAGGAACAAGTAGCTGTTAATAAAATACACTGAAGTAAGAATACAGTAGTGGAATAAGGAACAGGGTAGAGAAAGAGATTACATAAAAGATGCTTCAGAAAAGGCTTTAGAACTCAGGGTAGAAGCATTTTCAAGGGAGTTTTAAAAGGATAGGTGGTAGTTACATCACCACTTGAGAAATGTGATTATGGACCATGTGTTAGGACAAAGGAACATAGGTGACTGGCTTGGGTCAGAGGTGACACAAAGGCAAAAGAGGGTACAAAAGACACAATAGTACCTAATGGCAAGGGCAGGTCACCAAGAGTTTCAATAACTCAAATCCTAACTGGAAAAGCCATGGGGTCGAGGGAGGACACACTAGATAAGCAGATGCATGTCCATGCAAACAGATTCAAAACACCCTGCTTCCTCTCAGGGGTCCATTTCTCAAGAGCAGGGCTGGATTTATGGTAACATTTTAGATCTAAAAATACTACCAAATATGTTTTCACAAGACAGACTGTCAATGTCTGATAGTTCTAAGCTTGGAAGTGCTAATGGATATCCTTATGATGGGAAAAATTGAGGCAAAAATGAGTCAGCTCCATTGCCTTTCGATCCAGGAAGAACATGTTTTTTTCCCCCCCAAAACAAAACAAAACACCCCCCAAAAAGGGGAGACTCTATATAAGAACATCTAAATGCTGCTTTAACTCCCAACACCCACATGTGTTTACTGCCTCCTGATGAATTTAGAGAAAAGAGAAAAAGAGAACCTGCCACTTGTGAGAGGAGCCAATAGTGGCCTGAGTTAGCCAGGTGGCAGGTGATCACATCGAAAAACAAAGCTTGCCTGTCAATCCTATCCCTAACACACATCAACCAAGTAGACATTGTCACAAACTGCTGTGGCAGTGTAAGGCACCATAGCTCTTGGCAAACTGTACTTGACTCAATGAAATTTCTACACTGCTGTATTAAATTCATAGAACACACCAAAATGCTGAGTGAAAAAAACAAGTGTATCCTTTTTCTTCAGGTAACTTCACTGTGTGCTAAACTGGTGTGCTGCTTACCGTGGTCCAAGATATAAAATACACTGTTCTTCCCTCTGCATTTTCTCCAGGGCTTTGTCAATTCCAATTGGAATGTCATGGTCTTCTCCTTCACCAACAGTGAATACCACATCTCTGCAATCAAACATCCTTCCACCACAGCGGCCTTCCAGGTGGACTGAGGGTGGGAAGACAGGAGAGTCACAAAGCTGCTCCTACCACTGGCGGATTTAGTGAAGTGGTACATGGTGGCCACACATGTAACACGTACCATTTCCCTTTTCTCATTTCATTGAGACACTTGCATTATGTCTTGTTGAAGCTTAGCCACCCAATCTGAATGTTAAGAACAACCATATTTTTCATTGTTTTAGATTAAATGTATAACTACTGATAGTTACATCAGTAAGACAGCTTACAGAACAAAACAAATTTAGAACTGATCTAAGCCTACTAGGTGACAGATTCCTTACCTGCAAAACAAAGTCAAGATATGTTGGATAATTATTAAAATGCCACAAACTTAAGTTTGAATATATAATGGCCTCCATCTGTAATAGCATCTTGGCTTCAGATAATTGGGCACGAAAACCAAGTGAGTGGTTATTTCCCCAAGAAGACACACAAGTTAATTGCAACCCTTTGTTTTTTGAACGTCCTAATGGCATTCACAAATATTCCTGATTAAAAGTAGAAAATGTAAAGGCAATAACATCAGCTGGGTCCCTTAGTGGTAGTAATAAATGCAAAGCCTGGAGGAATCAATTGTGTACTGCAACTTCACAAATTACTTAATAACCTCGGTAACATGCTAAGAGTAAAGGTCAATTTCTTGGGGTTTAAGTCACCACACTGTCCAAATTCACTCAGCCTATTTCCAGGGTTAATTCGTGTCAGATCTTATTTCAAGAAACAATAGGAAACACACACACATATTTTCTTCATCAGTTAAGACTCATTTTTCTAGGAAAAACAATTCTCTGAAACCTTCCAACTACCTTTAGTGTTAATGGTAATTATGCTTTTTCATTTAGGTCTTCGATTCAGTAAGAAAAATGGTTGGCCTGTGAGATAGTGTATCAGACACCAAGCAATATAATTTCTCTCTTAGAAGAAAATTCTTCCCCTGTTCTCACTGTATTTGATGTCAGTGCCCCGCATCTTGTATAAACACTTCTCTAATTTGGGGAGAGGAAAGGAAAAAACAAAATGCTTAAATAGGGATATAGTTTGACCCATTGTAATAATGAGATGTACAAGACACTATGTTGAGAAACAATTTAGGCTGGGTGGGGGGAGGGTGTAGTTGTGGAGGTGGGAGGGAAGGGATGATAGGGGAAAAATAAAGGAGGAGGCAGTAATGCTTGGTAGGAAATGTACTCATTACCTTGCTTATGTAACTGTAACCCCTCTATATAATAAAAAACGTATTAAAAAAAGAAAATTCTTTATTATAATGGCCTATATGCAAACCTGTAATTTCCTAAAAGACTTCAAGGCTGGCTGATTATTTAGATAAGATCATTTGTTCTTTTATATTCATTACATGTCTAAAAACCAACTATTACTTTCCAAATACAAACTAAATCTCTTTTTTGGGGTAGTGGGGGGACAGTCTTACTATGTAGGCTAGGCTGGCCTTGAACTTAGATCCTTCTGCCTTAACACCTAAGAGCTGAAATTACAGTCATACCAGCCTAATTTAACTCTACGATCTCAAAGGCCCCTTGAAAGCTCTAAAATTCTGATTCTATGACCCAGTAATATACATCTCAATAAAGTCTAAAACTAGCTTCAAGCTTTTTTTTTTTTTTTTTGGGTCAGTCATGGGGCCTGAACTCTGGACACTGTCCCTCAGCTCTTCAACTCAAGGCTAGCGCTCTACCACTTGAGCCACAGCACCACTTCGGGCTTTTTCTGTTTATGTGATGCTGAGGAATCGAACCCAGGGCCTCATACATGCAAGGCAAGCACTCTACCATTGAGCCACCTTCCCAGCCCTTCAAACTAATTCTTGTGATTAATCCTTTGATCATATTGCCCAGACATGAAAAATGATATAAACTTTGAAGAGAAAACAGCAGTGTTATAGATACTGGGCCCAAATGTCACTGGGATACTTATGTTTTAAGACCTTCCTGATTTGCTCTCATCACTGACCCAGGCTAGTTGAGGAAATTTGGGTCAATCTACAAAGGGTCTGAATCTTGAGTTTGCTCCTCCAAACTATGACTAATGCTAGACTCTCAGTGTAGAGGCAGCATATGCATTTATATTCCATCCTCAGAAAAGCAAATATTCCCACTATATTGTATTCATCATTGGATCTCTCTAAATAAGTTAATCAGTAAATTCAGTAAGTTGCAGTAAATTCAAAGTTCTTCTGAACATTTAAAAAGTAAATTTGACTATCTCTGGGAATGTAGTAGCTTAGTAGTAGCGCTCTTGTCTAGTACATGCAAGGTCCTAGGTTACACCCCTACCACTGCAAAAAGAGAACACATGCTGGGCGCTGGTGGCTCACGCCTGTAATCCTAGCTACTCAGGAGGTTGAGATCTGAGGATCGTGGTTCAAAGCCAGCCCAGGCAGGAAAGTCCCTGAGACTCTTATCTCCAATAAAACCACTGGAAAACCGGAAGTGGCACTGTGGCTCAAGCAGTAGAGCGCTCACCTTGAGCTGAAGATCACAGGGACAGCGCCCAAGCCCAGAGTTCAAGCCCCTAGACCGACCAAAAAAAAAAAAAAAAGAGAGAGAACATATACACAAACAACAACAAAAACCAACCACTCCCCCCCCCCCCAAAAAAAAAAAAACAAAAAGAAACCAACAACTTGATTTTTTTCTTTTCTTCAGGGCTAGTACTCTACTATTTGAGCCATACCGCCACTTCTGGCTTTTGGTAGCTTATTGGAAATACAGTCTCACAGATTTTCCTGTCTGGGCTGGCTTTGAATCATGATCTTCAGAGCTCAGCCTCATGAGTAGGAAGGATTACAGACATCACCAGCATCTGGTGTTTACTTTCAAATACATGAGTATTAGAGGTTTTAGGGGGAGTCTAAGGCTTAAGATACTTTTCTGAAATATATGCTGATATTTGTAAAGGGGTTGAAAATTCCTAAAGTTTGTGCACCTAATTTTTTTTGGGGGGTGGGGGGTCGGTCATGGGGCTTGAACTCTGGGCCTGGGCGCTGACCATCACCTCTTCAGCTCAAGACTAGCTCTCTACCACTTGAGCCACAGCGCCACTTCTGGTTTTCTGGTGGTTTATTGGAGATCAGAAGCTCACATTCTTTCCTGCTAGGGCTGGCGTTGAACAGAGATCCTCAGATCTCAGCCTCCTGAGTAGCTAGGATTACAAGCATGAGCCACCAGGATCTGGTGATTACTTTCAAATACATGCATATTAAGAAGTTTTAGGGGGAGTCTAAGGCTTAAGATACTTTTCTGAAATATATGTTGATTTTTATAAAGGGGTTGAAAGTTCCTGTAAGTTTGTGCACCTATATATATTTAAATATGTACAAGAAATTTAATTTAGACTAATGGCCACATTTTTCATGAAAAAGGTTTGCTGAACAAAGTGAGTTTCAATCCATGTATTGTGTAATATTCCCAGTATTGAGATTTATTATACCAGTAGCTCACAACTTAAACAGATTTTTCTTTTTTGGCCTGAGGTTTATTGTTAGAAGGATCTTCCTCCCTAAAGGAGAATACATTTAGTAGGGAGGAAATTATCAGTACATTTGTTGTGGCTTTGGGTTGATCAAGTTCGAATGTGTTTTCAAAACAGGAAATCCAAAGACTCTGCAAAGGATTCCTGAGTGTGTGTCAGTTTCCTAGATGGGTTTTCAGCTCACATGTACTTGAAATGATATAAATAATTTGAAAATTTCCCTTTAGATTTCTTCACCCAGCACTAGGGGGAAATAAGAAAGACTGCTTACTAATAAACATGTTGAGAAAGACAAATGAAGCAAGAAGAAGAAGAAAAAAAAAAGAGAAAAGAAAGTACAATATTAGTTACAGCTGGTCTCCGAGACAACAAATGGTGGATACAGTGTCTGTGGCCATCTAATAGAAAGGTTAAAAAAAAAAAAAATCTGTGGCGGTTCTTATAAATAATACCTATGTGTATACTATTTCCCCCCAGTATATCAAATTCCCTGAAATTAAACCTGAACAAGCAGTAGCTGCAATGCCATAAAATCTAAGTGATATGAAGACATACTTATATGTAAATACAAGCCTCCACCTTGTAACACTGATGATATCTGGAATGTCAGAACAGTGGAGGTATCACAGCCTCAGGGCACACACATACATACAGTCCATTGATGCTTTACATCTACAAGCAGCAAAGGCTATCACTTGCCCAGTTAACTGGTTTCTAAACTTGGAACACTGGCGTGACAAGTTCTACAAGGCTGCTGACAAGTACTCCTAGCACTAAGGAGCCTGCCCACAGCCACGATCATGGCTCTCCTCTGGTGATATATGTAGAGGTGGCCCAGCTCCTGTAGATCCACTTACACTCTTTTCCTAACAATTGCTATCAAAGAAAACCGTGGCAGCTCTGGTTGCTTTTGACCTTGTATCTCTTAGTGCAAATACTCACGTAATAAATATTTAATAATAACAATCATGACTCATTTGAAAGCTCAGCCTCAAGGGCTCAGGAGGTCTGTTGCTAATCTCAACCAGCATGATTGATGGGAAGTACATGATCTATGACGTAGCCAAAGTGAATAAAAGTACATACAGGATGCTTCTACTTAGGGCTTTTTTGGTTGAGAAAGAAATAAACAAGTTAAAAAGAGACATTTTCTCTTGACTTAAAGTCTTTGTAACTTGAAGGAGGGGAGGGGGACGGAGGGAGTTCCAGCAAACCTCACAGAGTCAAACCAAACCAAATTACCCAAGTTTAGCTGCGCAATCTGAGTGTAACCACATCAAGTGTGCCTGGTCCGCTGCAAAACATCATTTAAACTGGAGCCTCTGACTTATTGTTCTCTTACTGCCCTAGAGCAATTTTGTTTTGAAGAGCACAGAACACCCTGTTCTGAATGTGGCTGGCACATGAACTCGATGTGCTGACAGCAATTTGTACTCCGATTAAAATAGGGGGAGAAAAGGAAAGAGTGCACAGCAGCAACAAAGACTGGAATGCAAGAACCCCAAAACTGCACAATTTGTATTTTAGGAAGCAAAACTGAGAAAGAGGCTGCATAACTTAAAAAAAAAAAAAGTGCTGTAAATGCTCCAGCCTAAAGACGTTAGCTCTGGTAAGTGTTTTTCCCTTTTCTAATTATAGTAGTTGGTGTCTGATAGCTTTGCACTCATTCCCAAAACAATTACTGGGTCAGAGGGATCTGGATGGGAATGCTTTAACGGGCATTACTACTAGACAAGACCGGTCATTTGGCCACAGAAAACCAGGTTGCAACAGGTTACTCCCACTCAGCAACGTTTCCTCTGTTGCCTAATTCCTGCCAATAACTTTCTCTGTGTCTCCTGTCTAAGGGAGCACATCTTCTGAGAGAGTATGATATTCTCTCTCTCCTCTCTTTCTCTCTCTCTCACTTGCGCGCACGTGCATGTGCGTGTGTGTGTGTGTGACTTAAACTCAGGGCCTGTGTGTGTGTGTGTGTGTATATGGGTGTGTGTGTGTGTGTATGTGTGCACTATAACTGGGACTTAAACTCAGGGCCTGGGCACTGTTCCTTAGCTTTTTTGCTCAAGGCTAGTGTTCTGCCACTTGAGCAACATCTCCACTTCCAAGAATAGGATCTTAATAACCCCCTGAAAAGGCAACAAGACTTATGGAACTGAGGGACACATGATAACGGAGGGCAGGCATAGAACCTGGCTACTGAGATAGGAGAACACTTATGTAAGTGATTTCTATTCTGTGGTCTAAACAGGAAGCATACGCTCAGCAGATAAATTCTCCACCAACACAAACTTATTGTTCTTGTCTTCCCAGCAGTATAGAACTTGAGTTAGACAGACCCGTATTGTATACTGAACTGATCCATCCTGCCACTTAATTGATATGACTTCAGAAATTAAATGATCTCTCAGTTTTTTCATCTGTAAAATAGGGATAATAACACTAGCTAACTCATAGCTATTGAGAGGATTAAGTTAGAAACTCAGAAGTTTGGGGACATAGCTTAGTGGTACAGTTTGACTACCTGGCATGAGATCAATCTGTAGAACCACAATAAATAAACACACAAACAAGATTTAATTTGTTCTAAATTAAAGCTTTAGCTAAATTAAAGTTTTAGCTAAATACAGAATTCATACATTCATTCATTCATACATCCATATGGGAGTCTACCATACCCAAATACTGTTATATTAGATATTGAGATGTACTCAATGTTAGTTATGAGTATTGTCCTGTGATAAGTATTAAGTTATACTAGATTAAGCATAAGAAGTCTGCATAAGAAAACATTTACTTTCTCTTTTTTGCTGGTCCTGGGGCTTGAACTCAGGGCCTGGGCATTGTCCCTGAACTTCTTTTGTTCAAGGCTAGCACTCTACCACTTGAACCACAGCACCACTTCCAGCTTTTTCTGTTTATACAGTACTGAGGAATCAAATCCAGGGCTTCATGCATGCTAGACAAGCACTCTACCACTGAGCCACATTCCCAGCCCAAAAACATTTAATTTCAAAGCATGTGTACAATTGCTAATAATAAGGCAATGTCTTTGTACATTATACAGTGCCTACCACAGATTTTAAGACCAGAAAGTAAGCCAGGTGCCGATGGCTCACACCTGTAATCCTAGCTACTCAGGAGGCTGAGATCTGAGGATCGCGTTTCAAAGCCAGCCAGGGCAGGAAAGTCTGTGGAGACTCATCTCCAATAAACCACTAGAAAACTGGAAGTGGTGCTGTAGCTCAAGTGGTAGAGCGCTCACCTTGAGCTGAAGAGCGCAAGGACAGCGCCTAGGCCCAGAGTTCAAGCCCCACGACTGACCCCCCCCCCCCCAAAAAAAAAAGAGACCAGAAAGTAGATACTTATTTAATGACTAATCTGAAAATAGGACATTAAGGGTGATAATTTATAATAATTTTTCCTTTTTTGACTCTATTAGTCAGCATTCCTATTTTAATAAGCCCCAAGAGGCTATTAAAATACATTATTGATAAGGAGCTTTTGTTTTATAAAACTATCCTGAAATAAATGATCCATTGGTTATTTTTTCCTTTTGAAACAAGAAAACACTATTTTCAGCTAGGCAATGTGGCTCATGTCTGTAATCTAGTCAAGAGGATGAGATCTGAAGATTGTAGTTTGAAGCCAACTGGGTAGGAAAGTCCCTGGGGCTCTTATTTCCAATTAACCACCAAAAGCCAGAAATGGAGCTGTAGTTCAAGTGGTTCTATGCACTAGTCTTGAGCAAAAATGCCGGGGCTGGGAAGGTGGCTCATTGGTAGAGCGCATGCCTTGCATGCCAGAGGCCCTGGGTTCCATTCCTCAGCATCACATAAGCAAAAGGAAAAAAGCCGGAGGTGGTGCTGTGGCTCAAGTGGTAGAGCGCTAGCCTTGAGCTGAAGAGCTGAGGGACAGCGCCCAGGCCCAGAGTTCAGGCCCTATGACCGGACCCAAAAAAACAAACGAACAAAAAATGCCCAGGCACAGCACCCAAGCTAAATTCAAGCCCTGGACAAGCACCAAAAACAAAATAAAAAACCAACCTCTCTCTCTCTATATATATATATTATGTATTTGTTTATTTTTGTCAGTCATGGAGCTTGAGCTCTAGGCCTGAACGTTGTCACTCAGCTCTTCAGTTCAAGGCTAGCACTCTACCACTTGAGCCACAACGCCACTTCCGTTTTTCTGGTGGTTAACTGGAGATAAGAGTCTCATGGACTTTCCTGCCTGGGCTGGCTTTGAACCTCAATCCTCAGATCTCAGCCATCTGAGTAGCTAAGATTACAGGAGTGAGCCACTAGCGCCCGGCTTCCGCCCACTTTGCAGATAACTTTTTAGAAGGAGCTTCATAATTCTAAAATATTTGAAAGAATGAACAGTCTATTTTGGACTAAGTATATGATATGCTTCACTATTTCATGAAAGCACAATCAAATAGTGTCAATAATTTGCTTTCTTCTTTCTTGAGTTATTTGCCAAAGGCATTCCACAGATACTTCAAAAAGAAGCAAAAACAACAACAAAAAAACAAAAACCCTTAGGAGATGGAGCTTTGGATGGAAGTGGTAGAGCACTAGCCTTGAGCAAAAGAGTACAGGGACAGCACCCAGGCCCTGAATTCAAGTCCCATACCCCTCCCCCCAACACGATGCACACACATGAACCATGACAAGAACAATAAAAAACAAAAAACTAGTTCTAAAAGATCTCAAATATGAGCATATATGGAGTCTTCTTGCCTCTATTTTCAATTTTTGGTATGTTTTGCTTTTGATGTTTCATTTATTTTATTTTTTAGTCGATGTGGGGCCTGAACTCTAGGCCTGGGCGCCATCCCTGAGCAATTCAGCTCAAGGCTAGTGCTCTACCACTTGAGCCACAGCACCACTTTCTGGCTTTTTCTGCTTATGTAGCGCTGAGGAATGGAACCCAGGGCCTCATGCATGCAAGGCAAACACTCTACCACTGAGCCACCTTCCCAGCCCTTGCTGTTTCATTTATAAAGTATATATAGCTAGGTTTTTGTTGTCAACATTTTCATTATATGAGACCTTCTGTCTTTAGTAGGAGATTTTCATTTATATTTTTTGAGGATACAATTGGTTTTACTTATGTTTCGGGTTTCCTATTAAGTGTTTTTCTGTTATCCCTCCCCCACTTTTTTTTGTCTGTTGTGGGGCTTGAACTCTAGGCCTGGGCGCTGTCCCTGAGCAATTCAGCTCAAGGCTAGCACTCTACCACTTGAGTCATAGCACCACTTCCGGTTTTCTGGTGGTTTATTGGAGATAAAAGTCTCATGGACTTTCCTGCCCAGACTGGCTTTGAACCATGATCCTCAGATCTCAGCCTCCTGAGTAGCTAGGATTATAGGTGTGAGCCACTGGCGCCCAGCCCCATATTCTTTTTTACTGAATTGATGAAGTTTTCCTTTATTTCCCCACTCTACACTGGTGATCTGAAAGTTCTGTGTCCTATCTTTACTAACACTTCTCATTAAATTTTTGGCTGGTAATTTGTATTAGTGGTAGAGTGTTTGCCAAGCAAGTATGAAGCCCGGGGCTTGATTCCTCAGTACCCTATAAACAGAAAGAGGGAAGTTGCGCTGTGGCTTAAATGGTAGCGCGCTAGCCTTGTGCAAAAGAAGCTCAGGAACAGTGCCCAGGCCCTGAGTTCAAGCCCCCAGGACTGGCAAAAAAAGAATCAATCAATGTATAGGCTTGGTGCCAGTGGTTCACACTTTTGATCCTAGCTACTCAGAAGGCTAAGATCTGAGGATTGTGGTTCAAAACCAGCACAGACTTTATCTCTCCAGTTAACCAGCCAAAAGCCAGAAGTGGAAGTGTGACTCAAGTGACAGAACATCAGGCTTAAAAAAAAATTACCTTTAAATAATTGTACAAATGAGTTGCCATTCAACAAAGAACACCAGCTTTGATCAAAAAAAGCTTCCAAGTGAGATCAAGAGGCCGAGTTCAAGCCCTTGTACCAGCACACTCTCTCTGTCTCTCGCTCTGTCTCTCTGTCTCTCTTTCTCTCTCTCTCATGGCCAAGTGTAATGGCTGACACCTATAATCTTAGCAACTTGGGAAGTGAAAATGAGGAGGACAGTAGTTTGAGGCCAACTCGGAAAAAGTCATGAGACCATCATCACGATCAATAAAAAGCTTGATGTACTGATATATGCCCGTCACCTCAGCCACATGGAAAGAAGCCCATGTAGGATCAAAGTCAAATCAGACTGGAACAACAACAGCAACAACAAAAAGAGCAAGATCCTTTCTAAAAAGTAGCTATGGCAAAAAGGGTTGGTATACACGTGTAGCTCAAGTGGTAAAGGGTCTGCACTACCAAGTGCAAGGTCTTTTGAGTTTAAACCCCAGTAATGAGAAGAGAGACAGACTGATAGACTTGAGTAAAGGAAGGAGGGATGATTCAGTGATATGATATTCTCATTCTCTAGTCCAAAAGTTCTAACACAGGGTCTTCTGAAGTTGATCCCTTTCATATTTTGGAACCTGGCCTTACTGGCTTTAGCTATGGAGCCAGAGAGACTCTAGGGTAGTAGGGTTCAGTCCTTGGCTGCAAACTAGAATCATGTAGGGAGGTTTTCATTTAACAGGTTTGAGGCCTGGCATCAGTATTTTTAAAAGCTCCCCAAGTAATTCCAATTCAGCTAAAGCTGAGAACTAGTGCAGTGGATGTTAACTGTTCCAGCTGTCCCATATTGTTCTAGAACAATCTTGATGATTGCCCCATAGCCTGCTTTGGCTCCCTTGCACCAGCTAATTGTGAGCTTGGAGTTCTGCCCAAGCTTGTTGAGAACACTATGTACCTCTGTGGAGGTCTTCTCTACACCTGTTTTGGGTTGGGTTTGCTGAAATTGGTTTCCAGCAGGCCAATTTCATCTACTTTACATATTCTAGAAATTCTTCACAATTCTGGTCCCATTTTCCTCTTTTTGAAAATCTCCCCTTAACTCTACTTGCCATTTCAGTAGGTTTCAAAGGGGAAGGAGATTCTCCCATAATGTGTAAGGTTCTCCTCTGAAACTACAGCTGTCTGCATCCTCTGCATTTCAATGCAGCTTCACACAGACCATGACCATCCTGTACAGCCAGTGTGTGATGGGCCACTTCTAACCACTGACACCAATAATCAGACTACATATCGATTCAGAGCCTCATGTCAGACCCATTTAAAGTGGCCATGCAGCCACAACTGGCAATTAAATGAAAGCACAATGACTACAGCATCAGTCATCCTAATCATGACAACGAGAGCACCTCAGAACACTGCGACTGAACACCTTTTACCATGGGAAAAGGACAATCACAAGATAGTCGTCTTATCTGACACAAAAAGCACCATGAAACAATCTAAAATTCATTATAAACATGAGATTTCTGATAGAGTAAAAATAAAAATGTCTGAAAAGGAGTAAAGCTAACTTATCTCTTTCACACAAGAGACAAACTATGAAAAGAACGCAAAAGGTTACAATTTGGTAAAAGCTTTTTAATTCAATACGTAGTACTCTTCAATAAACAAACCCTGGATAAATATCATTTAAATCAGATTATTATAAAAATATGAGCCAGGCATTGGTGGCTCACGCCTATAATCCTAGCTACTCAGGAGGCTGAGATCTGAGGATCGCGGTTCAAAGCCAGCCCGGGCAGGAAAAGTCTGTGAGACTCTTATATCTCCAATAAATGACTCAGAAAACTAGAAGTGTTGCTGTGGCTCAAGTGGTAGAGCGCTCACCTTGAGCTGAAGAGCTGAGGGATAGCGTTCAGGCCCTGACTTCGAGCCCCACAACCAACAACAAAAAGAAATTATAGAAGACTGTCACTACAGACAACCATGGATTAGATGTAGGAAAGAAGAATCAAGATTTCTTGTTTTGTTGTTTTTTGTTGCTGGTAGTAGGGCTTGAACTCAAGGCCTCAAGTTCTTGCTTGGCTTTCTAGTTTTTACAATATAAGCCAAACTTCCACTTGTAGCTTTTTGATGGTTAATTGGAGATAACAGTCTCTTGGATTTGTCTGCCTCATTTGACTTTGAACAGAAATCTTTGCCTCTTGATTAACTAGAATTATATAAATGAGCCACCAGCATTCAATTAAGGGACTTGGAATGTGGCTTAGTGATAGAGTGCTTGCCTAGTATACATGAAGCCCTGGACTTGATTCCTCAGTACCACAAAAACAGAAAAAGCTAGAAGTGGCACTATGACTCAAGTGGTAAGAGTGCTAGCCTTGAGGAAAAGAAGCTTGGGGAGGCTGAGTGCCAGTGGCTCACACCTGTAATGCTAGCTACTCAGAAGGCTGAGATCTGAGGATCATGGTTCAGAGCTAGCCCTGGCAGGAAAGACTGTGAGACTCTTCAACAAACCACCAGAAAACTGGAAGTGGCGCTGTGGATCAAGTGGTAGAGCACTAGCCTTGAGCTGAGGAGTTGAGGGATAGCGCCCAGGCCCAGAGTTCAAGCCCCTAGAACTGGTAAATAAAGAAAAAAAAAACAAAAAACACCATTTGAAGGAAGCAAAACAAAACATATAAATATTAGAAGATTGAAAAAAAAAGAAATTAAGTGCCCATATATAAGGCACCTTTCATCGTAACAGATCATAACTTGTATGGGGAAAGATTATTATTTACATTTGAGAAAACTATGTGCTCAAGGTGGTCAAGTAGGCTGTCTACAGACAAAATAACAGGTAGAGCCAGAGACAGTGGCACAAGCCTATAATCCTATTTGGGAAGGTAAGATCAATGACTGCAGCTCCAGGTTAGCCTGGGCAAAAAAAAAATAGCCCAAGAGATTGCATCCTAACCAATACTGGGTAAGGTGTCATACCTGTCATCCCCCAGCCACACAGGGAAGCACAAGTAGGATTACATAAATCAAAATTCTTAAAAATAACTAACGAAAAAGGGGCTGGATGTGGTTCAAATGGTAGAGCACTTGCTTGCCTAGAAATCTTGAGGTGTGGAGTTCAATCCCCGGCACAACAAAACAGGTAGCAATTCCATGATTTAAAACTCAAGTCTATCATTTCCAAAGCCCATGAGTCCCTTCTACTCAGTACTTCATGATATATCCTCATAGAAACTCTTCTGTATCTCTAACATCTGCTGGTGAGCAGTCAATTGTTCTTTTACTCTACAACTGGATGTAGTTCTAGGTTTCAAACCTGGTTTTGAATCACAGAGTATGGACCATGCTGTGAAAGAAGCCAAACCCATATGAACTGAGAAGACTTCAAAAAGAACAAGATGCTCAACTGGGCAATGGTGGCTCATGCCTGTAATCCTAGCTACTGAAAAGCCTGCGATCTGAAGATGATCGCTCTAAGCCAACCTTAGTAGGAAAGTCTGTAAGACTCCTATCTCTAATTAACCACCAAAAAGCTAGAAGTGGAGGTATGGCCCAAGTGGCAGAGTACCAGCCTTGAATGAAAAAGTTAAGGGAGAGTTTGAGGTCTGAGTTCAAATCCCAGTATCAGTACAAAAACAAAACAAACAAAACAACAAAAACCAACAAGGTGCTCCTGGTTGGAAACAGGGATAATCTTTAAGCAACTTCTATCCTCCTCCCCCACAGCACTAACTTGTTTACAAGGAAGTCAAGCTATCGTTACCTTTATAAATAAAAATACATTTCCATAAAACTGATTTGCTCCCCTCAAGTCAAAAAGTGCTTTTGGAGAAAATGCAAAATAAATCATTTACTCTCAAATTTCCCAGGTGAGTACATTATAATAAGATGACAAACAAAAGATTAGTCATTGCTCTTTCTTAAAATAATTGGACTCAAGAAAAAATAAAATTACATAAATGATTATTCAAATATGACTTAAAAATGGCATCCCGAGTTCACTCCCCTTTATGGAAAGAGGGAATATAAGAAGAAACAAAAGAGGGCTTGGAATGTGGCTTAGTGGTAGAGTGCTTGCCTAGCATGCATGAAGCCCTGGGTTGGATTCTTCAGTACCACATAGAAAAAGAAACCGTGGCTCAAGTAATAGAGTTGCTAGCCTTGAGCAAAAGAAGCTCAGGGATAGTAGCCAGGTCCTGAGTTCAAGCCCCAGAACTGGGGGTGGGGGGGTGGGGGGGAGGAAGAAGAAGAAACAAAGAGGGTCTGGGAATGTGGCTTAGTGGTAGAATGCTTGCCTAGCATGCATGAGGCCCTGGGTTCAATTCCTCAGTACCACATGAACAATAAATAAACTAGTCAAGTGAGCACTATACTGACAATGAGTGACAAAAATTTATCTAAGTGGGAAAACAGTGTTTTAAATGCATGCTATAAAGTTAATGGCCAAAAGGAACCATACTCAGACATTTCCTACTTAGGAAATTAATTTTACTCAATGGCCTGGGTTTGCAATTCTGAAAGTATTTAATTTATATACTAGGACTACACAAATAAACCAATATGTTGTGGACATATTGGATAAAAAAGTTTCAAATGGGCAAAAGGAGAAGAGCCATGTGGTTCTGAATCAGGACTACGTACTCACAGTTTATAAGACATCTAAGTTATATGTACAGAAATACTGTACATACAGATGTGTGAAGTGTATGTGGAGGCATGTGTGCTTCCTAGCTCTGTCTTGCTAGAAGCAAGGATATCCCACTGTGCAAGCACACCTAACACCCAGACCTTGTTTTCTAAATATGATTCCCAATACAAAGAATCAGTGCTCCTTGGAGAAATGGTTAATTCCAAACCTGGAGCATGGAAATTTCTGAGATGAGCCTAAAGCACCTTGTGGTACCAGAAAGTAAGGAAGTGCAAAAACAAAAACTCCTAAACCAAAAAATAAAAATAAAACACAGTGGGGAAATGTTGAAAGAACACAAAAACCAAATTGAAGTTTTCAATAGCCAAAAAAATGAAACAAATCTGAAACAATCTGTGCCAAGTAAGAACAGCAATGAAAAATAACTTACAGAAGAAAATATCTAAAAAAAAGAAAAAGAAAAAGAAAATATCTGTAGGTGCATACTGATATAAACACATAACTACATAAACAACAAATGGGGAAAAGGAGGCAACTCTTCCTTACAACAGAATTTTATTTAATAAATGTGATAAAAATGGACACAGAAGATTACTATTAGTCAAATACTGTAGTAATAATAATTGTTATATATGGAAACCATTCATGTGGGCTGGGAAGGTGGCTCAGTGGTAGAGTGCTTCCCTTGCATGCATGAGGCCCTGGGTTTGATTCCTCAGCACCACATAAGCAGAAAAAGCCAGAAGGGGCGCTATAGCTCAAGTGTTAGAGCGCTTGCCTTGAGCTGAAGAGTTGAAGGACAGCGCCCAGGCCCAGAGCTCAGGCCCCACGACTGGCAAAAAAAAAAAAAAAAAAATTCATGTATGCTAGAATGAGTCTGTGAAAGTGTGAAATAATTAAGACATTTACAGCTTTTTTGTTTCTTAGTTTGTTTTTGGTGGTGGTATTGGGGGCTTGAACTCAGGGTCTTATGCTCTCACTTGGCTTTTTCCACTCAAAGCTGGTACTCTTTCACTTAAGCCACACCTCTACTTCCAGTTTTTTTGTTGGTAAAGTAGTAAGAAGAGTCTCATAGATTTTCTGCCCAGGCTGGCTTAAACCTTGATTCTCAGATCTTAACCTCCTTAGTAGCTAGGATTAGAGGGGTGAGCCTCCAGCATCAAACGTCTGTATTTCCCTCTTAATGAGATACTTTTTTATTACAGAGGAGAAATATGGTAATTTCACATTAATCGAATGATCTAAAATTAATACCACCAGTAATAAGACATCAACATCAAGTTGATCACAATATCAACACGATGTATTTTCCAAAATGCACAGTACCAATCTGATCACTGCAGATATCTGACAAAAGAGATTCTACAAATGGTCAATTGTCTTAAAAAGTGTCAGTTAGACTGTCTTCAAAACCATCAGGGTCAAGCCAGGTGTCAGTGGCTCACACCTGTCATCCTAGCTACTCAGGAAGGTGAGATCTGAGGATTGTGGTTCAAAGCCAGCCCAGGCAGGAAACTCCATGAGACTCTTATCTCCAATAAACCACTCAGAAAACTGGAAGTGGCGCTACGGATCAAGTGGTAGAGCCTTTGCTTGAGCTGAAGAGCTGAGGGATAGTGCCCAGGCTCAGAGTTCAAGCCCCATGACTGACCAAAAAGAATAAAATAAAACAAAACAAAGCATCAGGGTCAGAATAAAGGAAGACTGAAGACTTGACACATACTGGAAGGAAATAAAGAGACTAGACAACTAAATACAATGCCAGATCCTGAACTTGATTCTGGGGCAGAAAAGTAATGAGTGTGGTAACAGGTATAACTCTGAATAAAACCTATAGAACAGCTAGTAATTTTGTGTAAATGTTAATTCCTAATTCTGATAAATGTCCTACAATTGGGTCAAATTTTAACATTAGGGAAAGCTGATACAAGAAATTTTTTTGCGGGTTGGGGGGAAATCCGGTCATGGGGCCTGAACTCTGGGCCTGGGTGCTGTCCTTCAGCTCTTCAGCTCAAGGCTAGCACGCTACCACTTAAGCCATAGCACCACTTCCGGCTTTTTTTCCCCTGCTTATGTGGTGCTAAGGAATCGAACCCAGGGCCTCATGCATGCAAGGCAAGTGCTCTACCACTGAGCTACCTTCTCAGCCCCAAGAAATTTTTGTATTAATATTTCAACCCTCTGCCAATCTAAAGTTATTTCAAAACAGAAAGTTAGGAAATGACTCACAATGAATTTATTACCAAAACCCAAACTTAATTTAGTCTACCCCAAAGTCCTCTATCTCTACAGTAATAAATTTGTGGTATTGTGTATAATTTGGAAAAGTTTTCCTCTTAGTTAATAAGACCCTCCAGTTTAAAAACACAAATTGTTGAGGGGCTGGGAAGATGGCTCAGTGGTAGAGTGCTTGCCTTGTATGCATGAAGCCCTGGGTTTGATTTCTCACCACCACATAAGCAGCAAAAGCCAGGAATGGCTCTGTGGCTCAAATGGTAGAGTGCTAGTCTTGAGCTGAAGAGCTGAGGGACAGGACCCAGGCCCCATGACCGACAAAACACACACACACACACACACACACACACACACACACAATTGAATCTAGGGGAGTTTCCATATCATATGAAAAAAAATCTGATATATAGGTTTGAAAATTTTCAAAATGATTAAAATACATTATATATACATGTACATATGCATTTAAGTGCCTGTTAATAAAGATAATTTTCAGTAATTTCCATAAACATTCAAATTCTACCAAGGATTTCTAGAGCCAACAGAACCTTAGAAATTAAGAAGTCTGGGGCTGGGAAGGTGGCTCAGTGGTAGAGCACTTGCCTTGCATGCTCGAGGCCCTGGGTTCGATTCCTCAGCATCACATAAGAAAAAAGACGGAAGTGGCACTGTGGCTCAAGTGGTAGAGTGCTAGCCTTGAGCTGAAGAGCTGAGGGACAGCGCCCAGGCCCAGAGTTCAGGCCCCACGACAGGACCCCAAAAAAAAAAAAAAAAGTCTATTTAGTGACTCTGAGACCTTAGGCAGTTAGTATTTATCTGAACTTCTCTCACATGGGGATTATCTCAGTTTGGAAGGTTACTGTGGGAAATAAATGAATACATAAGAGTAGTAATATAGTTGTTGGTACCCCATAGTAAAAGAACTTCTGGCTGGTGCCAGGGGTTCATGCCTATAGCTACTCAAGAGGCTGAGATCTGAGAATCACGGTTCGAAGCCAGACCAGGCAGGAAAGTTTGTGAGATTCTCATCTCCAATTAACCACCAGAAAAACCAGAAGTGGTGCTGTGGCTCAAGTGATAGAGTGTTCACCTTGAGCTGAAGAACTCAGGCCCAGAGTTCAAGCCCCACAACCAAGAAAAACAACAATAACAAAAATTCAACTTCTTAGTAAATGGAACTACCAGGTAATTCAGCACACATATATGAAATTATTATTTAATAAGGGAAGCTGTTATGAAAAGGTTGAATCTAAAACTATTTTGAGATGTATCCAATGTTTATTTTGTTTACTAGATGGCACTGAAGTTTGAACTCAAGGGCTTGTGCTTCTTCTATCTCTTCAACCATGCTCCCAGATCTTTCTAGCCTTTGTTATTTTTCGAATAGGGTCTCACATATATGCCCAAGACTGGCCTGGACCATGTTCTGGCATTTATACTTCCTACACAGCTAAGTTGACAGGTGTTATCATGTCCAGCTATTGAGATGGGCTGACTTTGAACTATGATCTTCCAATCATGGACTCCTCAGTAGTTAGGATTGTAGGTGTGCATTACTGACATCTGATAGTGAGATCTCATCTCAACAAACTGGATAGGGGGCACATCTGCATATTCCCAGCTACTTGGGAGGCACAAATAGGAGAATCATGGTCCAAGGTCGACCCTAAGCAAAACCAAGAGACTATCTAAAACATGACTTAAAAAAAGCAAAAACGGGGCTGGGAATGTGGTTTAGTGACAGAGTGCTTGCCTAGCATACATGAAGCCCAGGGTTCAATTCCTCAGTACCATATAAACAGAAAAAGCTGAAGTGGCGCTGTGGCTCAAGTGGTAGAGTGCTAGCCTTGAACAAAAGAAGGTCAGGGGCAGTGCTTAGGCCCTAAGTTCAAGCCCCAAGACTGGCAAAAAAAAAAAAAAAAAAGCAAAAATGGGGAAGTGGCCAAAGTGGCAGAGTGTATACCTAAGAAACAAAAGGCCCTTAGTTCAAAACCCAGAAACAGGGCTGGAAAGATGGCTCAGAGGTAGAATGCTTGCCTTATATGCATGAGGCTCTGGGTTCGATTCTTCAGCACCATATAAACAGAAAAATCCAGAAGTGGTGTTGTGGCTCATGTGGTAGAGCACTAGCCTTGAGCTGAAGAGCTGAGGGACAGCACTCAGGTCCAGAGTTCAAGCCCCAAGACTGACAAAAAAAAAACCAAAAACAACAAAAACCCAGAAACATGCACTATAATTTAAGAAGGCCTATTTAAAATAGAGTTTAAGGGCTGGGAAGTTGGCTCAGTGGTAGAGTGCTTACCTCGCATGCATGAGGCCCTGGGTTCGATTCCTCAGCACCACATAAACGGAAAAAAACTGGAAGTGGCACTGTGGCTCAAGTGGTGGGGTGCTAACCTTGAGCTGAAGAGCTGAGGGACAGTGCCCAGGCCCAGGGTTCAGGCCCCACAACTGACAAAAAAAAAAAAAAAAAAAAAATTAAGAGTTTAAGCCAGGCTTGAACTCAGGCTTGAACTCAGAGTTCCAGCTGTATATATGTGTGTGTGTGTGTGTGTGTGTGTGTGTGTGTGTGTGTGTGTGTGTGTGTGTGTGTGTGTGTGTGTGTGTGTGTGTGTGTGTGTGTGTGTGTGTGTGTGTGTGTGTGTGTGTGTGTGTGTGTGTGTGTGTGTGTGTGTGTGTGTTAGAGTACCTGTCTAGCAAACATGAACTCAGAGTTCCAGCTACGTGTGTGTGTGTGTGTGTGTGTGTGTGTGTGGTAGAGCACCTGTCTAGCAAACACAAGGTCCTGAGCTTTAAACCCCAATACTTTCAAAAATGATTTAATAGTAATAATAAGAGTTCATTTTAAACAGTTAAATAGAGTTTTTGAGTTTCTTATTTTCATAGGGTCATTCATACATGGAAGAATTGAGATATAGCCCCAGTCTGGAAGCAGGAAATGGGGTGTCTGGTCACATGTCAGCCTCCTTCCTAGACAAGAAGGTAGAGTTGGACTTGTTGGTTTCTAAGGTTCTGTTGACCCTAGAAATCCTTGATAGATTTAAATATTTATGGAAGTCATAGGAATTATTCAACCACTGGCACCTGATTTCAATATATTTTGTTTTTATGTATAGATTTTTAAAATAGAATTTTCACTTCATTCACATAAAAGAACTTAACTTCTAAGGACCAGTTCCCTCTGCAGCTATACTTACTTTCTACTGTTGCTCCTTCATTTGGGTTTGAGTATCCCTCACCTTTTCGCTTGATTCTACGGATAATGCCTGCATCTTCAAATAAATCCTCTCCCTTGAAATCAAGGAGCTCGATCTAGAAAGGAAAAAGATTTAACTGAGAAGAGATCAAAGCCAATTTAACATATGCAAAGGCAAAGACAACTGTTTCTCTGTCATTTTATAAAATAACATTTTATTTTAAAATACATGTATCTATCTGTGAATCTTCATTACTGGAAAGGCAGATAAAAGTTAGCATAATAATAACATCTAGGATACATCCTGTGGGGCTGCAGTGCAAAGATGGACAGGAAATACTAAGAACACTGCCTTGTAGGCAAAAAGACAGCATGACAAGAAGGTGGCGCAGATTTATTTTGTCTGAGTCTGAGGTCACCACGTTTTTACCTTCGCATTCTTGATGTTCCTGTCTTAAAATATAAGACTAAATCCTAGGAATCTAGCCTACAACAAACTACCTTGTTGAGGGATAGTTCTTAAAATTAAGCTTTGTCAAATATGTGTACTCATTGCAACATGGAATGAACAACAAACACCACGACCACTACTCCAAATGGAGAATGGTATCTGTGACATTTATAAGTCTTTAGAACATGAAAACACCTTGCTATTTTGTACAGGCATACTTTAACATTTATCACCATCTCTTCTAGTGTGTCAATTTTGAACGTTTTACACTACTGACCCAAGTCTATTTCTAAGTCTGTGTCTTTTGTTTATTTGCATAGGACTTTTTTGTGCCAAAGACATGTTTCTAAGAAAGCACTGGCACACACCCCTTGGTCTGTGGGAAACAATTCACGAAGCCAAACTCTAAAGTAAATAAATTGTATCTGATTCTCAGCAGCAATCCTCAGGTCCTTGTTCCATTTCCCTATTCCCTTTAGTGGCAAAGAGCACGTGCTGACAAGGTAACTGACTCCACATGCATACTTGCCTCAAAGAAGAGAGTGGCATTGGAGGGGATCTTAGGTAGACTCCCAGCAGAGCCATATGCATATTCTGGTTTGCACAGCAAGTGGCAGATCTCTCCTTTCTTCATGGTGGCCACCCCAATGTCCCAGGCCTTGATAACCTGGCCTAACAGGAAGGAAAGGCATATGCTAAATTTGACAAATTTAGTTTTTATGAAACAATGTTCAGACAAATTTCCAATTCTTCATACTATATATTCAAATTATGAGTGATGAGACAGCAGATCTCAGTAAAAACTACACAAAGAAAAGTAAGTATGATCTTTTGGAAGACAGAGAAGAAAACCTGTTGAGGAGGATGAAGTACCAATTCCTCAAATACCACAAAGTTAAAACCCTGAGAAGTGGTGTTAACAACGTTCACAAAATACCACTGTATTAAAATTGTTGCTATGGGGCTGGGAAGTTGGCTCAGTGGTAGACCGCTTGCCTTGCATGCCTGAGGCCCTGGGTTCGATTCCTCAGCACCACATAAGAAAAAAGCCAGAAGTGGCGCTGTGGCTCAAGTGGTAGAGCGCTAGCCTTGAGCTGAAGAGCTGAGGGACAGTGCCCAAGCCCAGAGTTCAGGCCCCACAACCGGACTCAAAAAAAAAAAAAAAAATTGTTGCTCAAGAGGCTGGGAAGATGGCTCAGTGGTAGAGTGCTTGCCTTGCATGCCTCAGCACCACATAAGCAAAAAGAAAAAAGCCGGAGTGGCGCTGTGGCTCAAGTGGTAGAGCACTAGCCTTGAGCTGAAGAGCTGAGGGACAGCGCCCAGGCCCAGAGTTCAGGCCCCATGTCCGGACCCAAAAAAATAAAAAAAAATAAAACACTAAAATTGTTGCTCAATTTATCATTTCAACCATAATAATAAGTGCATGTTTTCTAAGCAGAAATGGAACACTCCCACTCCTTTTGCTTTTAATTTAAACTTAGGGTCTCATTAACTTTTGCCTAGGCCAGCCTTCAACTGCAATCTTCCTGTCTCTTATTGTCTAAGCAGATGGTATTATAGACATAGATTACCAGGCCCAACCAGTATTAATTTTTTTGTACCATAAAAGCCTGACATGATCAGGGTTAGTGGAAAGTAAATTTAAAATAGTGCTTTAAGTGTAGAATCATACTATACATATACACACATTTTCGAATTTAAAATATAAAAGCTAGATGCTGGTAGCTCATATATGTAGCTCTACCTCTCCAGAAATTGCAATGTGGAGGATTACAGTTCAAAGCCAGTCTGGATAGAAAAATCAGCTAGACTCCATCTCCAATTAACCAGCAAAAGCTGGGGTGGAAGTGTACCTCAAGCGATAAAAGCACTAGCTATAAGCAAGAAAGCTAAGAGTCTGAGCCCCTGAGTTCAAGCTCCAGTAGGTACTGACAAAGTAACATAGAAAAAACAACAAAAAATAGTAAAAAGCAGGGCTGGAGGCATGAACCAAGTAGTAGTGTGCCAGCCTAGTAAGTCCAAGGCCCTGAGTCCAAACTGCAGTACTGAAAAAAAAAAGTTTTTTAATAAAGAAAAAAGCCAGGCTAGCTACTCAGGAGGCTGAGATCTGAGGATCACAGTTTGAAGCCAGCCAGGGCAGAGAAGTGCATGAAACTCATATCTCTAATAAACTACTCAGAAAAAGCTGAAAGTGGTGCTGTGGCTCAAGTGGTAGAGCACTAGCCTTGAGCCAAAGAAGTTCAGGGACAGGATCCAGGCCCCAAGTTCAAACCCCAGAACCCGCACACACACAAAAAAGTGTTGGGACAAGTGCAAGGCTATGTGTTCTAATGCTACTACTACTAAAAGAACATAAATTATATTATTTCACAAGTGGTAGAGGCCAAGGCTTTGTCTCTGAGTGCAGCTCAATGATTAGTGTTCCACATCACATTTGCTGTAAGAAGCACACTCACAGTAAATGATTTGCAATTTACAGCGTGGAGCAAGACCCAGAAGATCCTCGTAAAGTAAGCAGCATGCAGAATCATTCTGGTAAAAATGTCCTGATTATCCACTTAAACTTTGCCTGTTCTACCTACCCCTAATTTGAAGTGCTTTCAGCATTTCATCTTAACTGTTTCTAACATCCAACATATATAATTTCTTTCTTTCTTTCTTTCTGTCAGTCAGTCATGGGCTTGCACTCAGGGCCTGGGTGCTATCCCTGAGCTCTTTTGCTCAAGGCTAGTGCTCTACCACTTTGAGTCACAGCTCAGCTTCCAGTTTTTGAGTGGTTAATTGGAGATAGGAATTTCGTGGGGACTTTTCTGCCTGGGTTGGCTTTGAACAGTGATCCTTAGATCTCAGTCTCCTAAGTAGCTAGGATTATAGCTGTGAGCCATCAGTGCCCAAATAATTTTTTTCTTTTTATTATTATTAAGTAGTTGTACAAAGAGGTTTCAATTCTGTAAGTCAGGTTAAAAGTTAATCAGTTCACCCATCCATTTTCCCATAATTCCTTTCTTTTTATACTCATTTTAGGATTTTATACAATATCTCACAAAATTACATAACTACAAACAGCATGGTGTGAATAAGTTTCAAATGGTTCTTAGTAAGAAGTTGAGAAAGAAAAAAGGAGCCCCTGACTCCTGAAAAGTACTGAGCTACATCAAAGTAGGCCTCAGGATGCCTGAGGCTGGCCTAGGGTTCAAGGCAAGGCCCTCATTGGCCTGCTAAATATCAACAATCTCACAAAATACCAGCGCCAGTCAATGTCATAGTGAGACGATGATAAATTGAGACAAATAAAAACCTTAAAATTGCTTTCCACGCCTGGACCAAAAAAATAACATCCTTGTGAGGCCTACAAAACACCCCCCTCTTCTGGCTAGTCTGAGTGAGTGCTGCTTCACTGTTGCAATTCTAGTCTCACTCTACTCCAGTCAGATCTCTTCTAATACCCAAATGCAAAGTTACCTCATACCAACAGCACCTAACCCAGGCAAAGCCCACTTCCTTAAGCCTCCCCAAGCTACCCACCTCAGCCCAAATCCCGTCAATGGGCCTTTCTAACATGCCTCCTTAGACACTCCCGGGGGTGCCGTGTCTCTTCCCTCACAAGTAATGACTCCAGCCTGTTTAACAAGGAGCTGTGCTCCTTGTGGGCTCTGACTGGAGAGCAAGGAGAAGGACGCCCAACAGGTGGTACCAGAGCATGAGAGCACACAGGACCACTCAGGATATATGCAAACAGGATGAAGCAAAGGTCTAGACTTAGGTAATAGTTTCTACCACATTTTCTTAGGCTAAATTCCTAGAGGTAGAATTACTGGGCCAGAAAAAAAAAAAAGAGCATTTTTTACAGGTTCTTAATCTTAAAATCCTACTTTATCTAGTAGATAAAATACCCCAAAATGTATCAAGACAACTTATTCTTACATTTGATCAGACTTTAATTTTCCTAGCTCAAACACAATGTACATGATCAATTCCAAAATATGAAATAAGAACATATGCAAGTGCTTGCCAGTGGCTCATGTCTATAGTCTTACAAATCTGAGGATCAAAGCTAGCCTGGGCAGGAAAGTCTGTGAGGTTCTTATCCTTAATTAACCACCAAATGGCCAGAAGTTGAGTTGTGCCTCAAGTGCTAGAGCACTAGCCTTGAGCAAAAATGCTCAGGCACAGTGCCCACACCCTGAGTTGAGGCCCAAGACTGGCATCAAAAAAAAAAAAAAGTACAAATATAAGTAATTTTATAGGTATAGTAACTACATTTAATTATAGTCAATTTGGAGGGAGAATTATGATAGGGGTGACGTTAACCATGATGCATTATACTCATAAACTGATGGTTGAATTAAAACCCCTTTGTACAACTAGTTAGGGTAATTTTTAACATCAAAATATAAATAAGATGTTCTGAGTTTCAAACACGTAGATGGGCTACTTATTTATTTATTTATGTCGGTCGTGGGGCCTGAACTCTGGGCCTGGACACTGTCCCTCAGCTCTTCAGCTCAAGGCACCACAGCACCACTTCCGGCATTTTTTGCTTATGTGGTCCTGAGGAATGGAACCCAGGGCCTCATGCATGTGAGGCAAGCACTCTACCACTAAGCCACTTTCCCAGCCCCTATGTGGGCAATTTAAAAAGTTTAAAATTATACAAATGCACTATGCTTTTTCTTCTTTCTGTAGGGCCATATGTTTTTCTGATTTAAAAATTATACAATACAGGGCTGGGAAGGTGGCTCAGTGGTAGAGCGCTTGCCTTGCATGCCTGAGGCCCTGGGTTCGATTCCTCAGCACCACATAAGAAAAAAGCCGGAAGTAGCGCTGTGGCTCAAGTGGTAGAGCGCTAGCCTTGAGCTGAAGAGCTGAGGGACAGTGCCCAGGCCCAGAGTTCAGGCCCCACGACCGGACCAAAAAAAAAAAAAAAAAATTATACAATACATTTAAAAATGTAACAGTAGTACAAAGGGGAAACAGAAGCTGGGTGCTGGTGGCTCACATAATCCTAACTACTCAAGGAGGCTGAGATCTGAGGATCATGGTTCAAAGCCAGCCAGGGAAGGAAAGTCCACGAGATTATTATGTCCAATAAACCACTAAAAACCTGGAAGTGTGCTGTGGCTCAAGCAGTAGAATGCTCGCCTTGAGCTGAAGAGAACAGGGACAGCGCTCAAACCCAAAGTTCAAGCCCCCAAACCGACAAAACAAAACAAAACAAAACAAAAAAACAAAGGGGAAACAGTTGAATTTAATCATCTAATACTTTTGTTTAGCCTAAAGATTATAAAGAGTACCTTAGAACATTGATGACATATATTTTTTTTACTTAAAAAATGTTTAACTGTAAAACATATCAAACTTATCCTGCTCACCACTTCTCAGTGTAGAGCCCAATATGTTAAGTATATTCACACTGTATGCACTCAATCTTCACAAGTTGGTCATTTTGCAGATCTGAAACTTTGCACCCATTAAACACCTCCCCCTTTTTCCTCTTCCCTTGTGCCCTGAAAGCCACCATTCTTCCTGTTTTCAGGACAGAGACCACTACAGATACCTAATATAAGTTTGGTTATAAAATAATCTCTTTTTGTGACTGATCAATTTCATTTAGCATAATGTATAATGTCCTCAAGGTTTGTCCTACATTAGGACTGAATAATATTCCACTAAACTGGTATGTTACGTTGTATCTATTGGGTTCCTTCAACGTTTTGGTTATTACGGATAATGTTGCTTTGAATAAGTGTGTATAAATATTTCTTTTAGGCCTTGCCTTCAATTCTCTTGGCTCTGGGTTCAAGCCCCAGGACCAGAAATAACAACAACAACAAACATCAGGAGTATATGACTCAAGTGATAAAGAGCACTTTTGCCTAGCAAGTGGTAGGATCTGAGTTTAAATTTAAACCCCAGTCAGCACTGCCAAAAAATAATAAAAATAAAGTAAAACTTTATATGGGAATTAGACTTCAATAATGTCAAGCATACAAGAACACTAATTTTGCCTTTCATAAGCCCTGTCAACCATGATGAAAAAACTGTCTGGTAGAGAACAGGCTCTCACAGCACATACTGCTGACTAGGATCAATTTTTTTTTTTTTTTGGTCAGTCATGGGACTTGAACTCCAGGCCTGGGTACTGTCCCTGAGCTCTTCTGCTCAAGGCTAGCGCTCTACCACTTGAGCCACAGCGCCACTTCCAGTTTCCAGTGGTTTATTGGAGATAAAGAGTCTTATGGACTTTACTGCCCAGGCTGGCTTTGAACAGTGATCTTCAGATCTCAGTCTCCTGAGTAGCTAGGATTACAGGTGTGAGCCACCAATGCCTGGCTTCAACTTTTGTTCTTGAGTTAGATTTAAACCTTAAGTTTTGATGTAACTTCCTGTGTTTGAGTGTGGTTCGACAACTTTCTGTTTATCTATGGACAAATCCCTTAACGTCACTACACCTTAATCTCTTCATACGTATAAAGCAAGGAATTAAAAGAGTCCAAGAGACAGTATTTTTTTAGATTGTCCATATATATATAGCGGTTGTTGTAGTTACTTGTGGGGCTTGAACTCTGGGCCTGGGCACTGTCCCTTAGCTCTTCAGCTCAAGGCAAGTGCTCTACCACTTGAGCCACAGCACCACTTCCAGTTTTCTGGTGGTTAATTAGAGATAAAAGTTTCATTGACTTCATTCCCCGGGCTGGCTTTGAACCATGATCCTCAGATCTCAGCCTTATGAGTAACTAGGATTACAGACGCCAACCACCAGCACCCAGCCTTTTATATGATTTTTCATTTTGATGAAATAGCGACTGATATAAAATATTAAGCTCTAAATTGCCTAGTCCAAGTTTTTTGAAAGAATCATACTACATAGCCTAGGTTGGCCTCCTGACACAGCTTCCCAAATGCTGGGATTACAAGTGTGTACCACCAGGTCTGGTTTGTGTGTCTTGTTTTATAGGCAATGAACATGTTACTAGAGGTATGTTGATCTTTCTTAGTGTTTCTAATAAAGATAGATAGGCCACCATAAGACCATTAAAGGCCTCTGTTATTATATTGGTGTTAATTCTTTCATGGTTTTGCATCTGTATTCATTATAGAAGGTAGAGAATGATGGAATCAGAGACTCTGACTAACCTTAAAACTCTATACACATTTTTTTTTTTTTTACAGGAGCAGAAATGGTTTACATCCTGCAAGGATCAGTAAAGACAGTTACCCTGGCTTCCTAGTGAACTCAGGATCCTCCTGCTTCCATCTGCTGAGTGCTGCGATTATAGTATTACAGATGAAAGATGACCTGATATCTTATTTTATTTATTTATTGAGCTAGTTCTGGGGCTTGAAATCAGGGCCTGGGTGCTATCCTTAAGGCTTTTTTGATCAAGCCTAGCCCTCTACCACTTGAGCAACCTCTACTTCCAGCTTTTTGGTGATTAAGTGGAGGTAAGAGTCCCATAGGCTTTCTTACTCAGGCTGGCTTCGAGCTGCAATCCTCAAATCTCAGCCTCCTGGGTATCTAAGATTACAGGGGTGAGCCACCAGTATCTGTCTAGCTTATGACCTGCTGTTTTAAATCTTCAATTTTTTTTTAAAGACAGAGGTTCTAAAGGTTGAGTGAGGACTTAGTGGACTACCTCCTGAGGTCTAATGAGACAGTCACTCTGAAGTCATCTAATTTAAATAATGGTGTTATAACCATTCTGGTAGCCCAGGAGGTTCACATCCCTCAATCATCAAAAATAAAAAAAATGTCTAAAATAACTGTCACATTGATCTTTACATCAAAAGGGAAACTGATTTTGACTGGTGCTTTATCCAAACACACGTTAACGTGACATGAGCCATTAAACTCATTAAGGACCCAAAAGAGTTGGGGGCAGTTGACAGAGCCAGCACTGAAGTGTGGACAGGAAGTAGACATCACTATGACACACAAGTGACTCTGGGCACCAGGAAAGGCAGGAAGTTCACCACATGCTGTTTTCTGTCCTAGGTCCATGCTTAGTTAGTGGTTTAACTAGCTCTAGAGTCAGAGAGAGAAAGGAATTACAGTCTTCCCTGTCATGGGAGATGGAGGGCAGGATGACCACTTTTCACTCTCCACACTTACTCTAGGAATAAGTCACAACTGCCTGTGGCAGATAAGAATAAAAAGACAGATCTGCCACTAGCTTCTAACAAGTCACATGAACCACAAAATTCAGTTTGGTATGACTAATATTCTTTTTTTTTAAGGTTTTTTTTTAATTGTGAAAATCCCATACAGAGGGCTTACAATTACATGAGCAAGGTAATGAGTACATTTCTTATCAAGCATTGTTGCCTCCTCCTTTGTTTCCCCTTACCATCCCCCCTCCCACCCCCTCCCCCACGCCAAAATTGCAAAGTTCGTTTTTCAACATAACATCTTGTACATCTCATTGTTGCAATGGGTCCACCTGTATCCCTATTTAAACAATTTGGTTTTTTTCCTTCCCCTCCCCAAATTATACCAACATCAAATACAGTGAAAACAGGGGTTATACCATGGGGGAGGGATGACTAATATTCTTATAAGATTAAAGAAAGCAAGAATACTAAATTAATTGAAGACATTTAAAAACATTCGAAGAGATATTACTAAAAATCATACTAAAAATGTTTTTGGTGGTGTATGTCCCTAGGCTTTTATTTTTACTTGTATTTTATTTTTTCAGTTGTGGGGCTTAAACTCAGGGTCTAGGTACTGTCCTTGAGCTTCTTTATGCTCAAGGCTAGCACTCTACCACTTGAGCCACAGAGCCACTTCCAGTTTTTGAGTGGTTAATTGGAGATAAGAGTTTCACAGAGGCTTTTCTGCCCAGGCTGTTTTAAACCGCATGCTCAGATCTCAGCCTCTTGAGTAGCTAGGATTACAGGTGTGAGCCACAGGCACCTAGCTTTACTTTAAGACTCCCTACTTTTGCCCAGGCTGGCCTCAAACTTTCAGTCTTCTTGCCTCTGCCTCTCCAGTAGCTGGGATTACAGCTATGTACCACTATACACAGCTAAATCACATTTAATTCTTTTTTTTTTTTTTTGGAGGGGGGGGTCCAGTCGTGGGGCCTGAACTCTGGGCCTGGGCACTGTCTCTCAGCTCTTCAGCTCAAGGCTAGTGTTCTACCACTTGAGCCACAGCGCCACTTCCGGCTTTTTTTCTTTTTGCTTATGTGGTGCTGGGGAATCAAACCCAGGGCCTCAGGCATGCAAGGCAAGCACTCTACCACTGAGCCACCTTCCCAGCACCCCCACATTTAATTCTTGAAAAAATATGTCTCCACTTTTTTTTTCCTGCCAAACTCCTTTACATCTTGACAACTGATGACTACTCCTGTGGCTAGACCATAGCTCAGTGGTAAGCACATCTTTAAGTATGCAAAGGCCTTGGGCTTCATCCACCTCCCAACTGAAAGCTATAAAAAAACTGTTTATGGCTGGGTGGAGGTGGCTCACGCCTGTAATCCTAGATACTCAGGAGGCTGAGATCTGAAGATCGAGGTTCAAAGCCAGCCCGGGCAGGAAAGTCTGTGAGACTCCTATCTCCAAATAACCACCATAAAACCAGAAGTAGTACTGTGGCTCAAGTGGTAGAGTGCTCACCTTGAGCTGAATAGCTCAGGGACAGTGCTCAGGCCCAGAGTTCAAGCCCCACAACTGACAAAAAAACAAAACAAAACTGTTTATGATGTACCTGTTAATATTTACTGTAGTAAACATTAAAGTTGTGTAGTAATTTATTTCAAGTAATAACAGCCTCATGTTAACATAAAGTATTTGTTCTAAAACAAAAATTAGAAGAAAGGCATCCTTTTCTAATTTTCTAGCTAGAGATGTGGCTTTAGTGGTTAGTGGTAGGTACATGCCTGTATAACAAGCATGAAATAAAGTTCAAATCTACTAGCCCCACCCTCAATGGCTTTCATTTTCTAATTTTACAAATGTAAAATTGACTTAATATAGGACAAATAGATTCTGTCTCCTTATACTGTTTTATCCCCCTCAACCTCCTGAGTGCTGGGATGTTGGATTACGGTCATGAACTATAATGCTTGGCTGGATTCCATTTCTACTTCTACATTCATCTTTTATAACTTTAAGTGAAATATAGGGGAAAAAAATACAACCTACAAAGAGATAGTTGGAAAAGGTTTAAAGAGCAGTTTTAATGGCCTTTTCAAATTAACTGTTAATATAATCAATACTACATCAAAAGCTCAAGTTTCACTAAGGTTAGTTACAATAAGAAGTGTAAAAGTTTATCACTAAACTTTTTATATTATGTTGGACTTAAAATGGACTATTTATTCACATATAACCATGGACATCTCGTAATATTCACTGAGAAAATACTGGCTCACTGAGTAATTCAGACTTTTCAAACTGTGACACATTTCATTGTATAATACTAAAAAGTCACATTCATTAATACCTGCTGATTTCATCAGAAATGTCTCAAGTTTCAGGAAGCTGTCAAGCTCATTGTGGCATACACCAAATTTTCAACACTGTAATTTTTATTTAAAAACTCAGTAGCAAAATGTAAGTTGTTTTCTTGGAAGAGACAGGCAGACTTCATTCATTTTCCAGAAAATACCTGCCAAATTCTTAATAACCAAGTTTGAATAATCACAGTTTTCCCTTTCAAGTAAAAATAGTATTTCATGGAAAAATAGTACTTCAGCTTGTTTGGTTCTCAGCCAACACAAGTGCCCAAACACTCTTCTTGGCATACCATGGTGCCACACGCACAGAGCTGCTACTGGTATGCTTCCCTGGCTGGCACAGAGTATCAAACCCATATGAAACTCAAGACTGAATTGTAATCCAGGTTGACTGGGGCACAAACACAAGACCCCATTTGAAAAATAAAGCAGAAAGGGATGTGTAGCTCAAGTGGTAGAGCACCTGTCTAGTGAAGGCTAGGCCCTGAGTTCAAACCCCAATAGCACTGAACCCTTTAAAAGAGGCAAGTAATAGCTTAGTTTGTTATGAAAATAACTGAACCCCTGAAAAGAATCTCAGAGACTCCCATGCTGCTAACTCTCTGAAAATACTGCTTTTGACTAAGGACAGATTAGGTTCTACTGTTCCTATAAAATACAGATAGTAATAAATCTAAGCAAAATATATCCCCCCAAAATATCCTCTTACCTTTGCCAAGACTAAAAACAAATGGTTCATTTCTATCATGACTGGAATCAAACTTCTTTCCATTGGACAATTTTCCTTTGTAATGGACATAAACTTTGTCACCAATCATTGGCATCTCTTCACTGTTCCCTGCTCTCTTGACAATCTAGAAAAGATAAATATCAAGAAACAGGTGGTAGGGTCCGAGCTGGCCGGGCTGCGGGTCCCCAGCCACTGTCGCGAGCTGCTGTGGAACGGGGAGCTCGCTCACGCAAGGAATCATGCAGAGAGCCTCACGGCTGAAGAGAGAACTTCAGATGCTAGCCACAGACCCTCCCCCAGCCATCACATGCTGGCAGGAAAAGGGCCAAATGGATGATCTTAGAGCTCAAATATTAGGTGGAACCAACACACCTTATGAGAAAGGTATTTTCAACCTGGAAGTCATCATTCTTGAGAGGGTGCCTGGAGACCACCCCTCAATATTGCTACTGTGTTGACCTCTATCCAACTGCTCATGTCAGAACCCAACCCTGATGACCCACTCATGGCTGACATTTCCTCAGAATTTAAATATAACAAGTCAGTTTTCCTCAAGAATGCCAGGCAGTGGACAGAGAAACATGCGAGACAGAAACAGAGGGCCAGTGAAGAGGAAGTGCTTGATGATTTACCAAAGACCAGTGACTGTGAAGTCTACAACTCAGTACAGAAAAGGAAGGCCAGGCAACTAGGAGGCATAGAAAAGAAATTTCACTCTGATGTTCATGAGGTTTTTCTTGATCCATCTTAGTTAATAAGATCTTTGACAAGATCTTATTCGCTTACTTTTCTTGAACGTTTTTCTTTGTATTTGGTGACATAATTTTTGTATTCTGTAAAATAATACTGTATTTGCGTATTCTGATCGACAATGATTCTCTTCAGTTTGCTTTATTTATGTTGTATATATGTTTTGAAACCTTTTTAACCTGAAAAATAGTCACTTAATGTTGAGTATGTTTTTATCCTAAGTATGTGGGAATAAACTGGCAAGAATTCTAAAAAGAAAAAAAGAAAAAAAAAAAGAAACAGGTGGTAGAATTTCTGATTTCTATTCAGAGAATAAAAAGGCAACACAGCGGGCTGGGAATATGGCTTAATGGTAGAGTGCTTGACTAGCAGAAGCCCTGGGTTCCATTCCCCAGTATCATATGGTAGAGTGCTATCCTTGAGTAAAAGAAGCTCAGGAACAGTGTTCAGGCCCTGATTTCTCCTTTTTGAAGGCTTCCTTCAGCATTCTCTCAATATCCCTTCCAGTTAGAAAACTGTCTTTACTAAAGGTTACAGTTAATTTTACTGCTTACTGTACTATTCCCTCAAAAAAATTAGCCAATAAATCTAATGGTCTATACCGACACAAAGATCTCTCAAAACACAAACTTGTGAGGTAGGCGGCTTCATACAAACTATACTACGAACACTATGAGACTTTTAAAACAGTCAATGAGAGAACTCAAGTGAAGTTTCAAAAGCATGCTTTTACTTACTTCCCTCCTTTGTTAAAAATGCTACCTTCACAGGTTGGGAAGGTGGCTCAGTGGTAAAGTGCTTGCCTTGCATGCATGAGGCCCTGGGTTCCATTCCTCAGCACCACATAAGCAGAAAAAACAGGAAGTGGTGCTGTGGCTCAAGTGGTTGAGCACTAGCCTTGAGCTGAAGAGCTGAGGGACAGTGCCCATGCCCAGAGTTCAGATCCCACAACCAACAACAAAAAAAAGACAAAACAGTAACTTCTATCAATATTCTGCCAGTTTGGTTTGATTTCATAAAGCCAATATCCTGGTATAACATGTTATACTTCACATTATTTGAAAAATGCTCAATCTGTAAAAACCATTAGTATCACTAGGCAGTTTGGTGATACTGAAAAACTTGTTTTCTAGTAAAGGAAATGCCAAAGAAAAGTTCCAAGCTGAAAAATATTTAGCTATCGTAAAATCCAGTATATTTATTTTGTTCTTGGCAGAGCAAGCTGCTAATGCAGTTGGTCATTTCTTGGAAAAGAAAATTCAATCCAGGCATGTGGTGGTATAATTTATTCTGTCAATCATCTGTGCCAAATTAATCATTTTTAGTAGATAGCAGAGGATAGTAGCTAACATTTAATGCATATCTTTCTTGGAGAAGGGCTTGAGCTTTCATTTGAAGAATACAATTATTTGCTTTTAAATTCTTGTAGATGTGTTCCCCAACCCCACCCCACATAAACACCACATAAACACTGTGAACTTAAATTCCACAATTTTCTTAGCTCAAAAGCCCAAAAATTCTTTCAAGTAAAAGAAGCATTGTTACTCTCATGGGACTGCAAAAGAAAAAGGTTTCAAAACAAAAACAAAAAACAAAAAAAACACACCCCACAAAACTAATCTAAAAGTGTGTGTGATATCTAGAAGTCTAGGCTCAGCCAACAGTAGGAATTTGCATTGCAAGGACTGTACACAAACAACTTGGCACATGGATGAATGGCTACTTGAAGCCAGGGGGCCACCTGCAAAAGGCAATGATGTTATCATCTATTACCTGTGGTTTATTCCTTTATTTTGCAGTGTTGAGGATAAAATGCAGGGCCTTAAACATACAAAGCAAATGCTGTAGACTTTCAGTCCTTGGGTGCTGTGGTTTTAATATTGTTTGTCTTTACTAAAACTTAGATTGGGAGATAAGGAAGTGTGTGTGTGTGTGTGCGCGCGCGTGCGTGTGCGTGTGTGCACCCTGGGATTTGAACTCAGGGCTTGAGTATTATCCCTGGACTTTTTACTTTTTTGTTAAAGGGTAATAATGCTCTATCACTTGAACTAAGCTCCAATTCTGGTTTTTTTGGCATGCTTACTTGGAGATATGAGTCTCACAGACATTCCTGCCCACGCTTGCTTCGAATTGTGAGTTCAAGCCTCCTGAGTAGCTAGGATTATAGGCATGAGCCATTGGCACCCAGTAGGTGAGATCATCTTCTTCTTCTTTTTTTTTAAGTCATTATTATAAAGGTGATGTACAGAGGGGTTACAGTTACATAAGTCAGTAAAGAGGACATTTCTTTTCAGACAAAGTCACCCCTTCCCTTGTTCTCTCCCAGATTTTCTCTCATGTGGTGAGGTTTTTTGTTTTTTTTTTTTTTGCGGTGAGGTCTTTTAAGAGGCGATTAGGTGCAGAGGACAAAGTCTCATGCCTGTAATACTAGCTACTCTGGAGACTAAGATTTTAGGGGAGTAGTTTAAAGCCAGCCAGGCAGACAAATCTAAATGACTTTTTTTTTTTTGGGGGGGGGGGGAGGGGAGTGTCAGCTGTGGGGCTCAGGGCCTGGGTGCTAAAACAGATCTTTTCTGCTCAAGGCTAGCACTCTACCACTTCAGCAAGTGCCACTTCCATTTTTAGAGTGGTTAATTGGAGATAAGAGTCTCACAGGGACTTTCTCATTGGGACTTTTCTGCCCCAGCTGGCTTCTAACCCAGATCTTCAGATTTTAAGCCTCCTGAGTAGCTAGGATAACAGACACGAGCCTCCAGCACTCAGCTGAGTGACTCTTTATCTATAATTATAAGCTAAAAACTGGAACAAGAGGCATGGCTCGCCGGGCGCTGGTGGCTCATGCCTGTAATCCTAGCTATTCAGGAGGCTGAGATCTGAGGATCGCAGTTCAAAGCCAGCCCGGGCAGGAGAGACGGTGAGACTCCTATCTCCAATAAACCACCAGAAAACCGGAAGTGGTGCTGTAGCTCAAGTGGTAGAGCGCTCACCTTGAGCTGAAGAGCTGAGGGACAGCACCCAGGCCCAGAGTTCAAGCCCCATGGCGACAAAAAAAAAAAAAGAGGCATGGCTCAAGTGGTACAGTGCCAACCATACACAGAATAAGCCAAGTGAGAGAGCATCTATGTCCCACAGATGTAGAAGCAGCAACTACTTAATGCACGAAAGCTATTTAACCTCTCAGCTTCAGTTACTAACTTAGGAAATTGAAGATTCAAATGCGTTTTGCTTACAGTGAAAAGTGTTTAAGAAACAAATTTAAAAATACGAAAATTGGGGGAGGGAAAGAGGGAGAAAAATGAGGCAGTGACTAACAAGTTTGACAAGAAATATACTCACTACCTTATTTATGTCACTGTAACCCCTCTGTACATCACCTTTTAAATTAAAATTTAAGGGGCGTGGAAGGTGCCTCAGTGGTATAGAGTGCTTGCCTTGCATGCATGAGGCCTGGGTTTGAGTCCTTAGAACCACATTAGCAGAAAAAGCCCAAAGTGGTGCTGTGGCTAGCTTTGAGCTGAAGAGCTCAGGGACAGTGTCCAGGCCCAAAGTTCAGGTCTCACAACCGACAAAAAAAAAAAAATTAAATTTAAAAAATGAAAAATGATTAACTACAGTGCTTTAATAAATAGGAAAATTAATCATAAGGTATGTTTTCTGATAAAACTTTTTATTCCACTCCCAAAGTCTCCATGGTATACAGTAACTCTACTTATAGGTGAAAAATACAGGCACGAGCCACGGGTACCTGGCCGAAAAATCCTTTTTAGGCTTCCAAACTAGCTTTGTCGTCCTCTAAAAGTCTTTAATGTTGTCATTATAGCTAGCTTTATTATACTGAAATGATACATTAACTGAGAAGCATGGTGGCACATGCCTGTAATCTCAGCACTTAGGAGGCTGAGTCAGAAAGATTATAATTTTGAAGCCAACTTGTACTACATTACATCCTGTCTCAGAAAGATATATTAAAATCAGAACTCATTTGTACACTGAAAAAAGAGGGGTTTTTGGAGTCAGGCATAAATAACTTGGACCTGAACTCTAGGCTCTGCCTTTTACTAAGATTTATAAGATTGGAGCAAATTAATTTACCTAGCACAGCTTCCATTTCACCATGTACAGGCAGGATCAAAATGAAAACCTCAGTACTACCAAGGTGAAACATGAATCTAGCTATAGTGCTTAGCACTTGGTAAGCCTGAATAACATTACCACCTGCCCCCACAACAACGTGTCTATGACCAATCTTTCCAGATAGCGTATTTGCCTGTGTGTCATTCACTTGTGGCCTTACCTTTAACACTCCTCTGTCTTTTTTGGAGGTAATGTCCTCTCCCTGTTCAGCAATAGTGGCTGCTGGGTTTTCTCCATTGTTCTTGGCACCCTCATCAGTAGTCATTGTCTTTTCTAAGTAGGAAACCTGCCAAGAAGAAACATATTTTAAACCAGGCATTGGTGGCTCATGTCTGTAATCTTAGCTACTCAGGAGGCGAGATCTGAGGACCATAGTTCAAAGTCAACCCAGGCAGGAAAGTTCGTGAAACTCTTATCTCCAATAAACTACTCAGAAAAAGCCAGAAGTGGTACTGTGGCTCAAGTGGTAGAGCGCTAGCCTTGAGCACAGAGAGGCTCAGGGACAGAGCTCGGACCCTGACTTCAAGCCCCAGGACTGGCAAAAAAAAAAGAAAAAGAAAAAGAAAGAAAGAGAAAGAAAAGAATAGAAAGACAAGAAAAAAAGGGGGGCTGGGAAGGTGGCTCAGTAGTAGAGTGCTTGCCTTGCATACATGAGGCCCTGGGTTCGATTCCTCAGCACCACATAAACAAAAAAAGGCACAGTGGCACTGTGGCTCAAGTGGTAGAGTGCTAACCTTGAGCTGAAGAGCTGAGAGACAGTGCCCAGGCCCAGAGTTCAAGCCCCATGACAGACAAAAAAGAAAAAGAGAGAGAGAGAAAGCAAGAGAGAGAGAGAGGAAGAAAAGAAGAAAAGAAAGAAATGTAGTTTAGCTGTGGAAAATATCATTTCTTTTAGCATCTTTTTCAATGCCCCTTGGAACTAAGCTTTTCTTAAGATTTATATGAGGACCAATATAAATAGACACCAGAAATGGAAAACAAAGCATTTGCCTGGGCTGATGTAGCTCAGTGGTAGAATACTTATTCAGCATGTGCAATGCCTTAGGTTCAAACCCTGGCAACATGCACAAGCTTTTGCTATGATCAGGTATTGATTTATCAGGCATATAAATAAAACACCACCCAATTCTTCTATTTCCCATCTGGTTCGAGATCCAAACTAGAAAGCAATACAAATTAGGTTTGTTAGTAATTATATTCCTGAATGTGACTACACAGTAGGAAACAGTCTGATAATCTTAAAAACATTATTTTTCAGGAACCCTATTGCACTGTTGGTGGAACTACAAACTAGTACAACCATTCTGGAAGGTCATTTAGAGGTTCCTCAAAAAAAAAAAAAAGAACCTCTCTATGACCCAGATGTACTATTTTTGGGCATCTACCCAGAACATCACAAGTGAGGTTACGGTTAAAGACACGTGTACACTCATGGGTATTGCTGTACTGTTCACAATAGCCAAGTTATAGAAACATGCCTACAACAGATGAGTAGATCAAGAAAATGTGGTATATATTCACAATGGAATTTTACTGATCCATTAGCAAGAATGGGATTGTGTCATTTGCAGAGAACATATCATGTTAAGTGAGATAAGCCAAACTCAGAGAGACCAATGGCCCATGTTTTCTCTCATATATGGAAACTAGATCTAAAATATAATTGGACATGACAACCTATACAGGACTCTAGGCATTCATGCACAGTCAGACTAAAGGAGGATAGCCTTAGGGGAGGAACCCAAAGTGTAACGCCTCTGAACATTTAAAATACTATTTATTGAAACAAATTCTAGGAAATGGAGACATAGTTTTTGTTGTTATTGTTGGTGGTGGTGTTTTTGCTTTTTGTTTTTCTTTTCTTTTTGTATGGGGTGGCACAGAAAGAAAGGAAGGCTGAGCAAATGCAATCATGCTATTCAGTATATATTATGTAGGGAATGACCTATATAATTTGTAGGCTAGGATAGGAGAAGGAAATCAGGGAAAGTGAAAGGGTGACACTGTCCAAAAGAAGAAATGCACTCATTTTCTGGCTTATGAAATAGTAACCCTCTAAACAACACCTTAATAACAGCAATAAAATTATATTAAAAAAAAAACCACTGTCTATGGAAGTGGCACTGTAGCTCAAGTGGTAGAGTGCTGGCCGTGAGCTGAAGGGCGCACAGACAGCACACAGGCCCAGAGTTCAAGCCCCATGACTGACCAAAAACAGAACACTTTCTAAAACCATATTCTGAATAGATAATTAAGAAATTATCAGGTGATCTGACTTAAAAAAAAAAAAAAAGCTCTTATCATAGTGGTAACAACAGGCTCTAGAACTGGACTGAGTCTGAGTCCTAGCTTCAGCTACTGGCATCTACAAATTTTGCTTTGTTTTAGGTCTCACTACATAATGTAACATAGGCTGCCTCAGCCTACTGAGCACTGGGATTATAAGCTTGAATCACCATTCCTGGCTTGCAATTCACTTAATAGTACCTATTCTCAGTTGCATGTCTGTAAAATGGGCATTTTCAACTGTTCATGGTGTTACTGTAAGGCACTTAGCATACTTAAGAGATTAGCAGCCGTGTGCGGACACCAATGGCTTATGCACTGAAGCCTTAAATAATAAGTAAGGACTTACTATCATTATTGGATCTTTTTCAGGGCCAGTTTTCATCTCCTACTTAGAATATCCACAGAACATGGGTTTACTCTCTGGCATTGAGTATATTTTAGGATCTGATAGTAACCTGGCTATTCTAGTGTCCACTACTTTGCTACTTAAAGCTCTTATTGTGGCCAAACTAGACATACAGCAAGCTCTGCATATTCCCATATCCATGCTTTGGTTATTCTGATTCTTCTTTCCCTCTCAAATGCTACTTCCTTCTTAACCCCTTGATCCTGTATGTGGGAGTTATTTTGCCCCTTTGCTATACTTCCTTAGATCACCCTTCAATTTGGTGACTATAAGACATTTCAGTTAAATTTATAAAAGGTCTTTTAGAGCAAGGCCCATTCTTTATTTGTAGATCTCCTAGAATGCCTCTAGCTTTAAGAATGATTAAAAAACAAAGTTTTAGGGCTGGGAAGGTGGCTCAGTGGTAGAGCGCTTGCCTTGCAAGCCTGAGGCCCTGGGTTCGATTCCTCAGCACCATATAAGCAAAAAAGAAAAAAAGCCGGAAGTGGCATTGTGGCTCAAGTGGTAGAGTGCTAGCCTTGAGCTGAAGACTGAGGGACAGCGCCCAGGCCCAGAGTTCAGGCCCCACAACCGGACCCAAAAAAAAAACAAAAAAAAAAACAAAAAAAAAACAAAGTTTTAGAATTTAGAATAAAACTTGAAGTTCTTCCTCTACTTCTAACAAACTATCTGTAGTTGGCTATTTGAGCTTCTCTAAACTTTTTCCTTTTTTAAAGATTACATTAGCTATACAGGGAGAATTTTGTTGTTATTTTTAAACCTTTTTCACTGTGTAATTAGTATTAAAATATACTATTCAAGCAGGGCACCAGTGACTCATTGCCTATAATCCTAGCAACTAAGGAGGCTGAGATTTGAGAATTGCAGTTCAAAGACAACCCAGGCAGAAAAGTCTGTGAGACTCTTATCTCCAATAAACTACTCAGAAAGGCCAGAAGTGGTGCTGTGGTTCAAGTGGTAGAGTGCTAGCCTTGAACAAAAGAAGCTCAGGGACAGTGTCCCAGAGTTCAAGTCCCAAAACCAGCAAAAAAACAAACTACACCTACACCTACACACACACACACACACACACACACACACACACACACACACACACACACACTATTCAATCTGGGCGCTGGTGGCTCACACCTGTAATCCTAGATACTCAGGAGCTGAGATCTGAGGATGGCAGTTCAAAGCCAACAGGGGCAGAAAGTCTGTGAAACTCTTATCTTCAATTAACCACCAAAAAAGTCAGAAGTGAAGCTGTGGCTCAAGTGGCTGAGTGCTAGTCTTGTGCAAAAAGGCTCAGACAGGGCCCGGGCCCTGAGTTTAAGCCCCAGGATCACTACAAACACAAATGTGTGTATGTGTGTGTGTGTGTGTGTGTGTGTATTCACTATTCAACTTGATACTGATGGCTCATGTCTGTAATCCTAGCTATTCATGATGATGAGATGTGGAAAACTGCAGTATGAGGCCAGCTCAGGCAACAAAATTTTCTAGAGTCTATCTCCAAAACAATCAGCAAAAACCTGGACTGGAGGCATGACTCAAGTGGTAAAGTGCCAGCTAAGGAAGAATTTGATTCCATGTACTGCCTTCCCCCTCCCCCCACCGCAAAGTATATTATTGAAATATAATCTTTATTTATTTATTTATTTTTGTCAGTTGTGGGGCTTGAACTTGGCTTGGGTGCTGTCCCTGTGCTCTTCAGCTCATGGCGAGTGCTCTACCACTTGAGCCACAGCCCCACTTCAGTTTTCTAGTGGTTTATTGGAGATAAAAGTCTCACAGACTATCCTGCCCAGGCTGACTTTGAACCTTGATCCTCAGATCTCAGCCTCCTGAGTAGCTAGGATTACAGGCTGAGCCAGAAGTGCCCGCCTATAAGCTTTTATTGTTATTGTCAGCTTTTATTGTTATTGCCAGACACTTGCATGCCAAGAAGCTAATCGATGGGCTAAACAAAATATACCTGGCCACTGCCACACAGCTCTCTGATTGAGCACAAGGGGGAAAAAAATCAAGAAATTAAAGAATAACAGCCCCTGCCCAGCCTTGTTTTTTGGAATTTCACTATATAATACACAGGCTAGCATCAAACTCATAAGCCTGCTTCGGCTTCCTGAATGCTAGGATTATAAGCATGCTCTCCTCCCCAGCTAAGAATTAACCCACATTAGACTAAGAACAGACTATACCCAAGCTTCAACAGCCAAAAGAGCTTTTGTGTACTTGTGAAAAATGTCTTACTGGTATCACCAACAATTAAACAATTAAAACATAGATTGTACTGTTTTAGCTCATTTCCAGACAGCCGAAGTTTACTTCAGTGTCAACAAAGACACAATCGAACTGCTGTGTCCTAAAACCTTCAAAACACCAAAATCCAGGGGCTAAGCCCCTTTGCTTTATTTTCTAGCACAGTTTATACCAAATAAAAGATTCAAATGTTTGGCTCAGGGTAAGTAAAAGGCCAGAACAAATCGTTCTCAAACAAACAAAAATTAAGTACCTAGCTGTACACAATGCTGGGCTAGATAATCAGGAAAATTAGATGAGCAGGGTTGGTTCTCAGCTTCTATAAACCCACTGTTGATAACATTTTTCTGATATATGGAAACTTTTAGAAAGCATTTCAATAGCAGAAGGAAAGATCTTTTAAATATTTTAAGGGTTGTGGATTATATTCCCAGGAAAATACCCATGTGCAAAACATATTCTGGGGCTTTATAGATACACTGACATCCATCAATCGTCCCCAAGACTTATGGCACTGAACAATTAAAACCCAGTGAAAATTTATCTTTACACCTCACAGATTACTTTTTTTGGGGGGGTTGGTCATGAGGCTTGAACCCAGGGCCTGGGTACTGTCCCTGAGCTTTATCTCTCAAGGCTAGCACTCTACCACTTGAGCCACAGGGCCACTTCTGGTTTTTCTGGTGGTTAATTAGAGTTAAGAGTCTCACAGGTTTTCCTGTCGGGGCTGGCTTTGAACTGCAATCCTCAAATCTCAGCCTCCTGAGTAGCTAGGCACAGGTGTGAGCCATTGCCCAACTTTAGATTACTTTTTTAACTAATATTTAAGACACACACAAAAAAACCATACTGTGCCATTTACTGTCAAATCTGTGTCTGTCTGTGTGTGTGTGTGTGTAAAAGAGATAGACAGACAGACAGAGAGACAGACAGACAGGCAGGCAGGCAGGCAGACAGACAGGCAGACACAATGTGCAAATGCTGTAACGAACTAAAGCACATCCCTGAGCAAACAAGATCCTGGCACAGACACTAATGGCCAAAGCTTTCTTTTGAATGCTCATAATCTGAAGTTCAGCCAAGGTTTTGAATGAAAGTACTGTTTTGTTTTGTTTTGTTTTTTGTCGGTCGTGGGCCTTGAACTCTGGGCCTGAGCGCTGTCTCTCAGCTCTTCAGCTCAAGGCTCGCACTCTACCATTTGAGCTACAGCGCCACTTCCTGAAAGTACTATTAATCAAGAAATATTTCTGTTGAGTTTTAAGCTTACTGATTTGAGAAAATGACTTGCTTAAATTTAAATAGATAGGTAACTTGTATTAGTAAATTTGCTAGCTTTGTAAGTGGGATTCGGTAAGGAAATGTGTTCTTCATTTTTGGTTCCAATACTTTAGGAGTGACAAGTATGCTTAGTAATCTTCGAAGGCTATTCTTACTGAGTCTGAGTGCATAGGAAAAGAAGCACCACAAATAATTAAACATAACTAAACATCAAAAAAAAAAAAAGAATAAGAAAACAAACTTTTCGTAGCTTTCAAAAATATCTGAAAAATATAGAAAAAAATTAATTTTTTCAGTGTATCCTCTTAATTCCCAATAGGCCATTTGGAATTCAGGTTTTTAGATTCAAAACTAATATATAAACAACCTTCTTACTTTATTGTGTGTTATACAAGAAAAACAGTAAGGGCAGAAAATTCATAAAATCCCTTAAGACAAAGTGGGAAAGTTCTACTGTTTCTACAGGATTTCTTCCTCTTCCTCCCATCATCAGTTTACCCTGGATTTAAAATCACTATGAAGCTATGGCTATTAATCTATGATAAAGCTTACTGAACTACAGTATGCAAAGGGGGTAAGTTGGTCCCCAGTACATCAGAAAGGAACACACAGTTCCTTCTGCTATAGACGTGCCAGATAAGCATGCACCTCCAAAGTGCTCATCAGCAAATACCTGACACATTACAGGAAACCCAGAAGACGTTTGGTATTTCATCATCATGGGACTGAAAACTTCCACTAATACAACCAAATTATTAGATTTACCAAATGAGAAGTTCTTTTAAAGCCCTGTTTAATGACTCCCCAGGCATAGTACTTACTGTGTTGTTCTCTTTGTGAGACTGTGGATATCTACCATCAGATCATGCTACTAACAAGAGAGTTTAGTGAACTTAAAAAGAGCTACTCATGCCTGGACTCCATCCCCAGAGTACCTTGATTTACCTGATCTAAAATGGGGCCAGGGAAGCAATGTCAAGGAGCTCATTAGATGTTTCCAATCAGCAGCCAGATATGCTTGCCTTTTTTCCAATCTCATTTTTCTTCTTTGTCTTTTTCCTCTAGATTCTAAGAGATTTTCTTTGGTGGAATTTTTAGATCATCATTTGGTCATCAGTTATATTTAATATTTTGTTTAGTCTGTTCCAGGGATTTTAAACAATTTGACTCATTTTTCTTAGCATTCTGTCTTTATTTTGCAGATGCAATTTTCCCTGAAATCTTCCTGAGGTAACTATTTAGACTAAAATGGGACATTTCTTATGAATAAGTATTCAGCTAAGAGCTGTTTTAAAAAGAAAAAGGGAGGTGGGCACCAGTGGCTTATGCCTGTAATCCTAGCTACTCAGGAAGCTGAGATCTGAGGATCTCAGTTCAAAGCCAGCCCAGGCAGAAAAATCCCCATGAGACTCTTCTCCCCTATTAACCACTCAAAAACTGGAAGTGGAGTGGTGGTTCAAACTTGTTAGCTTTGAGTGAAGAAGCTCAGAGACAGTGCTCAGGCCCTGAATTCAAGCCCCACAACGAAAGAAAAGAAGAGAGAAAGAAAGAGAGGAAGAGAGGAAGAAAGAGAGAAAGGAAGAAAGAGGGGAAGAGAAAGAGAAAGAGGAAGAGAGAGAGAAGGAGGGAGGGAGGGAGAGAAGGAAGGAGAAAGAAAGGAAAAGAAAAAAAAGGCATGGGGGTGAGGGGGCTGAGAAGGTAGCTCAGTGGTAGAGCGTTTGCCTTGCAAGCATGAGGTCCTGGGTTCGATTCTTCAGCACTACATAAGCAGAAAAAGCTGGAAGTGGCACTGTGACTTAAGTGGTAGAGTACTAGCCTTGAGCTAGTAGGGGAAAACAAGAGGCTTTGCATGAAAGAGGGAATGGAGAGCGCAAGTTGCAGAGGAAAGAGCCAGATATGCATAGATATATAGGGTAGCGTGGAGGGAAATGAAGAAGTAATGACTAGAAAAGGAAGAGCGAGGAACAGATTTGCTCATCAAATAAACATTCCAGATTGCTTAAGTTGCAGCTATATTAATTGTGTGGCTAAATAAAACTATTTCAAAGTTTTTCCTCAAGAGGATGCTCAAGGAAATGTTTAAATAAAATTTGGCAAGTACAGCTGGAAGCCAGTGGTTCACTCCTGTAATTCTAGCTAAGAAGGTGGAAATCTGAGGATCTCTGTTTAAAAGCAGCCTGAGCAGACAAATTCAACACACACACACACACACACACACACACACACACACACACACACACACACACACACACACACGCACCCGCAGAAGCAAATTCATGCTATAAAAATATGTTATTTGTAGCCAGGTGCTGGTGGCTCACGCCTGTAATCCTAGCTACTCAGGAGGCTGAGATCTGAGGATCACGGTTCAAAGCCAGCCCGGGCAGGAGAGACCGTGAGACTCCTATCTCCAATAAACCACCAGAAAACCGGAAGTGGCGCTGTAGCTCAAGTGGTAGAGCGCTCGCCTTGAGCTGAAGAGCTGAGGGACAGCGCCCAGGCCCAGAGTTCAAGCCCCACGACCGACAAAAAAAAAAAAAAAAAAGACTCTTATCTCCAATTAACCACCAGAAAACCAGAAGTGGTATTGTGGCTCAAGTGGTAGAGTGCTTGCCTTGAGCTGAAGAGCACAGGAATGACACCCAGGCCCAGTTCAAGCTCCACAACTGGGGGTGGGGATGGGGGGGGAGTTATTTGTGACTGGTGCCAATAGCTCATGCCTATAAGCCTAACTAGTCAGGAAATAGAGACCTGGGGATCCTGGTTTAAAGTTAGCTTAGGCAGACAAATCCAAAAAATTCTTATCTCCAATTAACTAGAAAAAAAACTGTAAGTGGAGCTGTGGCTCAAGGTATAGAGCAAGCCTTGAGCAAAAAAGCCAAACCTGAGTGTGGGATTCTGCATTTAAGCCCTAGCACCAGCACAAAAATAAGTAAATAGGGGCTGGAAAGGTGGCTCAGTGGTAGAGTGCTTGCCTTGCATGCATGAGGCCCTGGGTTCGATTCCTCAGCACCACATAAGCAAAAAGAAAAAAGCCGGAAGTGGCGCTGTGGCTCAAGTGGTAGAGTGCTAGCCTTGAGCTGAAGAGCTGAGGGACAGTGCCCAGGCCCAGAGTTCAGGCCCCACAACCGGACCAAAAATAAATAAGTAAATAAGTAAATAGATAAATAAAATCTATTCAATAAAGAATCATTTAGCAAAATAAGCTCTAAAAACATCCAAACAACTGACCTGGGGAAAAAAATCTGTAAATGTCTGTCTCTCAGTGCTGGGAATTCATCCTTTAAAACTATTCTTGACCCTGAGAAACACACATTACTGTGGCTAATCCTGTTGGGTAGTTCTTTCTCTCACTGGATAGTTACTATATAATACATTCACCAATAGTGACCAATACTCATCTTCAGACTTCCAGAGCTCTCCCCTTGTGCATCCCTCTCTGCCTCAAATTCTGGCCACCTTGTCCTCCCAGTACTCTAGCTCCACTTCCTCAACTCAGAGAAGGCTGGGCTGTGCCCTGCACACTGGAACTCTCTCCAAGCAGTGAGAGAGTGTAATTGCAGGTTTCACCTGTTTGTCTCTGTCTTCTGAGTGGTCATCCTGTGCTGTGGTTGTTTGGTGCTTGAAGATGTTTTGTCTGGGGCTTTTGTTTGTTTTATGACTGCAGCCAGGAAGGTAAATCTGATCTCTGTTAACTTTGTGCTGTCGAGAAGTATAAGCCCACCAATTCTACTCTTAAGCCAGGAAAAGACATAAATACTATGAATGGAGTTTCAAAATAGAAAAAGTGTCTTAGAAAATAAACACTCGCAAAACAAATTTTGACAGTGCGAAATCTGAAGGGTACACCTTTTCCATGACACTACAAAAGTCAAACTGAAAAAAATAAAATAACTGAAAATTAAAAAAAAAAAAACTATCCAGTCAGGTGCTGATAGCTCATACCTGTAATCTTAGTTACTCAGGAGACTGAGAACTGAGGATCACAGTCTGAAGCCAGCCCAGGCAGGAAAGTCGTGAGACAATTATCAACAATTAACTTCCAAAGCAAGGCTAGAAGTGAAGCTTTGGCTCAAGTAGTAGCATTCCCGCCTTGAGCAAAAAAGCTCAAAGATCCTGCATTTAAGCCCCAGGACTAGCACACAAAAAAGAAAAAGAAAAAGAAAAGTAAGTTTCTCCTAAAAGTGCTTTATTTTAAAAGCAGTCAAAACTATGTTTTATACACATTTCTAGAAATCCAGATAACTGCATATCTTATTGTTTCTTTAACCTATATAAGTGGTTATGTTTAAAAGTTACACGGAATGAAAAATTATAACTTTATATTCTAAAAGACAACTTTAAGTTAAAAACTATTTTTCTCCTTTTTCTTTCTCTCCAACCTGCCCCACCCCCATTTCTTGAGAAAGGATCATGCTATACAGGCTAGAGGAACGCACTGTCCTCCTGCCTCAGCCTCCCAAGTGTTAGGATTACAGACGTGTATCTGAAAAATATACAGAGGAAATCACAATGCTTCAAAGTCATAATGCTATAAAAGTTGGCTTTGGGCCAGGAATTAGTGGCTCATATCTGTAACCCTAGATACTCAGGAGGTTGAGATCTAAAAATCAAGGTTCAAAGCTGGACTGGGCAAGAAAGTCTGTAAAACTCTTACCTCCAATTAACTATCAAAATGCCAGAAATGAAGCTTTTGGTCAAATGGTAGAGTACTACTAGCCTTGAGCACAAAAGCTCAGGGACAGCACCCAGAGCATGCACACACACACCCTCTGTACATCACTTTGACAATTTTTAAGTTGACTCTGGTTGCTGTTGGTATTAGTAGACTTTAACAGATCTTTAAAGTTTGCTTTTGTTTTAGAACAAAACTTGAACAGTCTACCCTTAAAGAACACATAATCTCTCTCTTCTGTCTCCTCTCCCTTCCTCCTTACTCATGCTAGGCAAGGGTCCTGTCACTTGAGTCACACTCACATATTAAAGTATGTGAGCTTTATTCCAACAAAGCCACATTTCCAGCCCCCTAACAAAGCTGTAATAAAAGGTATCTACAGAGTTAGGGGACTATAACTCAGGTTATACATTGCTTCCAATTTATTTATACTACTTAACATTGCTATAACATTTTTTTTGACAGCTTTTAACATGTCCAAGAGTTACAGAAACAGGTCTGCTTAAATGAGCATCTCAGCTTGACAACAGCAGCTATAGGATTTGGGGCAAGTCATTTAACTACTTTGTTTTGTTTTGTTTTTTTTTTGGGTCCGGTCGTGGGGCCTGAACTCTGGGCCTGGGCGCTGTCCCTCAGCTCTTCAGCTCAAGGCTAGCACTCTACCACTTGAGCCACAGCGCCACTTCTGGCTTTTTTCTTTTTGCTTATGTGGTGCTGAGGAATTGAACCCAGGGCCTCATGCATGCAAGGCAAGCACTCTACCACTGAGCCACCTTCCCAGCCCCCATTTAACTACTTTGTGCCTCAGTTTCCCTTCTAAATGATGAGGCTTACTACCACTTCTTGAGATTCTGAGGAATAAATTTAAAAGGCACATGTCGGGCTGGGAAGGTGGCTCAGTGGTAGAGCGCTTGCCTTGCATGCTCAAGGCCCTGGGTTCGATTCCTCAGCACCACATAAGCAAAAAGAAAAAAAAAAGCTGGAAGTGGCGCTGTGGCTCAAGTGGTAGAGCACTAGCCTTGAGCTGAAGAGCTGAGGGACAGTGCCCAGGCCCAGAGTTCAGGCCCCACGACCAGACCAAAAAAAAAATAAAATAAAATAAAAGGCACATGTCACACATTAGTGACAGTAATCATCACTGCAGTGGTTGGTTTAGTTTATATTACTTTCTTTTCTTTTTTGGTTTTGTTTCGGGTTTTTTTGTCTGTCCTGGGGCTTCAACTCTAGGCCTGAGGGCTGTCCTTCAGCTCTTCAGCTCAAGGCTAGTGCTCTAGCCACAGCACCACTTCCGGTTTTCAGGTGGTTAATTGAAGATAAGAGTCTCATGGACTTTCCTGCTCAGGCTGGCTTTGAACCCTTGGTCCTCAGCTCTCAGCCTCCTGAGTAGCTAGAATTACAGGCATGAGCCACCAGCACCCAGTTGAGCTTTATTTCAAAAGAATAAGGCACTGAAACATTTTAAAGAAAAGATGTGACTAAAAGAGTGGCTTACAAAGAAGTACATTTGAGACAGGAGGCCTGGCTCAAGTGGTAAGAGCATCTGCCTTGCAAGCATAAAACCCCATTTACTCTTCAGTAGTGCCAATAAATAAATATTGGTAAATTTGTTGAAGGGAAAAAAAGACGTGCTCTACAATCTCCAATGGCTTCCAATCTCACCCCAAATAAAATCTCAAATCCTTCTCATGTTGAAAGCTGTGTGTGCTGATCACTGGCTAACTTCGAAATTAGTTTCTACCATTCTCCCTTCCTCACTCTGCTCTAGCTATACTTGAATTCTTGTTGTATCCTGCCCTAATATGCCTCGCCTCAGGGCCTTTGCACCAGCTATTCCCTTCACCTAGAACACTTCTTCCAGAGGGCTGTGTAGTGCATTCTTTCCTTTCCTCAGGATCTGACAGGCTTTCCCTGGTATTTGCTATAAAAGAACAAGATAGTGCTGTAGTCAGCCCCACTATCTGCTCCCGCTCACCACCTGGCACTACGTTTATTGCCTGTCTTTCTCCACTAGAATGCAGGACCTACAATACATTCTCTCAATAACCGCCCATCAGTGAAACTAAGAAACAGAGAAATTAAGTAGTTTACTAATGAATGGTACACTGTTACCGAACAGCAGTACTGCGTAGAAAAACTCCAGAGCCCGTATACTAACCATACCACGTACAGACCATCTAGCACTACCACAGGTCCTAGGTTATCAGAAAATTGCACTTTGTATCCTTAGTGACACTGCAAACTGGTATAATAGCCTTAAGAGCAATTGTGTCAGTATCTATCAAAAGTTTAAACATCCTTCAAAGCCCAGGAATACCACTTCCAGAAAAATATTTGTAGACAGTCTCCGTGAAGGGATTTTTAAACATGATATTGTTATAATAGAACTTCAAGGATCATTTCTGCACTTGAACACCACACAGCAAAAATAAAGAATCAGTTACATATGAATTGATATGGAAAAATATTTAAGAATGGAATGGAAGAGGGGCTTGTGGAGTGGCTCAAATGGTAGGCCACCTGACTAAGAAGCGTGAGTCCCTGCACAACTAAAAAGAAAAAGGACTGGGAAGGTGGCTCAGTGGTAGAGTGCTTGCCTTGCATGTATGAGACCCTGGGTTTGATTCCTTAGCACCATATAAAGCAGAAAAAGCCAGAAGTAGTGCTAGTTGCTCTAGTGGTAGACTGCTAGCCTTGAGCTGAAAGAGCTGAGGGACAGCACCCAGGCCCAGAGTTCAGGCTCTACAACTGGCAAAAAGAAAGAAAGAAAGAAAGAAAGAAAGAAAGAAAGAAAGAAAGAAAGAAAGAAAGAAAGAAAGAAAGAAAGGAAGGAAGGAAGGAAGGAAGGAAGGAAGGAAGGAAGGAAGGAAGGAAGGAAGGAAGGAAGGAAGAAAGGAAGGAAGAAAGGAAGGAAGAAAGAAAGAAACAAAGAAAGAAAGGAAGAAAGGAAGGAAGGAAGGAAGAAAGGAAGAAAGAAAGAAAGAACGAAAGAAAGAAAGAAAGGAAGGAAGAAAGAAAGAAAGAAAGGAAGGAAGAAAGGAAGAAAGAAAGGAAGAAAGGAAGGAAGGAAGGAAGGAAGGAAGGAAGGAAGGAAGAAAGAAAGAAAGGAAGGAAGGAAGAAAGGAAGAAAGAAAGGAAGGAAGAAAGGAAGGAAGAAAGAAAGGAAGAAAGAAAGAAACAAAGAAAGAAAGGAAGGAAGGAAGAAAGGAAGGAAGAAAGGAAGGAAGAAAGGAAGAAAGAAAGAACGAAAGAAAGAAAGAAAGGAAGGAAGAAAGAAAGAAAGAAAGAAAGAAAGGAAGAAAGGAAGGAAGAAAGGAAGAAAGGAAGAAAGGAAGGAAGGAAGGAAGGAAAGGAAGGAAGGAAGGAAGGAAAGGAAGGAAGGAAGGAAGAGAGGAAGGAAGAAAGGAAGAAAGAAAGGAAGGAAGGAAGGAAGGAAGGAAAGGAAGGAAGGAAGGAAGGAAGGAAGGAAGGAAGGAAGAAAGAAAGAAAGAAAGAAGAGAAAAGCATTAAAAAAATCAATTTATAGCTGGGAGCCATCTGTAATTCTAGCTACTCAGGAGGCTGAGATCTGAAATCTGAGGATTGCAGTTCAAAGCCAGCCCAGGCAAGAAAGTCCATGAGACTCTTATCACCAATTAACCACCAGAAAACTGGAAATGGTGTTGTGGCTCAAGTGGTAGAGCACTTGCCTTAAGCTGAAGAGCTGAGGGACAGTGCCCAGGCCCAGAGTTCAAGCCCCACGACCGACCAAAAACTAAATAAATAAATAAAAATCAATTTATAGAACAGAATGTAAAATAATTGTTCTAAGGGCTGTACTCAGTGGCAGGGTACTTCCATAAGAAGGTTGCAAAGTCAGCTTCCTAGATGAACAGACTAATAGACAGATGCATAAATGAGTAGATTAAATAGATACTCTATTTGTATAAAGAATGCAGATTCAGCAGGGCACCAGTGATTCACACCTATAATCCTAGCTATTCATGAGGCTGAGATGTGAGGATCCAGATTCACAGCCCAGACACACAAATCTTCCATACCTTTTGTTAGTATTATGCTTACCTTTGGTCCTCAGCTCCACCCAGACCTGGGTCCCTCTCCCATTCCTGCAGTTCCCTCCATACAGCTGGCCCCTCCCTCTCTCTGCCCAGACCCACCTGAACTTCCATCTACCTCACTTCCTTCCCTCAGACCCTCCTGCTACCTGGATGGGGACAGAGGCCATGTGCTCCCTCTTGGGGGAAATATGGCTCTTCTAATGAACCTTGTAATAATCTTTCTCCTGTGCCTGCCTGCCTCTGCATGCTTCCCTGGGATGGATGTGTGGTCTCTTCTTTCATCTTTATTATCTTCAATTAATCAGCAAAAAGTGGGATTGGAAGCATGGCTTAAGTGGTAGAATACCAACTGTGAACAAAAGCTCAACCAAGAGCAAGAGGCTTTGAGATCAAGCCCCAGTATAGGCACTAAATAAATAAATATTTACTTGTAAATGCAGAGAAAATATCTAGAAAAGAAATTTTAAAAATAATTCTGAAGAATGGGATTCAACAGAACAAATGAGATTTTTTTTTGTTTTGTGTGTACATACATAGATATCTTTAAAAATAATTAGTTTAACATCGGAGGGAAACTAAGGGGAAGACACAGAAACAGAGGGAAACTGGAAAACATACAACAGTGGGACCCATCAGCTGCATAGTACATTGATCAAAACAAACTAAGCCACTCAATGGCAGCAATGGGAGGGAGGGAGGGAGCGGGAAAGAGGGAACAGTTGACACTAAGCAAAAGGAAAGAAATGTACATATCACCTGATGTAGAAGAAATAACTATTGTCAAAGCTCATAGAACTCATAAACTTTATGGACCACGATAAAGACAATTTGCCCCATGAAGGTTAGAATGTATTTGTGACTTTACCTAAGCATCACTATCCCACAATACTGTGAAATTTATGTAATCACTTAATCACAATAAAAAAACAGCAAAAAAAAAAAAAAAAAAAAAATTTACCCAGGCGCCGATGGCTCACACCTGTAATCCTAGCTACTCAGGAGGCTGAGATCTAAAGACTGCGGTTCAAAGCCAGCCCAGCCAAGAATGTCCGTAAGACTCTTATCTCCAACAAACCACTAGAAAACCAGAAGTGGTGCTGTGGCTCAAGTGGTAGAGCACTCACTCTTGAGCTGAAGAGCTGAGGGACAGCGCCCAGGCTCCAAGTTTAAACCCAGGACTGACCAAAAAAACAAACAAACATAGTTTATTAAACTTTAATTTTCATGAAAAGAAGCATTGCCCTCATAAATTGATATGCTTAACTGAACATTTTGGACAACTACTTAAAGATAATAAAAATTTAAATAAAAAGCAAAGAAAGGAAAAGAAAAGAGAGACGACAGACAAGTACACCTAAGACAGTTAACTTTTTTTTTGTCGGTTGTGGGACTTGAATTCTGGGCTTGGGCGCTGTCTCTGTGCTCTTCAGCTCAAGGCAAGCGCTGTACCGCTTGAGCCACAGCGCCACTTCTGGTTTTCTAGTGGTTCATTGGAGCAAAGAGTCTCTCGCAGACTTTCCTGCCCGGGCTAGTTTTCAACCGGGCTAGCTTTCAACCGGGATCCTCATATCTCAGCTTCCTGAGTAGGTAGGATTACAGGCGTGAGCCACTGGTGTTTGGCTTAAGACAGTTAACTTTAGATGAAGATAATTGACCCCAACTGTCTACCATGCAGCATATTGGAGCTACTCGTGCTTAATGAGAAACATATCTATTCATTCAACTATTTATGGAATGTTATGTGCCAAGCATTGTGTCTGATGATCCTGACATAATGGTGAACAGGAAAGAGGCCTTCTGGTCTCTGCTTTTCCTGTTTCCCCTGTACTTAAACGTACAGGTCTGTATTTTCATTATGCCTATTGGGCCTCTCACTAACAGGACCATTACACCAAACAAAAAGAATGCTTCTTAATTCTTTTAACCCTTTCACAATTAATATTTAGTCTGTTTTTTTATTTTGTTTTTTGAAACAAGGATCTCTATAATCCAGACTGGCCTCAAATCCATGTTTCTCTGGTTTCAGCCCCCTGCGTACTGTGATTATAGGTGTGTGTAATGTCTGGCTTTTGTAAACGTTTTTTTTTGGGGGGGCTGTTGGTAGTAGGGCTTGAACTCTGGGCCTGGGAGCTGTCCCTCAGCTCTTCAGCTCAAGGCAAATGCTCTACCACTTGAGCAACAGTGCCACTTCCGGTTTTCTGGTGGTTTACTGGAGATCAGAGTCTCACAGGGGCTGGGAAGGTGACTCAGTGGTAGAGCGCTTGCCTTGCATGCCTGAGGCCCTGGGTTCGATTCCTCAGTACCACGTAAGCAAAAAGAAAAAAGCCGGAAGTGGCTCTGTGGCTCAAGAGGTAAAGCGCTAGCCTTGAGCTGAAGAGCTGAGGGACAGCACCCAGGCCCAGAATTCAGGCCCCACGACCGGACTCAAAAAAAAAAAAAAAAAAAGAGTCTCACAGACTTTCTTGCTAGGACTGGCTTTGAACCACGATCCTCAGATCTCAGCCTCTTGAGTAGCTAGGATTACAGGTGTGAGCTACTGGTGCCCAGGTGTTGTAATTAATTTTTTTTAATTTTATTTTAATGTAAAGATGCTGTATAGAGGGGTTACAGTTATATCAGTAAGGTAATGAGCACATTTCTTGTGGAGCATTGTTACCCCCTCCTTTGTTGTTCTCCCATTATCCCTTCCCTCCCCCTGTAACTAATTCTTAAGGTTACTAAAAGCACAATTTCTAGCCCAGGCCCAGAGTTCAAGCCCCATGACCAATAAAATAAATAAATAATAAAAAAATTAAAAATAATAAAAGCACAATTTCTAGAAAGAATAATATAAACACCCTTTCAAATAAATTAAAAAATGGCCTGAGCCAAGCACTGGTGGCTCACACCTATAATCCTAGCTACTCAGGAGGCTGAGATCTGAGGATTGTGGTTCATTCAGCCCAGGCAGGAAAGTGCCTGAAACACAGAAAAAAAAAAAAACACAAAAAACAGTAGTGGGGCTGTGGCTCAAGTGGTAGAGTGCTAGCCTTGAGCAAAAGGAGCCCTGGGACAGTGCCCAGGCCCTGAGTTCAAGTCCCAGAACTGGTAACAATAACAACAACAACAACAACAAAAAGGCCAGGACTATAGTCCTGAGATCAGGTGCTTGAGATCTGCGGATCACAGTTTTTTTTAAGGCAGCCCAAGCAAGGAAAGTCCATTAGACTCTTATTTATCTCCAGTTAGCTACTAAAAAGCTGGAAGTGAAGTTGTGGCTCAAGTGGTAGAGCACTACTCTTCAGGAAAAAAAAAAGCTCAGGGATAATATCTAGGTCCTGAGTTCAAGCCCCATAACCATTAGGGGAAGGGGTGTGGGGGAAAAGCCTAGAAGTTAAATGAAGTATAAGGGAAATTAGATAAAAACATTAAAACCTGGTGTTGGTGGCTCACGCCTATAATCCTAGCCACTCAGGAGGCTGAGATCTGAGGATCACAGTCTGAAGCTGGCCCTTGCAGAGAAATCCCCAAGAGACTCTTATTTCCAATTAGCCACTCAAAAAACTGGAAGTGGAGCTGAAGTTCAACTGATAGAGGGCTAGCCTTGAGAACCAAGAAGTTCAGGAGCAACATCCAGGTCTTAGTTCAAGCTCCACAACTGACCAAAACAAAAAACAAAAAAATATAGAAGCTGGGCGCCGGTAGCTCACGCCTGTAATCCTAGCTACTCAGGAGGCTGAGATCTGAGGATCACGGTTCAAAGCCAGCCCGGTCAGGAAAGTCCGTGAAACTCTTATCTCCAATAAACCACCAGAAAACCAGAAGTGGCACTGTAGCTCAAGTGGTAGAACGCTCACCTTGAGCTGAAGAGCTGAGGGACAGTGCTCAGGCCCAGAGTTCAAGCCCCATGACCGACAAAAAACAAAACAAAACATATATATATATATATATATATATGAAATTATTTTCTTCATCAATTTACTGTTTCCTAAAATGTTTCTAGAATGAAAGCATAATGTAAGAATGGGAGGCTGGAGGCATGGCTCAGTTGGTAGAGCACCAGCCAATGAGATAAAATATCAGGTACCGACTTCAAGTCCTAGCCTTAGATAAAGAAAAAAAAAGAAGAAGGGCTGGGAAGGTGGCTCAGTGGTAGAGAGCGCTTGCCTTGCAAGCCTGAGGCCCTGGGTTCGATTCCTCAGCACCACATAAGCAAAAAGAAAAAAGCCGGAAGTGGCGCTGTGGCTCAAGTGGTAGTGTGCTAGCCTTGAGCTGAAGAGCTGAGGGACAGCGCCCAGGCCCAGAGTTCAGGCCCCACAACCGGACCCAAAAAAAAAAAAAAGAAGAAAAAGAAAAAAATGTGAATTATTCTGGAAGAAAGCCCTGCACTGCAAAGACAGACCAGCTGTTGCATATAGCCAATGCCTTTCCTGCTAGACCAGGCTCCTTAGGTTCTGGACTGGTTAACACACTTGCTTTTGTAGGCCATCCCCCATTCCTGATGGAAACAGCCTCACAGGGCTTTCCTCTAGAAAGCTAATGCTTCTTACCCCCTTGGCTGTACACAGTCATTGACAATCAGCACCTTCTACCCCCTTGGTCACTATAAGAGTTCATGAGTGGTGCTCGCTTCGGCAGCACATATACTAAAATTGGAACGATACAGAGAAGATTAGCATGGCCCCTGCGCAAGGATGACACGCAAATTCGTGAAGCGTTCCATATTTTTACGGCAAAAATCAAGAACTCTAACAACAACAGATGCTGGAGGGGATGTGGACAGAAAGGAACCTTACTTCATTGTTGGTGGGAATGTAAACTTGTTCAACCACTTTGGAAAGCAGTATGGAGGTTCCTCAAAAGACTTCACATAGAGCTCCCCTATGACCCAGCAATCCCACTTTTGGGCATTTACCCTAATGTTTACAAACAAGACCACACTAAAGCTACCAGCACAACTATGTTTATTGCAGCATTATTTACCATAGCTAAGATATGGAACCAACCCAGATGCCCCTCAGTAGATGAATGGATCAAGAAAATGTGGTATATATACACAATGGAATTCTATGCCTCCATCAGAAAGAATGACATTGCCCCATTTGTTAGGAAATGGAAAAACTTGGAAAAAATTATATTAAGTGAAGTAAGCCAGGCCCAAAGAAACGTAGGTCCCATGGTTTCCCTTATTTGTAATATCTAGTATATGTATGAGTCAAGCGGAAAAGGTCAGATAATGTGATGTCAGGAAAATGAACCCTTAGATGTGTATTTTAATGTTTTTTTTCTTTCATGCATGTGTTTCTAACACATTTATAAGATTATCTCTTTGTTGCTTTGTATGTCCCTCCTCCACAGTATAACCCCTGCTTTCACTATATTTGATGTCAGTATAACTTGTGGAGGAGATGGGGAAAAACCAGTTGTTTAAGGATACAGGTGGACCTGTTGCAACAATGAGAAGTACAAGTTGTCATGTCCAAAACGAGCTTTACAACGTTGGTGGGGGGGGGGGGGGGGGAAGGATTGGTATTAGGGGGGAGGGGGGAGGCTGGGAAGGGATGTGAAGGATAAACAAAGGAGGAGGCTGCAATGCTTGGTAAGAAATGTACGTATTACCCTGCCCATGTAACTGTAACTCCTCTGTACAGTATGTTCACAAATAAAATTAAATTAAATTTAAAAAAAAAAAAAAGAGTTCATGAGTGATGAATGGATCCAAAAATTGTGGTATCTATACACAATGGAATATTATGCAGCCATTAGAAATGACAAAATAATGGCATTTGCAGGGAAATGGATGGAGCTAGACGGAATCATGTTGAGCGAGGTAAGCCAAGAGCAAAGAGACAAACAATACATGGTCTCCCTGATAAGTGGATGCTAAATCCAAAAGGTTAGGTGACACGATAAAACTAACAGGACTTAAGAAACAAAGAACTCCCGCTCATCTGGTTGAACCACTACTAAATATCCCCATGCTGCTGATCACAAATATGGTATATAACATGTGAACACTGTTATATATTACAGACTGTGGTAGACAATTTGCTCCAGGGAAGTTAGAATGAACTTGTGACTTTGAAATTATGTAATCATTTAATCACAATCAAAAAAAAAAAAAAAAAAGAACCTCGGGGAAGGGAGGGAGGGAGGGGATGGTAGGGGGGAAAACAATGGAGGGGGTAACAATGCTCAAGAGGAAGTGTACTCATAACCTCACTCATGTAACTGTAACCCTCTGTATAGTAGCTTTACAATAAAAAAAAAAAAAAAAAAAAAGATGTGAGGCAGGAGGATGATGAGTTCAAGGCAGCCTGGGTTCCATAGTGAGTTCCAGCCTATTGAGATACACAGTGAATCCTTGTCTCAAAAGTTAATTTTAAAAATGAAACCTCTTCCTGTGTACAATATTTACTGATACTGTACAAACAATAAATAGCAACAAAACATTTCCTAAATACTAGTTTCTTAAATACTAAAATTCCATCCTAAAGAAGCTATTAAAACTTTATGCTCATCTCAAATAATAAGAATGTTTTACCTGTATAAAGAATCTATTAGCTGGGCGTCGGTGGCTCACTCTCAGGAGGCTGAGTGAGATCTGAGCATCGCAGCTCAAAGCCAGCCGGGCAGAAAAGTCTGTGAGACTTTATCTCCAATAAACCACCAGAAAAACGGAAGTGGCGCTGTGGTTCAAGAGGTAGAGCACTCGCCTTGAGCTGAAGAGTGCAGGGACAGCGTCCAAGCCCAGAATTCAAGCCCTCTCCCCCCCCCCCAAAAAAAAAAATCTATTGTCAAAACAGATAAGTATAGAAAGAGGTCTACCCAGAATACACATTAATTGACCTCCTCTAACAAATCCTTTTATAACCTCAAAAATAAATTACTATAGATTTTATTATTTTATGAGGCCCCTAACTAAGCAAGTTTTGAAATATACTTACCTTTTAAATAATTTTGATAAGGTAATAATGTTTTCAACAGGAAGAAAACTTTAGAGTATATTAATAAATTACAGAAAAACAGAAAACAAAGTTCAATTCAGCATATGAAAATAAGACTTAACCATGGAAACTTCCTAAAAATGACTTGGGATGGCTTGTGAAACATAGCTCCTCTTCCTTGAAAACTAAATTAAAATTCTCTAATTCTCTGAAGATAAAACATCATTGAACAATTCAGCGATGAGCTAGCTGTTATTTCTTGAAAACCAACAATAACCTGATGAGGAATGTGTTTCCCAGCATTGCACAATGTCTCTTGCCTACAATGCACATACTGTATCTTTTATCACAATGAAGCATCTGATCGTATTGTCAGAACAGTCCTAAATATCTACTTCCAAATACATACATACAACTTGCAGTCTGGAAGTAGCCATGGATTTTAGGAGTTAAGTATGGTATATAAATTTTTCCACACAGTCTAAATACAATACATTTCCTGAACTTTTAGCTTTCAGTTTCCTGTTCGTCAATGGCTACAACTCAGGCAATGCATAAACACAGCCCTGCTCAGCGGTCCATTTCTGACAACAGTGGACATGAGATCATATGACCCATTATAATTATAATGTATACAATGGGGTACATAGCAACTATACAACTGCACAAGTTTAATAATATAAAAATAGAAAATATAAATTACATTTCTCATGTAAGAACTCACATAAACTTCTTTTACCACTCAGAACTCTGAAACAGTTTCTCCCTTCTGAAAAACTGATAAGCATTCTTTATCAGACAATAACTATGGAACCCATCCTGTTTCCTTTCCTCCTGCTTGCCAGGAAACTTGGAGCTAAATTTAATGTTCAAATATAGGAACTATGTTGCTTCAGATTATTGGTGTGAAGTTTTCTTCACACTCCCTCATCCTGTCCATTATTCCTCAAGTGATTTATGATCCTTTTCTGACTTTGCTTTTACTGGTCCTTTACTTTTTAAATTTGACAATACAAGCTGTGTAAATCCTTCCATGAGTAGACTTACATAAGTTAAATTAATAGCTTAAAAGTTCAGATTATAACATCATTTTATAACCCATTTTATCTAAAATAAAAATTTAAATGAACAACCAATGTTTCTTTCTTCTTCTAAAGTAAATTATTTCACGTAATTATGACTCACTTTTATAAAAGCCAATGACTTTTTTTTTTAAGTGAAAGAATGAGAAAACAGAGCAAAGTTTAAAGTACTGAATGGAGACCCTGAATTAGGAGGAACAGAAAACTTGAAATGCCATTAATTTATTAACAAAATTGTCCTGGTAATGCTAGACAACTGTAAAAAATATACTCACAAGGTGTGTATTTAATTCTCACGTGCCACTATCAGTATGCATAAATGCAAAGTAGACTCTCTCTCTCTATATATATATATAGTTACACATATAAACATTAAAATAGTCTACTAGCTCAGAAAAGAGGTGCCTGTCACACTTGTTTAACAATTCTAAGCATGATGCACGTGCACACACATGCACACGGAAACGTTTAACATACAGTAATAGCAAACAATTGTTAAATGCAATTAAAAATGAGTTAAAATGGGATTTTTAGTTTTTGGAGTTTTTTTTGTCAGTGGTGGGGCTTGAACTCTGGGCCTGGGCACTGTCTCTCAGCTCTTTAACTCAAGGCTAACATTCTACTACTTGAGTCACAGCACCACTCCGGGTTTTCTGGTGGTTTATCGGAGATAAGAGTCTTACAGACTTTCCTGCCTGGGCTGGCTTTAAACCACAATCCTCATATCTCAGCCTGAGTAGGTAGAATTACAGGCATGAGCCATGAGCACCCAGCATAAGTTAGTACTTAAGTGAACAAAAAATACGAAGGCAAGCAGGGTGCCGGTGGCTAATACCAGCATGAGGAAGGATCTTCAGCACCAAAACAAAAGCATAATATATTAAAAAGCTCTACTTTTAGAAAACACAAATATAAACTAGAAAATAAAAATAAACAGAAGAAACAAGGTAGCCAAATAATAAACATAATATGAAACTGACAAAAATCAAATGTTACTTTCTCAACTTATAAAAATCGGAGTTAATATTAGAGAAGCCTGATTTTTTTGAGAAAGAAAGTGAGAATTTGAAGAGGTGTGGAACATCTTCATGTACCCTCACTACTTTTTTTCCTTTTCTTTTCTTTCCTCTCTCTCGCTCTCTCTCTCTCTTTCATGTATATGTCTTTGCCAGTCCTGGGGCTTGAACTCAGGGCCAGGGCACTATCCCTGAGCCTCTCTGTGCTCAAGGCTAGCACTCTACCACTTAAGCTACAGCACCACTTCCACCTTTTTCTGTGATTCTAAGGAATGGAACCCAAGGCTTCACACATGCTAGGGCAAGCACTCTACTACTAAGCCACATTTCCAGCCTAAAGCAAAATACTTTAAAGCACTATTGTGTTCACAACTTGTAACTCTAAAAATATAAGAGTCAGATGACAGTGGCTCATGCCTGTAATCCTAGCTAGTCAGGAGGCTGAGATTTGAGGATTGTGGTTCAAAGCCAACCCAGGCAGGAAAGTCCATGAGACTCTGGGCTTGGGCACTGTCCCTGAGCTCTCCAGCTCAAGGCAAGCACTCTATCACTTAAGCCACAGCACCACTTTTCTTCTGATAGTTAACTGGAGATAAGAGTCTCATGGATGTTCCTGCCTGGACTGGCTTTGAGTAGCTAGGATTACATGAGTGAGCCACTGGCACCCAGCTAGACACTGTTAAAAAGGAATTATACAACTTGTGAGTGGGGATGGGAAGGAAAAACTGGGAGTGCGCAAGAGAAAGCCAGACATTGTCCAATGTCACCCTATATAACTGTAACCTCTCTGTACAATTTAGAAAACAATTTAAAAAACAGTTCAGTCTTACATTTTTAAAAACAAGTTTATAACTGTAACCCCTCTGTACAGCATCTTTACAATTAAAAAAAAAAGTTTAGCCTTAAAGTACAAGCTGCCCAGGAGTTAGCTATAAAACAACATGGCTGAACTAATTCTTTCCTCTTCCCTCTCCCTGGTCCTTTCCATTTTGTGGCTTTGTGATTTAGAATCTACACTGTTTCTAGGAGGACAGAGTAAAATAATAGTAAAAGCCCACTGAAATTTTGAGAAAGGAATAGGATATAAACACCTGGGATATAAAAAAAAACAACAACAAAGTTTGCAAAAACAAATGGACTAATTAAACACCATAATGGCTCAGGACAGATGATCATGAGCTTCACAGAATTTCAGTTATTTTTAAGTCAAGAAAGACAGTAGAAATGCTAGACACTGACTTAGAAGTGAGATGGGTAATATATAAGAGCCCTTGCCAAACAACCCAAGAATCTTCCAAGTTCCCACAGCACATATGGAAGAGATGTCATATTCCCTGGTTTAATCATTCATCAATCTGCCCCAACAAAATCACCCACTACTTTCAGATAAGTTATCACTTTGGCCCACTTGGCTTCATCATTTCAAATGAATCTAAGGTATCACCTCTTCCTCAGTGCTCAATGTTCTATCTGACACACATTCTCCCTTAATAATTTATCAAGCTCTAACAATGATTGAGGCATTGTTCTAAATATTTTATGTGTATTAACTCACCTAATTCTCTCAGTAATCCTTGGAAGGAGGTTAAGAAACTTGCCAGTATAGGTCGCTCACATTTATAATCCTAGCTACCAAAGAGACTGAGATCTGGAGGATGTTGGTTCAAAGCCAGCAGACAAAACTCCATCTCCAATTAATCAGCAAAAAGCTGGAGTAGAGGTTCAAGTTGTAGAGTGCCAGCTGTGAGCAAGCAAGTTGAGTAGGAGCACAAGACCGTGAGTTCAATCTCAGTACCAGCACAAAAAAATTAAAAATTAAACAAAAAAAAAAATGTTACACTACTAGAGCTAGGTATCCAACACAGTCTGGTTCCTACAAACTTATCAAGTTGATGAGTCCTTCAATGCTCAGGTCAAATTGTGTCACCTTCCTTAATTTTACATTTGCTTAGCATATTATTTCTGCCTCTTGAGCTCTTTTAAGAAAATTGGGGGCGGAAGGGGGGGGTGGAAACAGTACTGGGAATGTGCCTCAGTGGTAGAGTGCTTGCCTAGCATGCATGAAACCCTGGGTTAATTCCTCAGTACCACATGCACAGAAAAAGCTGGAAGTGGCTCTGTGGCTCAAGTGGTAGAGTATTCTCCCTGAACACAAGCAGCTCAGGGACAGTGCCCAGGCCCTGAGTTCAAGCCCCAGGACAGGCCAAAAAAAAAAAAAAAAGCCATTCATTTACCACTTCCCATGGGGTCAAAGTGCTATTTATCTATCTTTTGTGCATATGTTCTACTTTCTGAGAGCAGGATTGTGTTTTATTAAAACCAGAATAGTGCCGGGCACTGGTGCCTCACACCTATAATCCTAGCTACTAGCTACTCAGGAGGCTGAGATCTGAGGATCTTGGATCAAATCCAGCCAGAGCAGGAAAAGCATGAAACTCTTATCTCCAATAAACCACCAGAAAACCAGAAGTGGCACTGTGGCTCAAATGGTAGAGTGCTAGTCTTGAGCTGAAGGAGAGTGCTCATGCCCAGAGTTCAAGCCCCATGACCGGCAAAAAAAAAAAAAAAGCTAGAAGCCGGGAACCAGTGGCTCACGCCTGTAATCCTAACTACTCAGGAGGCTGAGATCTAAGGATCACAGTTCAAAGCCAGCCCAGGCAGGAAACCCCGTGAGACTCTTATCTCCAATAAAAACCACCGGAAAACCGGAAGTGGCGCTGTGGCTCAAGCAGTAGAGCGCTCGCCTTAAGCTAAAGAGCGCAGGGACAGCACCCAAGCCCAGAGTTCAAGCCCCAAGACCAACCAAAAAAAAAAAAAAAAAACTAGAATACAGGCTGGAAAGGTGGCTCAGTGGTAGAGCGCTTGCCTTGCATGCATGAGGCCCTGGGTTCGATTCCTCAGCACCACATAAGCAAAAAGAAAAAAGCCAGAAGTGGCGCTGTGGCTCAAGTGGTAGTGTGCTAGCCTTGAGCTGAAGAGCTGAGGGACAGAGCCCAGGCCCAGAGTTCAGGCCCCACGACCAGATCCAAAAAAAAAAAAAAACTAGAATAGTATTTAATAGTTATTGAAGACACATACCCCTGAGCTAAGTACTTTAATAGTTGTTGTCTCAATCCTCACAATCCTGAAGTAAGGCCCAATGTTTCCAACATTACAGATAAGGAAACTGAGGCTTAGAACAACTAAATATTTTGTCCAATATCACAAAGTGGCAGTAATAAGATTCAACTTCCAACAGTACAATTTAAGAGTCTAGCTGGGTGCCGGTGGCTCACACCTGTAATCCTAGCTACTCAGGAAGCTGAGATCTGAGGACTGTGGTTCAAAGCCAGCGCTAGCCTTGAGCTGAAGAGCTGAGGGACAGCATTCAGGCCCAGAGTTCAAGACCCATGACCAAAAAAAAAAAAGAGTCTATGTTATGTTATCCATACTCCTAATCCTCAGCCTGCCACAATAACATCAGAAGAAATCATCACTCCCAACAATTTAGCTTGCATTTACTCAGCAGTGTACTTCAGCACTACAGATGGTGAGGATACAGAATTAAGAGATACCACTGGCCAGACATATGGACTCAAGTCTATAATCCTATTTGGCAGGCAGGGCTGGGGGGATCGTGGTTCAAACATAGGCATAAAAGTTTGTGAAGACCCCATTGCACTCAATGGCTGAGCATGCTGGCATGTGCCTGTCATTCCCAGTGACACAGGGAAGCATAAACAGAAGGATAATAACCCAGACTGGGCATAATGGGAGACCCTGGCGCAAAAATAATCAACAGAAAAAATGCTGGAGGCACAGCTCAGGGAATAAGAGCACCTGCCTAGCAAGTGTAAGGTCTTGAGTTCAATCCACAGTGGAGTGCATAATACATGGCTTTTGCCCCCAAGAAACTAACAGACTATGAAGAGCTCAGGACCTTCTGGACACAAGCCTGTAAGCTCAGTATTAGAGAGCTGAAAGTATGTTTAGGGGCAAAATCAAATTAATTCTTTTTTTTTTTTTTGGTCGGTCGTGAAGCTTGAACTCTGGGCTTGGGCGCTGTCCCTCAGCTCTTCAGCTCAAGGCGAGCGCTCTACCACTTGAGCTACAGCGCCACTTCCGGTTTTCTGGTGGTTTTATTGGAGATAGGAGTCTCATGGTCTCTCCTGCCCGGGCTGGCTTTGAACTGCGATCCTCAGATCTCAGCCTCCTGAGTAGCTAGGATTACAGGCGTGAGCCACCAGCGCCCGGCTCAAATTAATTCTTAGAAATTCTCTTCCACACCATTCTGTCTTCCTTCAGGCTTACTTATTCTTTCTACTGTAGCACTCATTGCTGTATTTTATTTAGAAAAGGGTTCCATTAATCCTAACAACTATTAGAATATGTGAATTTAAATTAGTGATTAGTATAACATATGACACATGCCTGTAATGTCACCATGTGGGAGGCTAAGGCAGGAGGATGGTGAGTTCAAGGCTACGCAGCATTATATAACAAAACCCTATCTCAAAAAAAAAAAAGTGTCCTTGTAGAGGTGGAAGGGAAGGGATAGTAGGGGAAAAACAAAGGAGGAGGTAATAATGCTTGATAGGAAACGTACTCATTACCTTGCTCATGTAACTGTAATCCCTCTGTACGGTATTTTACAATAGAAAATGTATTAAAAAAATTAGTGATAGTTTAGACTTAAAGGTATTCTTGACAAATTCTATTCCATAATAAAATATGAACAGTTGTGAAAAAAGCAGCCTAAAAAGCAGAGATTTTGAAAGATGCACACTGTAAAGCAAAGAGAAGAAAAAGCAAGAAAAATTGAGAAATATATGCAAACAGATGACAGCTCAAGTAGGGGTCCAGAATAAATCCAATATAGAAACAAAAAGCAATGAAAACACTAAAATCTCATCGTGCCGACTCCTTTATTTTTTTTCCTAACCTCTAAAGAAAACAAAATTATTTTCCAGCCACTGAAAAGCCATTAACTAGGAACAATAATTAAATTAGGAGTTTTTTTTTCCTCATAAACTACTCATCTTAGAATACCAACACTGAAAGGGACCTTTAAACACTATCTGATCAAACCCATTCGTTTGATGGTTAAAGCAAAGCTCTAGAAGACTAACCAACTGCCTTGCCCAGGGTCATCCAAGTACTTACATTATAAACTACATCGTCAGAATTTCAGCCCAGTTTCTATTCTCACCATTTCCCTCTTTCTAAATATGGTGTGGTTTTCCCCTTTTTTCACCCTCAATAACCATCCAATTAATTTCTTAATAAGCATTTCAGAATCCCCATATGATTTGTAGATCCCTTAGAAGAAAACAATCAGGTATTCTGAGTAACCTAACATAATATACATAGTTCATTCTCTTGTCCCCAAACTCAATAATCCAAAATTGGATCAGGTTCTTGCCAGGAGGAAATTTCAAACATTCTCCCAGAAGAGCAGAAATATTACCATAAACAGACTAAAACCAAGCCAGGTTAATAAATTGCAATCCAGACAGAAAAGAATAAGGTCCAAGATCCCAGGAGGGTACACAGCTCCTTGTAGGAAATACAACTGCAGCAGTTATTTCCTCCTTTCAATTTTACATCTTCACATCAGGTCCAGTGACTTATACCTGTAATCCTAGCTAATCAGGAGGCTGAAGATCTGAGGATTGCAGTTTGAAGCCAGACTGGGCAGGAAAGTTCCCGAGTCTCTCAAGTCCAATTAACCACCAAAAAAGCCAGAAGTAAAGCTCTAGTGGTAGAGCACTAGCCTTAAGCCAAAGAAGCTCAGATAGCCCAGGCCCCAAGTTCAAGCCCCAGGACAGGCACAAATGCACATGCACTCATATATGCACATGCACACAGAACCTCAGGCTCCTGTTTTTCTGACAAACTTCAATTCCTGAAGACTATAATAAGAAGACAAGGTAACAAAATCAAATCTCATGCTGCTCCTAGCAAAGCTGGATTTTTAATGGGAACTATCTACGCCGAGATATATAGAACAAGAAATAGAAGACTCTTCAGGTAAGCAAAAAAAAAAAAAAAAAAAAAAAAGCTGTATTTTCAGCTATAAAAATGCTTAACTGTCCTAGAAATATGTCATATGCACAGGTCAGCATTTCACCTACTGCGAAGTCTGCAGATATTTTGAACTATTAGGAAGTAATCCTGGACCATACTATTGGTCTATAGAAGTCTACTGCTCAAACCCTGTAATAATGCCAGCCACTATTCACAGTTGAGTTGAACAACTTGGCAGTCTTCCCTATCAACTTAGTTGAAATATAATTATTACGTAGGCTTATGGAGCTAGGGGTTTAGGTCAGTGGTAGAGCACTTAACGAGCATATGCAGAGCTTTGGGTTCAATCCCTATCATTACTTGTAAGTAAATAAAGCTAAGGGAAGCCTTCTATGGAAAGGAAGAAAATGTCCTATTTAATTTACGAACCTATTTTAATTTTGATATGCATGAAGTTTCACTAGAGATTACAGATAATTTTCTGCATTAATATGTTAATCAAATTAGGTCAAGTATAGTGGAAATGAAATGGACTTTTTTTTTTTTTTTTTTTTTTTGCTCAAGATGAGCACTCTACCACTTGGGCCATAGTGTCAATTCCAGCTTTTTTAAGTAGTTTATTGGAGTCCCATGAAATTTCCTGTCCAGGCTGGCTTTGAACCACAAGACTCAGATCTCAGCCTCCTGAGTAGCTAGGATTCCAAGTGTGAGCTACCAGTAATTGGTGACTAAAAATTGGGCACCTGGTGGCTCACACCTGGAATCCTAGCTACTCAAGAGGCTGAGATCTGAGGAATGTAGTTTGAAGCCAGCCAGAGCAGGAAAGTCTGTGACTCTTATCAAGGAACTGGAAGTGGCTCTGTGACTCAAAGTGGTACAGTGCTAGCCTTGAGTGAAAATGCTCAGGGATAGTGCCCAGGCACTGAGTTCATGCCCCACAACCAATAAAAAAGTAAAATGAAATAAAGACAGTATAAAGTTAAAAACAAAGGATTTAGTGACTCGCTGGCCCTAACAAAAGTCAAAATGACTGATCAACAGCTATAGTGTGTTCCAGCTAGAGAAAGGGGAAAGAATAGGGATGCTGTGCACAGCTGCTACATGGTATAAACATAGATTTTGTTTCAAAACACAGGTGAAAATTCAGACCTCAAGCACAGACCACCATATAGATTTAGGGCCTCAGGGAGAGAAAGCAGTGCAATGACTGGGTGTTAGAAATTAGCAGAAGAACACACATATAACTGCATTCTTTCAGATAACCTAACTTGCCAGATGAATACTACCTTATTCTACACATAGTGTTTTGTTTTTTGGTTTGTTTGTTTTTTGGGGGGTACGGTCGTGGGGCCTGAACTCTGGGCCTGGGCACAGGCTAGCGCTCTACCACTTGAGCCACAGTGCCACTTCCGGCTTTTTTCTTTTTTCTTATGTGGTGCTGAGGAATCGAACCCAGGGCCTCAGGCATACAAGGCAAGCATTCTACCACTGAGCCACCTTCCCAGCCCTACACATAGTAGGGCTGATTTATTTAGACTGATTTATTCTAGTAAGAAGCTTAAAATTAATTTTTCTTTCCTTCCCAGGATATGAATTAGCAGAAAGAAGCTAAAGGCAAAAATAGTACTGTAATAACATTTGTCAAATATCTGAGCTTAAACACGCTGATTTTGAAGTTTATTTATAATAAAAGAAAAGTAATTAAGAGAAAAAAAATCAAAACAAAAACCTAGTACACCAATACTACCCCTGTTTTATAGTCCTTGTGAGAATCTACCAAGTTTTAAAAACATATTAACCAAAATGTCAGTGTTTGGTAAATCTGCAGAATGGAACATGGAGGTCATTAATGAATCTGGAGAGTGAGATCATGGAGGTTCCCTATACTCTCTCCCGTTGTGTACACTTGGAAAATTTCATAGTAAAATAAAAGGATGGGGGCTGGGAAGGTGGCTCAGTGGTAGAGCGCATGCCTTGCATGCCAGAGTCTCTGGGTTCGATTCCTCAGCACCACATAAGCAAAAAGAAAAAAGCCGGAAGTGGCACTGTGGCTCAAGTGGTAGAGCGCTAGCCTTGAGCTGAAGAGCTGAGGGGCAGCGCCCAGGCCCAGAGTTCAGGCCCCATGACTGGACCCAAAAAAAAAAAAAAAAAAACAAATAAAAGGATGGTGGAAGAAGGCTACATACACTTTATTTTCCAAATTCTGGTTTAACACTGTATTCACAAACTGACAGGTTGAAACCCTTTTGTACAACTATTTAACTTAAGGATAATTTTTTTTTAATGAGAGTACAACAAAGCACAATATGGGAAAAAAATAAAGTCTGAGTTAAAGCATAAAATTCTAACAGATAGGGTTGGGGGTTTAGATCAGAATTAAAGCACATCCTTGGCATTCAAGAAGCCCTGGATTAGATCCTCAGTAGGACTGGGGGGAGGTGAGGAGGGACTTGTAGCAAATACTTTTCAAATGTTTCCTTCATTCTCAACAGACTAGTGGAATTTAGTGTATGTATAAAAAGCAGGAAAGGCCTCGCCTGTCATTTCAGAGGAACACAAACATGTTCGATAAATGGAAAAAGTGAGTCTATCCACACTGATCTCAAGACAACTGTCATTTTTCTTTTCAATGAACTCAAGTTTGGTTGGAAGACACATAGGATATATATAAATGCATGGTTTTGATTAGCAAAGGCAAAAATAAATGTGTCTACAATATCAATGATTAATTTGCTCAAGCATCTATTTAGCCCTCCAGATACTTCTAACTTGTAAATAACCAAACTTCCTGATGAAGATGTTAAAGAGATTTTTAAAAATCAATATCCATATATGATACCTAATCTTAAATTGCAATGAGCATATTTTAAAAAACCATACAAAAATCACCAGGAACTAGTGGCTTATGCCTGTAATCCCAGCTATTTAAGAGGCTGAGATCTGAGGCTCTCAGTTGGAAGCCAGCCTGGGCAGGAAAGTCCATGAGACTCTTAACCTCTAATTAACCACTTAAAAACTGGAAGTAAAGCTGTGGCCCAAAAAGGCAGAGCAGATAAAGCTCAAGGACAGAACCCAGGCCCTGAATTCAAGCCCCCTGGCTGGGGGGAGAGGGGAGGAGGGATCCCTACACAAAATAACTTCAAACAATTACACAACATGGTTGTGTAAACCATGATTGAATAGATTTAATCAAATTAAGTTATTGAGACTAAGAGAGCATTAAAACTAGTAGCAAGCAGCAGATTCACTACTTGCCAATGACCATGAATAGTTTATGTGGTTTGCAAGCAGGAATCTTGCCTCCCTATGATAAATAGCACTGCCCAAAAGTGACAGATGTTTTGGCCTCCATTTATCTAATAAGTTTCAGGACAATAAAGATGGTATGTCTGTGCAAAACCTAGCACACTGTAGGTATGTAACTCTAACAGGAATAATCACCATTTTCAACTCCCAGAAAGTTATCCCTAGGTATCAGTCTCCTTTCCTGAGTGATGTGAACAGAATTAACAAGATAAAACAAGGTTTCCTTATTAGCAAGTCCTGCCTCAAATCATATTCCAGATCCTGTTTCTTGCCTAGCATGCATCAAGCCCTGGGTTCGATTCCTCAGTACCACATAAACAGAAAAAGCTGGAAGTGGTGCTGTGGTTCAAGTGGTAGAGTGCTAGTCTTGAGCTGAAGAACTGAGGGACAGTGCCCAGGTCCAGAGTTCAAGTCCCACAACCCACAAAAAAACAAAAACAAAAGCCAGCCCAGGCAGGAATGTCCATGAGACTGTTTTTGCTGGTCTTGGGGCTTGAGCTCTGGGCCCAGTGCTGTCCCTGAGATTCTTTTTCTAAAGGCTAGCGCTCTACCTCTTGAACCATAGTGCCACTTCCGGCTTTTATTGAGTAAGTTATTGGAAATAAGAATGTAGTGGACGGGGTTGGGAAGGTTGCTCAGTGGTAGAGCGCTTGCCTTGCATGCCTGAGGCCCTGGGTTTGATTCCTCAGCACCACATAAGCAAAAAGAAAAAAGCCGGAAGTGGCGCTGAGGCTCAAGTGGTAGAGAGCGCTAGCCTTGAGCTGAAGAGCTTTGGGACAGCACCCAGGCCCAGAGTTCAGGCCCCACGACCGGACCCCCCCCCCCTAAAAGAAAAAAGAATGTCTGGACTTTCCTGCTTTGGAGGCTTCAAACCAGGATCCTTAGATCTCAGCCTCCTGAGTAGCTAGGATTACAGGTGTGAGCCACAAGCGCCAGGCCATGAGACTCTTAACTACAATTAACCACCAGAAAAGCCAGAATTAGAGATATGGTCAAGTGGTAGAGTGCTAGCCATGAGCAAAAAAGTTCAGGGCACTTAACTTAGCCCTGAGTTCAAGTCACAGGCCAGAACAACAACAAATTGTGTGGAGGATCCAATGTTTTGAAATTCTAGTTTGGAAGGAGATATGTCTTATAAGAAGGAAATGTCTCATTGAAGCATAACAGTAATTTACATGGGGAAAATTTCATTTTCTTTTTTGTTGGTCATGGAGCTTGAACTAAGGGCCTAGGCATGTCCTTGAGTTTCTTTTGTTGGCTAGTGCACTATCACTTTAGTCCCTAGCTCCACTTCCTCTTTTCTGGTGGTTAACTGGAGATAAGAGTTTCATGGATTTTCCTTCCTGGTATGGATTGAACCACAATCTTCAGATCTCAACTTCCTGAGTAGCTAGGATTACAGGCATGAGCCACCGTCACCCAGAATAAATTATTATTATTAACTATTTTAATTGTTACTATAAAGCTGATGTACAGAGCTGGCTTAAATTACTTTTGACACATAAAGCATAATTGAGAAACTCAGTTATATTTCCCAATTTAGATTACTTTAACTATGAATTTAACTTAATACATTCCTTTTTTTTTTGGCCAGTCCTGGGGCTTGAACTCAGGGCCTAGGCATGTCCTTGAGTTTCTTTTGCTCAAGGCTAGCACTCTATCACTAGAGCTATAGTGCCACTTCTGGCTTTTTCTGTTTATGTGGTTCTGAGGAATCATACCCAGGACTTCATGCATACTAGGCAGCACTCTACTACTAAGCCACATTCCCAGCCCTTAATAAATTCTTTAGAAACATATTTGTTTACAAATGTAATAAACTTGTATATATAAATATCAAGTATCAGTTTTCTGCATTATATATGTATACAAAAGTTGCTATATGTATATAGGTGTATATAGCTCTGTTTATCCATTCTCTCTTATATGTGAAACCCCTTCTTGTCAATGAAATCTTGCTGCACCAAGAGGAGCAAAGTACATGTCCACGAAAAGACTGGTACAGAATGTTCATAGCTGCTTTTCCACAATAGAAATAAACTAATGATTTACACACAAAATAGAGAAATCTCAGAACTGTTTAGAACAAGAGTATGTAATATACGGTGTTATTTATTAAAAACAAGAACAGGCAAAGCAAAGGTATGATGATAGAACTAGGACAGTGGTTGCTTCTAAGTAGAGGCTGGGGTTGAATGAAAAGGGGTACAAGGGAGCTTTCTGGGGTGATGGAAATAGTCTATAACTCAACCTGGATGATGAAAATTTAAGTGTACACTTCTATGCGTAATGTCAGTTTCCTGTCTTTTCTTTTTTTTTTCCTTGTCGGTTGTGACTCGAACTCTGGGCCTCAGCGCTATGCCTGAGCTCTTCAGCTCAAGGCTAGTGCTCTGCCACTTGAGTCACATTGCCACTTCCGGTTTTCGTGGTTAATTGGAGATAAGAGTCTCACGGACATTCCTGCATAGGGTGGCTTGAACCTCAATCCTGAGTTCTCAGCCTCTGAATAGGTAGGATTTACAGGCGTGAGCTACCAGCGCCTGGCCTCCTGTCATTTTTAACTTAAAGAAAAATGCAAGACTAGGAACTTCCCATATATCTTTCTCCAGATTCACCAATTATTTGTGTATGTTCAGACTTAGTAAGCTAAATGAGATACGTGCATTTTATGGCATGTAAGTTTTATTTAATTTACTTTTTACTAGTACTAGGGCTTGAATTGAGGGCCTGGGCACTGTCTCTGAGCATTTTTACTCAAGGCTAGCACTCTTTGAGCCACAACTCCATTTCCAAACTTTATTTCATTTTATTTATTGTTTTGCTTGTTCTGGGGCTTGAACTCAGGCCATGGGCACTGTCCCTGAGCCTCTTTGTGCTCAAGACTAGTGTTCTACCATGTGTGCCACAGCATATTTCTGGCCTTTTCTGAGTAGTTTATTGGAGATGAGAGTCTCATAGACTTTCCTGCCCAGGCTGGCTTTGAACTGTCATCTTCATATCTCAGCCTCCTGAGTAGCTAGGATTATAGGTGTGAGCCCCTGGAGTTCTGCTCAAATTTAATTTAATTAATTTATTTGTATTTTTTTGTCAATCCTGGGGCTTGGATTCAGGGCCTGGTTACTGTTCTTAAGCTTCTTTTGCTCATGGCTAGCACTCTCATGCATGCAAGGCAAGCACTCTACCACTGAGCCACCTTTCCAGCCCTAGGCTGGCTTTGAACTACAATCCTCAGATCTTAGCCTCCGGAGTAGCTACAATTGCAGGCATGAGCCATTGGCACCCAGCTTACTCAACAATGTTTTATGCTGAGACAAAACCTAAAATGTGTGTTAATATTAGAAGGCTTTTATTGTCTTGCATTTTCCAAAAAGTTAAACATGGAAATAATTTCACTAGTTAATATTTAACATAGATAAAGAACATTCCATGCTTATTCAGAATATATGCTGATAAAGATTCAATCTCTAGGATGTTTTCTCCATTCCAAAAAGGAACTTGCTGCAACATTAAGTCTGTGATAAAAAGATATTTTAACTCGGAATTCCACTGTGAAATTTGCAGGTTACAACAGAAGAGGTTCTTCCGTTTTTCAGAGATAGGGACATTAGGAAACGTAAATCTAATTTTGTGTAAGTGCTCGCTATTCCTGAGCTTTTGTGCTCAAGACTAGTGCTCTAACACTTGAGCCGCAGCACCATTTTTGGCTTTTTTGGTGGTTAATTGGAGGTAAGTCCCATGGACTTTCCTGCCTGGGCTGGCTTCAAACTGTGATCCTTGAATCTCAGCCTTCTGAGTAGCTAGGATTACAGGTGTGAGCTACTGACACCCAGCAACACAAATGTAATTTTTGAAGAAATCAATCTGAAATTTCCAACCTGGCTTGTTTTGTTTTGTTTTGTTTTGTTTGGGGGGGGGGGGGGGTCAGTCATGGGGCTTGAACTCAGGGCCTGGGCACTGTCCCTGAGCTTTTTCACTCAAGGCTAGTGCTCTACCACGTTGAGCTACTACTTCCAGTTTTCTGGAAGTAGTAATTAATTGAAGATGAGTCCCATGGACTTTCCTACCGGGGCTGGCTTTGAACCACAATCCTCAGATCTCAGCCTCTGGAGTAGCTAGGATTATAGGAATTAGCCACCGGCTCAGAACTCCAACCTAGCTTTTGATATAATCAGGTGAACACTTTCAGGGGACTTCTCATTCTATAAATTGCCAACACTGCAAGCAGAATGCTACAATGGTTCTATAAATTTACCATTGCTCCTTTCACAACTACAAAAGGGAAAAGGCAAACCTTTTTGTCCTTGATCTTTCTTTCATATACAATTCAAATAGTTTACACTTTCATCTTAACAAAAATTATGGGCCCTCGTATGTTCCCTAACTATGTCGGACTATTTACTTTAAAACCCATTATTTCACTCTGAAGATATATGATTTCATTTTGGTAATAACTACCTATTTCTAAAAGAAGAAAATGAACCTTGACTAAGTCTTAGTTATTATTACAAAACTGGCAGCAACTCCAGTGACAATCTCCTTTTTCAATATTGTTTGTGCCTGATTGTTATAGAACACTAAAATTTTGTTCTCATCTTCAAAATATTTTGCTTCTAGATCAAGTACAAAAAACAAGTATACCCAATGTGTAGACCCCAAACTCCCTCTGGTGGTCCTTTGGTCTCATTAATCAAATGTTTACAGAAGATTAGTAGCAATACTAAATTAAGCATAAGTTCACACAGTCAGTTCTCTTAAAATATGAGTATTTCTTTTTTCTTTTTTGGTCGGTCATGGGGCTTCAACTCTGGGCCTGAGTGCTGTCCCTCAGCTCTTCAGCTCAAGGCTAGCACTCTACCATCTTAAAATATGAGATACAAATTATTTCGAATACTAAAATTTTACTGCTGTAAATATTGCTATAATACCTTTACTAATCTATTAGCTATACCCTATTAATACATATGCCTGACAATAAATTATTTTATTCAGTCCTAATGTACAGAACTGCCTTTTACACAGTAAATAAATGTCTTGTTTGTATATCATACATACATGGTTACTGTTTTAAATAAGTGTAATTTTTACATTTGGGGAGAGATACAATGTTAGAGTGTTAAAATGCATTAAAGGGCTGGTAGTATTGCCCAGTGGCAGAGTGCTTGCCCAGCTTGTACAAGGCCCTGGGTTCAATCCACATAAAAAACAAACAACAACAACAAAAAGTGGATGCCAGTGGGTCACAGCTGTAACTCTAGCCAACAGGAGGCTGAGATCTGGGCAGAGCCATCATCCATGAGACTCTTACCCCCAGTTAACACCCAAAAAGCTGGAAGTGATGACGTACCAAGTGATAAAGCACTAGCCTTGAGCACAAAAGCTCAGGGACAACACCTTAAGACTAGGATTTAAAAAAAAAAAACAAAAACAAGTCGGGCGGGCACCCGGTAGCTCACGCCTGTAATCCTAGCTACTCAGGAGGCTGAGATCTGAGAATCGCAGTTCAAAGCCAGCCCGGGCAGGAAAGTCTGTGAAACTCTTATCTCCAATAAACCACCTGAAAACCGGAAGTGGCACTGTGGCTCAAGTGGTAGAGCACTAGCCTTGAGCTGAAGAGCTGAGGGACAGCGCCCAGGCCCAGAGTTCAAGTCCTACAACCTTAACTGATCAACTAAATTGTAATGCCCAAAAAAGCTTCAGAATTATAAAATGGGAGTATTTGTTCCTTTCTGTTTTTTTAGGGCCTGGGCTCTGTCCCCGAGCCTCTCTGTGCTCAAGGCTTGTACTCTACCATGAGCCACAGCCCTACTTCCAGCTTTTTTTTTTTTTAATGTTTATGTGGTACTAAGGAATCGAACCCAAGGTTTCATGCATGTTAAGCACTCTACCACTAAGCTACATTCCCAGTCCCTGTAAAATAGAATATTTGTTTAGCATGTATTAATTACTAAAGTTAGTAGACTAAAATATGGACAGCATATGTTTCTTCAGGAATTGTGAAAAAGTATATTAAAGTCCTATAGAGGGGCTGGGATGTAGCTTAGTTGTAAAGCACTGGCCTAACAGGTGCAATGTCCTGGGTTCGATCCCCAGTACCAAAAAAGAAAAGACAAGCGGCTGGGAAGGTGGCTCAGTGGTAGAGCGCTTGCCTTGCATGCATGAGGCCCTGGGTTCAATTCCTCAGCTCTACATGAGCCAAAAGAAAAAAAGCTGGAAGTGGCACTGTGGCTCAAGTGGTAGAGCGGAGGGACAGTGCCCAGGCCCAGCCCCACGACTGGACCCCCCCCCAAAAAAAAATACAGTAAAAAAATAAAATCCTATAAAAAAAAAAAAATATATATATATATAGGGGCTGGGAAGGTGGCTCAGTGGTAGAGCGCTTGCCTTGCATGCCTGAGGCCCTGGGTTCGATTCCCCAGCACCATATAAGCAAAAAGAAAAAAAAAAGCCGGAAGTGGCGTTGTGGCTCAAGTGGTAGAGTGCTAGCCTTGAGCTGAAGAGCTGAGGGACAGCACCCCACGACCGAACCCAAAAAAAAATGTGTGTGTGTGTGTGTGTGTGTGTGTGTGTGTGTGGTGTGTGTGTGTGTGTATGTATGTATTTTAAGCCAGGTGCTGGTGGCTCACCCCTGTAATCCTAGCTATTCAGGAGGCTGAGATCTCAGGATCTCGATTCAAAGCCAGCCAGGGCAAGAAAGTCCATGAGAGTCTTATTGCCAATAAATCATCAGAAAACCAGAAGTGGCCCTGTGGCTCAAGCAGTAGAGCGCTTGCCTTGAGCTGAAGAGCACAGAAACAGCGCCCAAGCTGAGATGAAGCCCTACAACCAAAAAAAAAAAAAAAAAGTGTGTGTGTGTGTGTATAAAACTTATTTATTTTTCCCAGTCCTGGGGTTTAAACTCTGAGCCTGGGTGCTGTCCCTGAGCTCTTTTTTGCTCAAGGCTAGCAATCTACCAGTTGAACCACAGTGCCACTTCTGGCTTTTTCTGGTGGTTAATTGGAGATAAGAGTCTCACAGCCTTTCCTGAGTGGGTTGGCTTCAAACTGAGATCCTTATATCTCACCCTTCAGAGTAGATAGGATAACAGGCATGTGTCACTACCACCCAGCTGGCAAGGATATTCTTTTTGTTGTTTTGTTGGTCGTGGGGCCTGAACTCTGGCCTGGGCACTGTCCCTCAGCTCCTCAGCTCAAGGTTAGTACTCTACCACTTGAGCCACAGCACCACTTCTGGCTTTTTCTGCTTATATGATGCTGAGGAATCGAACCCAGGGCCTCATGCATGCAAGCAAGCACTCTACCACCGAGCTACCCTCCTGGCCCATGGCAAGGATATTTTTAATGTCAGGTACAACATGTGTATTACTACTACATAAAGCAGTATTGACAGCTGTACCCATGTCATTTGATCTACTCTTCAATCTACCTGGGTTTTGCAGCTTTATTCATCTAAAAATAATTACTAAGGCCTGGAGATGTAGCTCAGTGATAAAGTAAGAACCTGGTTTAATTCTCAAACTGACAAAAAAGAAAGAGGGAAGGAAAAAGAAGAGAGGAGAGGGGAGGAAGAAAGAGAAGAAAGACAGAAAGACAGAAAGACAGACAAAGACAGAAAGACAGACAGACAGACAGACAGAAAGAAAGAAAGAAAGAAAGAAAGAAAGAAAGAAAGAAAGAAAGAAAGAAAGAAAGAAAGAAAGAAAGAAAGAAAGAAAGAAAGAAAGAAAGAAGGGCTGAGAAGGTGGCTCAGTGGTAGAGTGCTTGCCTTGCATGCCTGAGGCCCTGGGTTCGATTCCTCAGCACCACATAAGAAAAAAGCTGGAAGTGGCGCTGTGGCTCAAATGGTAGAGCGCTAGCCTTGAGCTGAAGAGCTGAGGGACAGCGCCCAGGCCCAGAGTTCAGGCCCCACAACCAGACCCAAAAATAAAGAAAGAAAGAAAGAAAGAAAGAATGAAGGGAGAAAGAGAGAAAGAGAGAAAGAAAGAAAGAGAGAGAGAAAGGAGGGAGGGAGGGAGGGAGGGAGGGAGCGAGGGAGGGAGCGAGGGAGGGAGGGAGGGAAAGAAAGAAATGAAGGAAGGAAGGAAGGAAGGAAGGAAGGAAGGAAGGAAGGAAGGAAGGAAGGAGTGATTCTTACCAACACCATCATGCCTCAAGCTCAAAATGTGCCATACTTGAAGGTAAGTGCCTGACAACTGGTCCCAATTTTTGTTTGTTTTTTGCCAGTCCTGGGGCTTGGGCACTATCCCTCAACTCTTCAGTTCAAAGTGAGCACTCTAGGGCTGGGAAGGTGGCTCAGTGGTAGAGCGCTTGCCTTGCATGCATGAGGCCCTGGGTTCAATTCCTCAGCACCACATAAGCAAAAAGAAAAAAGCCAGAAGTGGTGCTGTGGCTCAAGTGGTAGAACGCTAGCCTTGAGCTAAAGAGCTGAGGGACAGCGCCCAGGCCCAGAGTTCAGGCCCCACGACCGGACCCAAAAAACAAAACAAAACAAAGTGAGCACTCTACCACTTGAGCCACTTTGCCACTTCCGGTTTTCTGGTGGTTAACTGAAGATAAGAGTCTCACGAACATTCCTGCCCAGGCTGGTTTGAACCTTGATCCTCAGATCTCAGCCTCCTGATGGTCCCGTCCCAATTTTTGTTATATAGAAATAATAATCAACATGCTTAATTGTAAAAGTGAAATGTGGTTGATAATCTTATGATAAAGTTAACATGTTAAAGTGGACATAAACCAGTAATTAAAATATCTAAAAACTGAATTTTGAAATGGACTTTTAATTAAAAGGTACTTTCCCAATTAAGTGCTGAAAATATGCTTTTTGTGTAAATACATCTGCCTTTGATATTAATTGTACTTATGCAACACCATAAGATCAATAATATAAGCCCTCTAATTACCCGTAGTATTTAAATTCTTGTGCACTAGAGAGTAATTAAATCATCTAAAACAACGAAAGTCCTCATCTTTAAAAATCCCTTACAGTTATTTAAGAAAAATAAACTCACTCTAAATAAGAGTAATTGTTCAATCAACCAGCTGTTCTAACCATCAAAAAGTCAACTTTGCTTTTTGCTAGCAAGAACCTCTTTTGCAGGTAGATACAGCAAAAGGTCATTCTTTCTTCTTGGAACTAATTCATTCTAAGCTCAGAAACCTTTAGGAAACTAGACATTCCAAAAAAATGCACTCTTTTCCAATCTAAAAACTGAAAAGATCTTTTTAAAAACTGAAGATATGTTTTTTATTTGAAACTGATTAAAATTAGGCTTTTAAAAAAATGTTTTTAAAGGAGAAATGTATTCAAAATTCCCATCAAAACTTTAAAAAAAAGATTCAAAAACGTACTTGTTTTGTTAAGTGACAATGACTTGTTTTGTTGGAGTGGCAATATTTAACCCTGTCATTTTAGAGATATAAAACAATTTATAAAGAGTATCTTTGACTATTTTTATCTCAATTAGTCACAACTAAAAGCTAGATAATAAAATGATTATACAATTAAATATTAATACATTAGCAATTTAAATAAAAATTCGTAACTCATCTTAAACTAGGACAGGGTGACATTGTACACATGGAAGGTTAAATTGAAACCCCTTTGTAGAACTATTTGAAGATAACAAAAAAAATAATTTTAAATAAGAGTCAAACATCTCTGAAGTATAAAGCTACCCAATATTCAGCACACAAGACATGTTAGAAGAGAAAAACGGAGACAAGGAAATGCAGCGTTTCTCACAGATGAGTGTTATTAGTAAGTAACTCCATCTTAAAATATTTGTAACAAATAATAGGGTTTTTGTAGAATCCTTAAATGGATCAGGCCCATAACTGTTAGACTGTTAAGCAGGTCAGTTGAGAGAGGGACAAACAGAACACGGTACGTGAAATCAAGATAGAGAAAGACTTTTCCACCAGAATGAGAATTTTTTCCCCCCAAGTGCACCCTTGAATTTTGCTTCTGACACCCGGAGAAGCAACTACTCGGATTCTCCTGGTGCAAAGCCGGGGGAACAGAACTCCCACAGACTATTTAAACACACACACACACACACACACACACACTAACTTTTCCCCCCTGGTGCACAATCTCACCGACCACCCTGTCCTGGGAGGGCAGAGAACGTGCACGGTGGTGCTCAGCCTGGCTGCCCTGGAAAGCAACGCGTACTCCTGAAAAGTAAACCCAAGCCGGCTTCCCGCAGAATTTTCTGAATGGCGGCCAAGCGCCGGGCACGCCGTCCCGAGGCTCGCTCCGGGATAGCTCGAGTTCTGCATTCTCCACTTACAACTTGTACCTTCCCAGGCTTCCGCCACCCCGGCACAAAACCGTTCTGAAAAACGAGCCTTAAAAACGTTCCTCGGGACTCCTAAGGGGGCGGGGGGGGGCGGTAAATCCATCCACATCCCCCCCACACCCCCTGAACACCGGGGCCCCGCGCTCCGGCCGGGGACACCTTTCCAGACCATCAGCAGGGCGGAAGTCGTGTGCTAAGGTCCCAGAACAAAAGGACCCCTCGACCGACCAGGGCCCTAGCCTCACACGGGTCACCTGCCGGCCCGGCGTCGCCCCGGCACCCCGCGGCCGGGGTCCGAGCGCGGCCCGGCGGTTCCCGGTGTCAGGTCGCGGGGCGGCAGGTGAGGGCGGTGACCGCCCCTCCACACCCGGCGGCGGCCACGCGGAGGAGGCCGGCGGCGGCGGGTCGCTCCGTTATCCTCGCCCTCCCCTCCCGGGCTGCCACTAGGTGAGCGGACTGCATCGCTCGTGGTAGTTAATTGTGGGGTGCCTGGGCAGGCCCCCCACACACCCCGATTTCCCGCGGCTCCCCGGCTCCTGTGCTCCGGCTGCCGGGGTCCGGAAGGCGAAGTTTCGCTCCCGCCCGCGGCGTGGCTGCTCGGGCGCCGCCCGGCTCTCTCGAGGGTCCCGCGGGCAGCCGCAGCGGTCACTACCGCTGGGCCTCGGGCGGTATCGGGGGCCGGGGGGGAGGAGGGGGGTCTGCCGGCCAGCGGAGCCGCGGCGGGACCTGTCACCCGGGCGGGAAACAAAAGCCGAGCGGGGACGCCCGGGCGCGACCGCCTCGCCTCGGGGGAGCGCGGCGGGGGCGGGAGCGGCTCCGGCGGCTGCCCGCTCCGCGCCTCCCGGGAGGGAGCCCCGGCCCGCGGGCCCCTCGCAGGGAGTGGGCCCCCCGCACCTCACCTCGAGGCTTCCCGGGCTCCGTTCGCCCCGGCGCGTGAGGGGGGCGGGAAGGTGGCCGGTGGCGGCGGGACCGGGAAAGAGGGAATTGGGCTCCCGGGGCGCCGCGCCCGCCCGCTCTAGTCCCCGCGGCCCTGGCGCCGGTACCTGTCACTGTGATAACTCACCGGCTCCGTCTCTTCAGCACGCCGTTCACCCCGCAGCCCGCCCAGCAGGCTGCCCGCGCGCCGGACACCGCCGCCCAAGACTGGCAGCGTCCGCGAACCGGCCCGAGTCCCCCGGGCAGCGCCCGGCGCGGTCCCGCCCCCGCCGGCCGCAGGACCCGCCTTCCATAGGGCCCTGGGGCTGTCAGTCCGCCCCCAAAAGGCGCGCGGGCTGCCTCTCAGCCTGACCGGATTGGTGGCCGCGCGCCGCTCATGCAAATGAGACCACGCCCTGCTCATTTGCATCCGGCTTCTCCACACTAGCCCACGTGTCTGGCCCTTGCCCTTTGTGGGGGCCAGAGAGAAGGGATGGAGGAAGCTAACTGACACCCCTCAGATCATTTCCTACCTCTAGACAAACTAATGCTCAAACAAGCTCGTTGACTTTTATGTCTGTCTCGGCTTTCTGAAGGCTCTTCCCCTTCGATCAGGACAAACGGTCAGTGGGAGAGCAGGCTAGGCTGGCCCCTGGAAGCAACCCTAAGAAGTCAAAAATGCTCAAGCAAGACCGGGGAGATCCCACCTCTAGAACCAATTTACCACATAGCACCTCCCTCTGGACACCCAGTAACTGAAAACTATGCTTTCCCGTGGCTCTCTACCTTTCAAACATGATTTCGCAGGTGATGAAGACAGAGGGGGTTTTAAAAATGGCTATGTTCTCTCTACCCCAGCCCAACTCCTGAGTAAGGAGCGCTGACCAAACCCAGCATCAAGACACCACCACCACCACCCCCAAAAAAGATGAGCAACTTCTGAGTCACTCCCACAGAGACAGACTCCAGAGCTGCACCTGGGCCTTGGGGACTTTAATTTAACTCCTTCTATTTTTTTTTTTTGCTGGTCATGGGCCCTGAACTCTGGGTCTGGGCACTGTCCCTCAGCTCTTCAGCTCAAGGCTAGCGCTCTATCACTGGAGCCACAGCGCCACTTCCGGCTTTTTCTGTTTATGTGGTGCTGAGGAATCGAACCCAGGGCCTCATGTTTGCAAAGCATGCACTCTACCGCTGAGCTACTTTCCCAGCCCCTCCTTCTATTTTTTTAACATGTGTTTCATTTAAGTAATGTACGGAAGAGTTCCAATTCACTAACTCCTTCAATTTTTGAGGAAATGCACCTAAAAACCCATAGCTAGTTATCTACAGGATATAATAGTTACCCGTAGAAGCCTTACTGTCTCATGGTGGAGTTAGAAGTCATGTCTCCTGGCTCCAAATCTGTTTTTTTGTTCTCTGTCAATGTCAGGTATTTATGAAGAGTTTCAACAAGTCACCATGTTGGCTGGTGGTATAATTATTCATTCTGTGCTTTCAAGAAAAGACACTGATTGGGCTGGGAAGGTGGCTCAGTGGTAGAGTACTTGCCTTGCATGCATGAGGCCCTCAGCACCACATAAGCAGAAAAAGCCAGAAGTGGTACTATGACTTAAGTGGTAGAGTGCTAGCCTTGAGCTGAAAAGCTGAGGGACAGCACCCAGGCCCAGAGTTCAGGCCCCACAACCGACAGAAAGGAAGAAAGAAAGAAAGAACCGACAAAAAGAAAGAAAGAACCGACAAAAAGAAAGAAAGAACCGATAGAAAGGAAGAAAGAAAGAAAGAAAGAAAGAAATTTCCTGGTGTGCAGGGGCCCTGTCTCAGCCAGTTGGAAGCTTCCTCTTCATGAGCTGCCAGGAAGTCACTGAAACAATAGATTTGCATTGACTCAAAATCACAATGTTAGTTGGGTGCTGGTGGCTCACACCTTTAACCCTGGCTACTCATGAGTCTGAGATCTGAGGATCATGGTTCAAAACCAGCCAATCAGGAAAATCTATGAGATTCTTTTTTTTTTTTTGGGTCCGGTCATGGGCCTGAACTCTGGGCCTGGGCGCTGTCCCTCAGCTCTTCAGCTCAAGGCTAGTGCTCTACCACTTGAGCCACAGCACCACTTCCGGCTTTTTTCTTTTTGCTTATGTGGTGCTGAGGAATCGAACCCAGGGCCTCATGCATGCAAGGTGAGCACACTACCACTGAGCCACCTTCCCAGCCCAATCTATGAGATTCTTATATCCACTTAAGTACCAACAAGCCAGAAGTAGAACTGTGGGTCAGGTGGTAGAGTACCAGCCTTGAGGGACAGTGCTAAGTCCCACTGCCAAAACCAAAACCAAAACAAAACAAAACAAAAGAAGTTGATCAAACCTACCATATCAATGTCACTTAATTAAGTACCTACTTAAACTTTCAAAGAGCAAGTTGTAAGTACTGTGCAGTGCCACTTAGACCAAGGTGAGAAGACACTGTGCCAGCCCTGAAGGCCTGAAGCCTAGGCAGCAGGGACATCTACATCACATCTCAGTGCCGCTCATGTGACAGAGGTGGTGGCAGACAACTGCAGAGGGCACAGCCAGGGCTCCATGGGGAGGAATCAGCTCTCCTTGGAAGAGGAAGGGAAGGCTTCATTGACGAGGTCATATTTGGAAGATAGAGTAGGTGTTTGCCAGACTGTGATCTGTAGATGAGGAAGGAGGGCAAGGACTCCCAGTAGAAGGAGGAGCAAAACAGCACACAGACCTGGAAAAGCCTGGTAACTGCGGGAACAGTGTGACATGGTATAGACAGATCTGCAGGCTGTGTGGACTTGTCACATGCTCTGGGACCAGGCTTTTCCAGGAGGAAGACAGAAAAGCCCCAGAGGCTGCCAGGCTGTGTTGTAACACACCACACAGCAAACAACAGGCCCTGTAGATACAGCTGCAGGCTTTCCCCTCCTCACACCCCACACCCCCACCAGGCCAGAGTCTGTGGGGAACAGTCAGTTCCACAGTTCTGGTGGCAGCCTGGCTCGTCTTCCCCACTCCCCCCAAAATCCATTCTGGCCACTGCACCTACCCTCCTCTGCGTTTGGAAGTACGTGTGCTTGCATTTCCTCTAAACATGGCTGCTCTTCTCAATTCAAAGATGACATGGACTATGGCTGCAAACATCTGGATATGGGATGAACAGCCCTAGCCTCAATTCATGGAACTGTTCTTTTCAGGGCCTGTCACCGAAGCTGGCTGCTTGACCTGTATCTTTACACAGGGCCCGCTGTCACCATATTGACATTCTCAGTAATTTTTCAACAAGGGCCCTGCATTTTCACTTTGCACTGGATCTTGCAGATTATGCAGCCAATTCCGCCTATCCCTTAGTGCCCCTGGGTGTGTTTGTGATACAGCTCAAACCACATCTCATTTTTAAAGCATTTGGCATTCACTAAGTTTGTTCACATGCTTGTGTCACTTGATTCTCACCATGGTAATATGGGATGGGCTTACATTACTTTTTATTCTCACTTACTAACTGAGAAAACTAGAGTTCAGCAATCCTGTCCAGGTGGTCCAACAATAGCAAGTGGCAGAGCTTGTACTTGAACTTGAGTGGGCTGACCACCCAATCTCCATTTCACTTACTACAGAGCTACCTCTGGCTTGATTTCAGAATTCTGCCAGAAGCAGCTTGGCACATTAAAGAGGTACTGTTTTAAGAGGCAGGACGCATGTTAAAAGGGATATCTAAGCCAGGTACCAGAGACTCATGCCTGTAATCCTAGCTACACAGGAGGCTGAGATCTGAGGATTATGGTTTGAAGCCAGCCAGAAGAGGAAAGTCCAAGAGACTCTTATTCAATTAGCCACCAAAAAGCCAGAAGTAAAGCTGTGGTTCAAGTGGTAGAGAGCTAGCCTTGAGCTGAAGAGCTGAGGGACAGTGCCCAGGCACAGAGTTCAGGCCCCACGACTGAGAAAAAAATAATAATAATAAATAAATAAATAGAGTAACAACTGCTAGAATTGAGATACAGAATCAACAAGGCTATAGAATACAAGATCAGAAACAAGTAACTATTATATTTCTGTATACTTGCAATGAATAACTCAAAAATGAAATTAATAAAACAATTATTAAAAAGAAAACAATTAATTCATAACACCATAAAAAAGAATAATATAAAATGGAATGTGTTTAGCAAAAGAAATCCTCTGTAAATTACAAAACACTGAAAGAAATTAAAATTAATAATTGAAAAAGTATCTTAGAGCCGGGCGCTGGTAGCTCACGCCTGTAATCCTAGCTACTCAGGAGGCTGAGATCTGAGGATCGTGGTTCAAAGACAGCCTGGGCAGGAGAGACTGTGAGACTCCTATCTCCAATAAACCACCAGAAAACCGGAAGTGGCGCTGTAGCTCAAGTGGTAGAGCGCTCGCCTTGAGCTGAAGAGCTGAGGGACAGCGCCCAGGCCCAGAGTTCAAGCCCCACGACCGACAAAAAAAAAAAAAAAAGAAAAAATATCTTAGGTATACACATTGGTTTAACTTGTTTGTGGAGGCGTGGCACTGGGGTTTGAACTCAGGTCTGAAACACAAATACTTAGATACTAGAGTCTGAACCTTAGTCACCTTGATCTGTAACCTCCTGAATAGTTGAGACTATAGACATGAGCCACAGACCCAATCACTGTCTTAACATTGCTAAGATGGAAATGCTTTCTAGGGCTGGGAAGGTGGCTCAGTGGTAGAGCACTTGCCTTGCATGCCTGAGGCCCTGGGTTCGATTCCTCAGCACCACATAAGCAAAAAGAAAAAAGCCGGAAGTGGCGCTGTAGCTCAAGTGGTAGAATGCTAGCCTTGAGCTGAGGAGCTGAGGGACAGCGCCCAGGCCCAGAGTTCAGGCCCCAGGACCGGACCCAAAAAAAAAAAAGGAAATGCTTTCTAAATTAGCTTTCAGATTCCATACTATCCCTTTATAGATTCAGATTACTTTATAGAAATCAGCAAGCTGAAACTTAAACTCATGTTTAATTGCAAGGGTCTAATCATTTTAAAAAGCCAAAACTGGCCAGGTACTGGTATCTCAAACTTATAATCCTGGCTACTCAGTAGAACATCTGAGAACTACAGTTCAAAGCCAGCCCATGCAGAATCTCCAACTAATTAGGAAAAAAAAAAAAAGCAGCTAGAAGTAGATCTGTGGCTCTAGTGAGAAGAACACCAGCCTATAATTAAAAACCAAGAGAAACTAGAGATTTGGAGTTCAAGCTCCACCATCTTTCTTGCTCATGGCTATTGATATACAACTTAAGCCATGCATCCACTCTGTTATTTTGCCTGTTAATTGAATATAGAATCTTATGGACTTTTCTACCTAGGCTGACTTTGGACCATAATCCTCAAATCTCAACCTACTGAGCTGCTATGAGCCACTAGTATTAAAAAGCCCAAAAATGATGTATATGTGACAATACTATGCTTGTTTTTCTGTTTCTTTTTCTTTATATTTTTGGGATTCTATTATATTGACATGCAAAACAGAAAAGACCAGACAATAAAAAATAATTTATGCTTTAAATTTTTCTGTTTTGATGATACATATAACCTTTTTTTATTTTATTTATTTTGTGCCAGTTCTGAGTCTTGAACTCAGGGCCAGGGTGCTGTCCCTGAGCTTTTTGCTTAAGGCTAGAACTCTATTTTTGAAACACAACTCCACTTCTGGCTTTTTATTTTTATTTTTTGGTAGTTAATTGGAGATAAGAATCTTGCAAGTTTTGTTTTTTGTTTTTTTTGCCAGTTGTGGGGCCTGAACTCTGGGCCTGGGCGCTGTCCCTCAGCTCTTCAGCTCAAGGCTAGCGCTCTACCACTATAGCGCCATTTCCAGCTTTTTCTGCTTATGTGGTGCTGAGGAATCGAACCCAGGGCCTCATGCATGCAAGGCAAGCACTCTACCACTGAGTCACCTTCCCAGCCCCTCTTGCAAGTTTTTCGGCCTCTGTTGGCTTTGAACCTCAATCCTCAGATCTCAGTCTCTTGTGTAGCTAGGATTACAGGCATGAGCCACTGGCCCCTGGTGTACATATAACCTTCAATTCTAGAACCCCAAAGATCAATATATTAAATGCATGCCTGTGTACTTTGGCCTTGCAAATCCATTTAATGTAGCAGGCACTACTCTAGGTAAACAAAACAGACAAGATGATTTTTTTTTTAATCAGTCCTGGGGCTTGAACTCAGGACCTGGGTGCTCTCCCTGAGCTTTTGCAATCAAGGCTAGTGCTCTATCACTTTGAGTCACAGCTCCACTTCCAGTTTTCTGCTGGTTAATTGGAGATAAGAGTTTCATGGATTTTTCTGCCCAGACAGGTTTTAAACTATGATCCTCAGATCTCAGCCTCCTGTGTAGTATTACAAGTGTGAGCCACCAGCACCTGGTTCAAGATGATTTTGTTTAAGGAGCTCACATCCTCATGGGGCAGACAGGGTAATGTGATTTAAAAACAAACAAATAAGTGTTGAGGACAGCATTAAAAAGGTTCTAGAAGACATCAGGGAAGACTTCTGAGGAGGTGGCACTAATGCTGAAAGATGATCAAGGAGAATTCCTAGAAATAGTCAGGTGTGTGTGGTAGTAACACAGCTGTAATCTCAGCACTCAGGAGACCTAAGGTTGGAGAACTTCAAGTTTGAGGCCAACCTAGGCCTACAGAGCAAGTTACAGGCCAACTGTGAGACCTATCTCACAAAACAAAAATGCAATGTAATATGACCTAATTGCCTCCCACTAAGCCCCACCTCTTAAAGGATCAACCACCTCTCAACATCTACACACTATGAACCTAGTTTTTGGCACATGAATCTTTTTGGGTGGGGAGAGGGACACACTCAAATCATAGTACTTGGGGGGGAAAATAGCAACACTTAATCAAAAAGTGCTAAAAATAAATAAAAAGATTGACAATATCAAGAGCAGGCCAAGACAGGACACAAGTAGGAGCTCCAATTCAGCCCCTTTGTTTTTTTTTTTGTTTGTTTTTTGTTTTTGTTTGTTTTTTTGGGTCCAGCCGTGGGGCCTGAACTCTGGGCCTGGGTGCTGTCCCTCAGCTCTTCAGCTCAAGGCTAGCGCTCTACCACTTGAGCCACAGCGCCACTTCGGCGTTTTTTCTTTTTTCTTATGTAGTGTTGCAGAATCGAACCCAGGGCCTCATGCATGCAAGGCAAGCGCTCTACCACTGAGCCACCTTCCCAGCCCCAATTCAGCCCCTTTGTAACAGAGATGGGCAGTGTCTTTTGAGGGTAAGTATACATATACACTTGCCACCCAACTCTGCAATCTGTTCCTAAGAGAAAAAAATATACTAATATACTAGCCAGGCACCAATGGCTCACACCTGTAATCCTAGCTCCTCAGGAAGCTGAGACCTGGAGGATCACAGATTGAGACCAGCCCAGTCAGAAAGTCCACAGATTTTATCCTCAAATAGCTAGTCAAAAGCCAGGCTGGAGTTGTAGCAAAAGTGGCAGAATACCAATTGTGAGCCAGAAAACTGAGCAAGTCCTAGAACTTGAGTTCCAATCCCACTCTGAGGAAAAAGAAAAAAAAAAAAAGGTACGTATTGTGTGTTCTATTCATCTGAAAGTTTAGAGCTACAAATCTAATCCACAATAACAGAACATAGATTAAGGGTTGTTTGAGCCAAGTAGGGACTGATTGCAGAAAGGAACAAGGAAACCTTTGGGGTGATGGAACTAATCTGTGTTGTGGTAGAGGTTACACAGACAAATGCATTCATCAACACTCAGTGAGCACAGCACTATGAGGCTGAAGCTCAGGGGTAGAACAGTGAATTGCTTTGTGGGAGGGAGGGTTCCAAGCTCAGCATGGCAAAAAAGAAAGAGAAGAAAGAGCTTGAAGTGCTGGTGGCTCACACCTGTAATCCTAACCACTTAGGAGGCTAAAGGTCTGAGGATCACAGTTCAAAGCCAGCCTGGGCAGGAAAGGCTGTAAGACTCTTATTGCCAATGAACCAGAAAAAAAGCCTGAAGGAGATGTGTCTCAAGTGGTAGAGTTACCAGCCTTGAACAAAAAGCTTAGGGAGAGTGCCCAGATCCTGAGTTCAAGCCCCCAGAACCAGCATATAAGAAAGAGAGAGAAGGGGCTGGGAAGGTGGCTCAGTGGTAGAGCGCTTGCCTTGCATGCATGAGGCCCTGGGTTCGATTCCCCAGCACCACATAAGCAAAAAGAAAAAAGCCAGAAGTGGCACTGTGGCTCAAGTGGTAGAGCGCTAACCTTGAGCTGAAGAGCTGAGGGACAGCGCCCAGGCCCAGAGTTCAGGCCCCACAACTGGACCCCCCCCCCAAAAAAAAAAAGGAAGAAAGAAAGAGAGAGAGAAGGAAGGGAGAGAGGGAAGGAGGGAAAGAAGGGAGGAAGGAAGGAAATGCTCTGTTCTGTTAGTCTGGAATGAGAAAGTTCTTGCTATGTCAGTGAGGAAGGGTATCCCAAGCAACAGGAACAGACAAAAGTTCAGAGGTATACAACCACCTGGTGAGCTGATACTGAAAGGAATTTAGAGAGGCTGGGGAAAGGCTGAGAGAAGCATGCTATACAGATAGCTATGCCATGCCAGGCCTTGGAGCCTCCATTCTGATAGCAAAGAGGAGCTTGTTGAAGGATGCTGATGAGCTTTGTGTTCTGGCAACAGTGTGGCAAGATGGGCAAAGAAGAACGGCATAAACATCAGGATGGGGATCCCTCCATTTAAAATCCTGGGAGGGCCGGGCATTAGTGGCTCCCCCTTGTAATCCTAACTACTCAAGAGGTTAAGATCTGAGGATCCTAGTTCAAAGGCAGCCCAGGCAGATAAATCCCAGAGACTCATCTCCAATTAACTATTAAAAACTGGTGGGGAAGGTGTGGTTCAAGTGGTAGAGCACCAGTTCTAAGTCAGCCTGGACAGGAAAGTCCATGAAACTCAGCCACAGCTCCACTTCCAACTTTTTGGTGATTAATTGGATGAGTCTTAAAGAAAAAAAAACAAACCTCAGGGACAGCACCCAGGGCCTGAATTCAAACCCCAGGACCAGCACCAAAAGAAAAAAAAAAAAAAACTTGGGACATGAAGATGGAGTAAACAGGGTAGTATAGCATAGAATCTGGTGTGGTCCCCAAGTTTCTGCTCTGAGCCACCATGTGATGTTAGCCAGGAAAACAAGGTGTACAGCAGCAAAGGGAAGGAGGTGGTAATGCTTGTGATCCCCAAGGAGTGGAGGTGATGGCTCTGGGTGCAATAAGCTGTGTTTGAGCTCCACTTTTGGAGTCCTTTTTTCTGGTGAATGCTCCCCAGAACTCATCTAAGATTCCTAGTCTCTTAAGAGATAATCACCATGGCTTGCTTTATTCTCTTCTTGTTGAGGTACTAGAGTTTGGACTTAGGGCCTTGTACTTGCTAGGCAATTACTCTACCATCTGAGTCACACCCCTTATCCTTTTTGCTTTCGTTGGTTTTCATAGGTGCATTTGTACAGGCCAGCCTCAGAAAACCATCCTTCTGGGGCTGGAAAGGTGGCTCAGTGGTAGAGTGCTGGCCTCACATGCATGAACCCCCTAGGTTCCATTCCTCAGCACCACATAAACAGAAAAAAGCCAGAAGTGGCACTGTGGCTCAAGTGGTAGAGCATTACCCTTGAGCTGAAGAGCTGAGGGACAGCGCCCAGACCCAGAGTTCAGCCCCATGACCGACAAAAAAAAAGAAAGAAAACCATCCTTCTACTGATCCTCCCATCTTCTGCTTTCTGGGTAATGGGGGGAAATGCTTTGCTTGGTTTTTTTGTTTTTGTCAGTCATGGGGCTTGAATTTTGGGCTTGGGCACTGTCCCTGCGCTCTTCAGCTCTAGGTGAGCGCTCTACTACTGAGCCACAGTGCCACTTCCAGTTTTCGAGTGGTTTATTGGAGATAACAGTCTTATAGACTTGGCTGCCTGGGCTGGCTTTGAATGGAGATTCTCAGATCTCAGCCTCCTGAGAATGTGTGAGCCATTGGCACCTGGCTTGGTTTTTTTTTTTTCTTCTCAATTGTGGGGCTTGAACTCAGGGCCTGGGCACTACCCTGAGCCTCTTTGTGCTCAAAGGCTAGCGCTCTACCTCTTGAGTCACAGCTCTACTTCTGGTTTTTGAGTGGTTAATTGGAGATAAGAGTCTCTGGGGGTCTTTTTTGAGCAGTCTGGCTTCAAACTGTGATCTTCACATCTAAGCTTCCTGAGTAACTAGGAATGCAGGAGTAAGCCACTGTTGCCTGGCCTGGCTTGTGTTTGAAGTAGGTTTTTGCTAACTTTTGACCAGGTTGGCCTCTGACAGACATCTTTATATCTTCACAGTATCCACCTCTTACCCTCATCTCCACCCAGCAAATACCAGGCAGCAGCTCTGGGCTCAGTGTCTGCAGCTGAGTTGAGTAGAGTGTAATCCAAGCCTCCTCCTTGCTCAATCTTCAGAATCTGGTCATTGTGTCACAGATATAACCCTCTACCTGGCTGGCCTCTGGTTACTGCCCGGCTGCCTGAAGGACTTGGAGAAAAGCCACCATGTGAGGAAGCTGCCCTGCCCGGGCCCTGTTGTCAGTCAGTCCCAAAGCCGTCCCTTCAACCTTGGGACTGGCCTTTCTCCAACCTTCCCTCACCACTGGGAAGAACACTGGCCTGAGAGTTGGACAGGAGCTGAAGAGTGGACAGGACAGGGAAGAGGGGAAGCCATGAGAGCAGACAGAAGACCAGCCTCACGTTTGGACCCACAAACCACAGTCCTGTGCACAATCTGTGCACAGAAACAAGATCCTTACTGTGTCTCCTATGCCTTCCCTTCCTGTCAATCTATCCAAGTAGGGGACTGTGGCAATTATACCCACAGCTCTCAAGACTTTCTCTAAGTTCCATAGGGCACCTAGAAGAAAAATTCCTTAAAAAAAAAATCTGCCAGGCACCACTGACTCATGCCTGTAATCCTAGCTTCTCAGGAGGCTGAGATCTGAGGATTGCGATTCAAAGCCAGCCTGGGCAGGAAAGTCCATGAGACTCTTATCTCCAATGAACCACCAGAAAACCAGAAGTGGTGCTGTGGCTCAAGTGGTAGAGCGCTAGCCTTGAGCAGAAGAGCTGAGCACCCAGGCCCAGAGTTCAAGTCCCATGACTGACAAAAAAAAAAAAAAAATCCCCATTTGCAGTCAGCAAACCAGGCACTCTGCTCATGGCAGGCCTCCCAGGACAACCTCACCTCAATTGGACAGTGTCAGCTGGGCTTCCTGGGGGATGAATGGAGGGGAGCTGCGTGGCAGGGTTGGTACAACATGTGTACCTGGTCTCATGTCATGTCCTGGGTTCATGCAGGGAAGAGTGCAGTCAACATGTGTGTGTGGCAATTGCATGTTCATGCATGCACTGGTACATATAGCCATGCCTTCTGCACTGAGGTGTTTGAGTGCGTCTGTACACGTGTGTGTGTGGGGGGGGGTGACCAGTCGTGTCTCAGCAATGCATGCGCATGCACATGTGCGAGTGCTCTACCCCCGCCTCCATCCCCACCACACCCACACACACACACACACACACACACACACACACACACACACACACACACACACACACACACTGGGATTCCCAAGGGAGCAATGGGTAGATTTTTGCCACCAGGCTATTCTGTTTGTGTCCAGGCAGGTGGAAGTAGGTTTGGACATACATTTGTGTTTATTGGGGAGGATTTCTGTCCAGATGTTTGTGAGTGAGGACAGCATGGGTGAGATGAGGCAGCTATCCCTCTGGTGAAGGTCTTGTGTATCCTGCCCAGTAGAAAGGCACAGCATCTTGGAGCCCCTGAGGAAAGATGAGCTCAGCCTCTCACAGTTGAAAGGGGGACTGAGAATGTGGAGGCACTTAGAAAGGAAAATGCAGGGTAGACTCAGGAAAGACAGAGCTAAGGGACCCCCCTTCAGGTCATCTGGAACCTGCGCCCCTCAAGTACATGGGCCAGGCCCAAGATCAGGACCAATGAGAAGTTCATCAGACCTAGAGAGAGAACTGAGGGCTTTTGACTTCAGGTCAGCGCTCTTTCCATTGCCCCTGAAAGCCCACAAGTAAGCAAGCAAGCAAGCATGCATGCAAGCCCAGAGAGGGGCTGTGGGTTTGGCTTCCTTTGCTTTCTTACCTCACTTAGGTTCCCATTCTTGACCTCCCTTTGCCTGCAGCTGGCTTTGTGCCACTGAGTAAGTCGCCCCTCCGGTGGCCACCTCCACTGTGAAGTTGATAGAGCCCTTGCCTCCTTGGGAAGGCCAAGTCTGACTCCATAGTGAGTTCAAGCATAAACCAGCCATCCTCCCCGCCCCAGCAGCTGGCAGCAGCTACAGTACAATGTAGGTGTTCAAGTAGGTGTTTTGGAAAGACAAAGAAGGAAGACAGGCAGGCAGGAAGAGCCCATAACTCCCTCCTAACACTCCACTTTGAAAGCCTCAACCTCTCCCCTCCCCAGGCAGGACAAAGGAGAAACCAGGCCCAGAATCCCAAAGACTTTGAAAATTAAGGCAGAAAAGAGAACCTAACCACGCAGAGGCCCAACTTCTTGTCTCTGGACAGAACTGTGAGAGAGCCCCCATTCCTGTAGCCTTAGCCTTGCTTAATACTCCGGTGGCAGGAGTATGAGGAAGAGGAGAGGTACCTGTGGCTCACACCTGTAAGCCTAGCAACTCGGAAGGCTGAGATCTGTAGGATCTTGGTTCAAGGATAGCCTGGGCAGAAAAATTCAAGAAACTATCTCAGCCAGGGCTGGGAAGGTGGCTCAGTGGTAGAGCACTTGCCTTGCATGCTCGAGGCCCTGGGTTCGATTCCTCAGCACCACATAAGAAAAAAGCCGGAAGTGGCGCTGTGGCTCAAGTGGTAGAGCGCTAGCTAGCCTTGAGCTGAAGAGTTGAGGGACAGTACCCAGACCCAGAGTTCAGGTCCCACGACCGGACTCCCTCAAAAAAAAGAAAGAAAGAAACTATCTCAGCCAGGAGCTGATGGCTCACACCTGTAATCCTAATTATTCAGGGGACTGAGATCTGAGGATCATGGTTTGAAGCCAGCCTGGGCAGAAAAGTCCATGAGATTCTTTTCTTTCTTTCTTTCTTTCTTTCTTTTTTTTTTCCAGTCGTGGGACTGAACTCTGGGCTGGGCACTGTCCCTCAGCTCTTCAGCTCAAGGCTAGTGCCCTACCACTGGAGCCACAGTGCCACTTCCGGCTTTTTCTGCTTATGCAGTGCTGAGAAATCGAACCCAGGGCCTCATGCATGCAAGGCAAGCGCTCTACCACTGAGCCACCTTCCCAGTCTTCCATGAGACTCTTATCTCCAATTAACCATCAGAAAAACCAGAATTAGCACTGTGACTCAAAGTGGTAGATCACTAACTTTGAGCACAAAAGCTCAGGGACAGTGCCCAGGCCCTGAGTTCAAGTCCCATAACTGATGGAGAGAGAGAGAGAGAGAGAGAGAGAGAGAGAGAGAGGAGAGAGAGAGAGAGAGAGAGAGAGAGAGAAGCTCTATCTATCTCTAAAATAACCAGACAAAAAGCTGGGCCGGAGACATGGTTTAAGTGGTAAAGAACCAGTTAAGCCAAGTGAGTGCAAGGCCCTGAGTTTAAACCCTGGTATTGACCCCAAAAAAAAGTGAGACCTCCCCTTCCCCCCATCTTAACCAACAAATTAGGCATGGTAGCATAACAATAATTACAGCTATCCAGTCTAAAGCCAGCCCAGGCAAAAATACAGGACTCTATCTGAAAACTAACCCAAGTAAAAAGGACTGGTGGGGGATGGCAGGGACGGAGCGGGGGCGGGGGGGAGGGGATGTTTGAAATGATAGAGCCTGCCTTCCTTCCTTCCTTCCTCCCCCACTTCTCTGCCAGTCCTGGGGCTTGAACTCAGGGCCTGTCCACTGTCCCTGAGCTTTTGTGCTCCAGGCTAGTGTAATGTTCTACCACTTGAGCCACAGCGCCACTTGCAGCTTTTTCTGAGTAGTTTATTGGAGATAAGAGTCTTACATACTTTACTGCTCAGGGTTGGCTTTGAACCCAGATCCTCAGATCTTAGCCTCCTGAGGTGCAAGCTGCTGGCCCCTGCCTTATTATTTCTTTTAACTTGGTCAAATGCATGTGCACATATACACACGTGCCCATGTTCTGCAAATCACATTCACAATCTCAGAATTGAGTGAGGACTGACTGGGAGGGAGCACAAGGGAATTTCCAGGTGATGAAATGGAGCAACATCTTGGTCTGGGTGATGGCCAGATGGAACATGCACATTTTTCATCCTCTGTGCATTCAAATCTGTGCCTTTGACTGTACATAGCACATAGGTAGACCATACTTCAATGCTCAATCTACAGCTGCTTGCATCTAAAAGACAAACCGCAGGGTTCAGATATGCTGTTTAATAGCTTATAAAGCCAGCAATCATGGAAACTCCCCACCATGCCTGGTGCCCTGAGCTGTCTACAGCGCCTCCCTAGGAGGCTGGGGACTGTTTCTTGCTGGGGCTTCTTGCTCCCCAGATTTATAATAATGGGAATAAGATGGAGCCCAGGGGCTTTTGGAAGCTAGACTTTCCCATCTGTTCAGCCTCACACTTGACTTCCATTCCAGTCCTGATGAACTGAAGAAACAGAAAACACACCGGTTTCCCCTTTGGGGGAGGGGGCTTTCCAGGACAGTCTTGATGTGAAGGTGGAGGGTTGTTCCCAGTGAAAGCGTCAGTCTTAGCCGGGTGCTCACCCCTGTAATCCTAGCTACTCAGGAGGCTGAGATCTGAGGATCAGGATTCAAAGCCAGCCTGGGCATGAAAGTCCATGAGACTCTTATCTCCAATAAACCACCAGAAAACCAGAAGTGGTGCTGTGGCTCAAGTGGTAGAGCGCTTGCCTTGAGCTGAAGAGCTGAGGGACAGCGCGCAGGCCCAGAGTTCAAGGCCCACGACCCCCCCCCCCAAAAAAAAAAAAGCCTCAGTGTTGCTGCCCTGAGCTGCAGGCAGGAAAGAGGCCTGCTTCCCTCTCTGCTGAAGCAGCTCAGGAGGAGGGGGCACCAGAGGGTGGGATGGGAGAGGAAGCTGGGAGACCTGGGAACCTGGCAGGACTTGGCCACTCTCCCCCCCCCACCCCCCAGCTCCCAGCTGCAGCTGTTTCTCTCAGGGGTGCCCCAGAGGATGGGGGCTGGGGGGGGATGTCTGTATGCTGCACATATGTGGTGACAGGGCCTCCCAGTAGCCAGGGCAGGAAGCAGGGCAAGGCTGGGGATGGTGGGGAGGGGGGTCTCTGTCCTGGAACAAGCAGCTAGAGGAGCAGGAGTCACGTCCTCTACCGCCTCCTGCAAGAAGTTCTCTGCCTATGCAGAGCCCAGGGTGCGAGGGAACAGCCCTCCTGCAGTGGAGCCCCCCTCCCCCGATGCCTGGCACACACAGGGCTGCAGATTGTCACTTCAGAGTCCCTGTCTGTCTGGCCTCTACTCTGCCCAAAGAGATCTGGGAGGGGCTCAGAGAGGGTGTGGTTATCAGACAAGGAATTTCCCTGGAAACGGGAAGTACAAGATGTGTCAGTGTGGGATCTCGACTGAGGGGAAGGGAGGGGAGGGCAGGGGAGGGGCCCTTGCGGTTGGCCTCTCCCCCGCTGTGCACTCCCACCCCACACCTCCCACGTACCCCAGCCTTATCCCATCCCCTTTTTCTCTTAGGTCCCCAGTTCCTTGGGGACAGGACCACTTTGCAGTTGGCCTCCATTTTCCAAGATAACAAGAAAGAAGAGCTACCATTAATGGAATGCACAGTGTCCTAGACAGTGGCTTCCATGAATGAGCTCATTTAATCCCCAAGCAAGCCCCTGATAGCACTATCATTCTTCCTACTTACAGATGAGGAAACTGACATTCACAATGGTGGGGGGATCCCACTGGTACATGACAAAGCCAGGGCTCCAGGTCATGATTTCCATCAGACAATATCCAAGATGACTGTCCAGGGCATGCTGAGACACACCTTCCCAGATAATTTAGGACACACACTTGGTTGCTGTAGATGATACACTCTGGTAGGAAAAAAAAAAAAAAAGGAGGGGGCAGTGGTTTTAGAGCCAAAATGTGTACTACTAGTTGTGATTTTTGGCTAAAGAACTTCCATTAATCATGTTGTATCTCAGTTTCCATAGCTACAGAATGGGTCTCCATAATCCTTGGGAGTAATGGGTTTGACCCAGTTTTCTTTCTTTCTTTTCTTTCCTTCCCTTCCTCCCTTCCTCCTTCCCTCTCTCTCTACCTCCCTCCCTCCCTTCCTTCCTTCCTTCCTTCCTTCCTTACCTCCCTCCCTTCCTTTTTTTTTCTTTTGGTGCTGGTGCTGGTACTTGGGCTTGAGATCAGGGTCTAGACACTGTCCCTGAGCTTTTTGGTTTTTACTCAAAGCTAGCCTCTACCACTTCCAGCTTTTGGTGGTGGTTATTTGGAGATAGGAGTCACTCAGACTTTCCTGCTCAGGCTAGCTTCAAACCATGATCCTTAGATGTCAGCCTTCTGAGTAGCTAGGATTAGAGGCATGAGCCATCCATGCCTGGCTTGTACCTGGCTTTTTTTTTTTTTTTAAACTCTGGAAACCCCCAAGCTCTTCATATCTTGGACTTTTGCATGTGCTGGTTCCTGTGCCTGGAGCCCTCAACCCCCAGATATCCACAGGACTGTCTTGTCCCCATCCTCTGTCCCATCCTCTTAGCTCTAGAGCAGCCTTCCCTGATGACCCAGGACACCAGTTCTCTCAATTGGCTCACTGTTTTATTTTTCTCCAGTGCACTTGTCATGATCCCAAATTATCTTGCTAATTTGTTTCATGTATTGGTTTGTGGCCAGTCCCCAGCTCCACTGCCAAGGATGTAAGTTTCTTGAGAGCTGGGACCTCTGCAGGTCGCTGACCCAGGCTCCGTGCTCAGAGCAGCACCCAGCAAACACTTAGCAATGAATGAACGACTGTGCTAGGAAACAGCATTATATTTAAGTGACTGACTCTCCCACAGACCTTCCCGAGCCAAAGGGCAGTAAAAGTGCGTTAATGGAGGCTTGGAGAACACTCTGGGCCTGGCCCACACCCAGCTCTGAAGCGCCCCAGCTCCAGGGAGCTGAGAGACTGCTGGGGCTTCCGGCTGCTCCCGGATAAAGGTCAACCCTTTGCTGGAACACGAGGTACCGCACCATCTGGGCCTGCCTGCTTCTGGCCTCATCTCCCTGGGCTCCCCAACCTGCACTCCATGTCCAGCCAGACCAAACAAGTCCAAGTGCCCGCCTGAGAACACGGCCACCTCCTGCCTGTGTGCTTTAGACATACTGTTCCCTCCATCAGGAACACCCTGCACCCTTGCTCTGCCCACGAACTCCCCTTAGATGAGACAGGACTTACCTCCCAGAAGCCCCCCAACCCCCCAGCCCTTTCTCTGGCCACACCAAGTCCCCATCTTCCCAAGGTGTTAGGATGACCTAACTTTGTGTGTTTTCCCTCACCTGTGGGATCTGAGTCAAGGACCAGCTTTTATATCCCTGGATTAAAGCACAATTCCTGGGACAAGTAATAGGCGCTTAGTAAATGCTCAGGTCTAGCTTTTTTTCTTTTTTTCTTTTTTTCCGAGTCATGGGGCTTGAACTCTGGGCCTGGGCGCTGTCTCTCAGCTCTTCACCTCAAAGCAAGCGCTCTACCACTTGAGCCACAGTGCCACTTCCAGTTTTCTGGTGGTTAATTGGAGATAAGAGACTTGTGGACTTCCCTGCCAGGGCTGGCTTTAAACCGTGATTCTCAAATCTCAGCCTCCTGAGTAGGTAGGATTACAGGCCTGAGTCACCAGCGCCTTACTAGGCTTAGCTTTTGACTTTAAGCCCTAAGGCACTAACTTAACTCCTGGAGCACACAGTAGATGTTTAATAATTGCTCAAGTCCAGCTTTTGGACTTTGGGTGCCAAGGCACTAACCTGATTTATGAGGCATCCATTAGGTGCTTAATTAGTACTCAGGCCCAGTTTTGGACTTTATGTCCCAAGGAATGAATCTAATACCTGGGGCACACAGTAGGCACTGGGTAAGTACCCATTAAAATCATGAGCCTGAGCAATCAGACACTAGCAGAGGCCCAGAGCCCATGCCACTCCATGGAGTACGAATGGGAGATACTTCCTCCAAAACAAAATGGTGGCAGAGGAAAGAAGGCAGAAGGGGCTTTGGGAAACTTCCCAGGAGACTGGAAATGCAAAAAGCAAGCCTAAAAGTAAACACAGATGGGTTGAGGCATAGAAACAGAACTGAGTGAGCAGAAGAGAGAAGAAAGGAAAAAGAGGAAGAAGAAAGAACTCAAAGGAATAAAGAAGCTCAGAAGGGACACAGTGTGCCTGAAATTCACTGAGGAGAGGAAGCTAGAGATAGATAGATAACTTAAATACAGGGTGTCTGGAGTCCCTGGGGTGGAGGAGGGTGGCAGGGGCAGGGTGGTGCTTTGATCCCCTCCTGGGCTGTTAGAGTTGGGCCATGTGTCACCGGGTTCAGGCCATCTTGGAAAGTTCTATCTCTGGAGAGCCTGTGACAGGAAGGCCAGTACTCCAGGCAGAAATCGCTAATTTGGTATCTTGCTCTAGGGTACACATGCACCTTAGCTGCTCTGGCCTCAGTTTCCCCAGCCGCATAGTAGATGACGGTTCTCTTACTTTAGAGGAGCTCGTACTGAATTAGGGCAGTAAGTGAAGTGACCTGTGCTAATATCAATGCCAGGGTTTGCATAGGGTTGATTCTTCCCAAAGCCTAGCTGTGGACAGGCCTTAAGAAAGGTCATGTCACTGTGTCACTGGGTGCCACAGACAACTGACTTTGCAGCCTTGGAACTCAGACTTGGCGCCTGGATTTTGAAGCCCAGTGTGAAATCAATATAACAGGACTGTTTATCTTTGCGAGGAGGGTGAGGGGCAGCAGGCAGGCCAGCGCTGCTGAGAATCAAGTTGAACCCAGGGCTGAAAGGCCTGATCAATCCAAATCTACCCCTGAGTGGTGAGTGGGCTCTGGGGCCTTTGAAGGCTGCAGGTTTCAGTCTGTCAGATGGACCTGTGAGGCTATTATACTTCCCCCAAGAGAGCAAGGCCAAATCAAAAACTGTCTCTATCTCTAGATTCAATGCTTCTGCGCTTAGAAACATTGTTTAAATGCTGGGGAAACCTAGGTAACAAGGACAGGAGAAAAGAATCAACCTGGAAAGCGCCGGGAATCTGCGCACCCCATCTGGAGACCCCACCCTAGCAGAGGCTGTCTTGGGGTTGGGAGAGAGAAAGAGATTTGGGGCTTTATACCCTTCTGGAATCCAACTTCTCTCCTCCAAGGTTCTCTCTGTCCCCGCGAACATGGACTGTGGGAGACACATTTCATGGCCCCTGGGGACTCTTGGGGAAGTGGGCAGATGAGAGGCAGTTGACTGACAGCAGGATACCCCAGCTGGAGAAGGAAGTGGAACTGTAAAGCAAGCAGTGCAGGACTGGACAGAGGCCATATGAAACACACGGTACATTCCGGCCCCAATGTAACAAACTGTACCAGCCTTTTCAAGAGCTGGGAGCACTGCAGAGGGGAGGGAAGAGAGCAGAGGTTCCTTGGAGGTTGGCCCAGCCTCCTCCTCCTCCCCCACATCTCCCACAGCTCAGCACCACAGGGAAAGTCCCACTGTTCCTTTTGCAACCCCAGGAAACCTACCATCCTCTCTGCTCACGCTCTGTGCTCGGTACCCAGTGTTCCTGGGAGCTCTAGACTGGGAGGGAGCACAGGGTGGTGGGGGAGGGGACAGGGCAGGCAGCTGCAGCTGCCCAGGTAAGGAGGGGGGAGGAGAGGGTAGCCATCACTTTGTTGGGCATTGATCCCAGAGTCACAGCCTGTAAGGGCTTCAAGCAAGGTACAGATGAGGGCAAGGAAGCGCTTTGTCCAAGGTCAGCTTTGTTCTCCAGGGTGGGACCAGCGGGCATCCAGAACTGGGCAGTGCTGGGCGCTCTTGGGTGTAATATGTAGGAGTGGCAGGCCAGGGAACAGGCAGTGCCCAGGGCCTCAGGGTGGGGAACCCACATTCAAGGCTGCCCCTGTGCTTTGGCTGGCTCTGAGTAGGAGAGCCCTGGGTACTGTCCTCTTTAGCTCTCCCCAGTGTCCCCCTTCCCTTAAATATCAGAGCTAATACATGTAAAGTGCTTAGCATGAAGACTGTTTTGTGGTGATGTCAACCAAAGTGAGTCACCTTCACCCCTCCCCTATCTTCCTACACATACACACACACACACACACACACACACACACACACACACAGAGCTCAAGGTCTAGAACTTCCTGGGATCTTTCTCCCATATTACCTTCTGTTCCTGTAACTTATACATTTGGTACTTACCACCTGCTAGCATTTGGTTATTATTTAACCCTACATACCACAGCGTATCTGTCTCGTCCACAGGCCTGCAAACTGTCCCAAGGGGAGGAAAGCATTTCAATACATCCCATATTTATTGAATTAGCAACTTCAGTGCCAGGCTGAGGCTGTGAAGGGTGGGTTGAGGAGTATAAAAAGTTCTGGAAGGAAACAGACTCTGTTTCTGCTTCAAGGACTTTCTAATCTGGTTAGAACAGATTAGTAAACATATCACTAGTATAAGAGAAGAGCCACATGCTGTTCCGCCACGAATGTACAAACAGTGTGTGTGGCTTTCGGAGCAGAGGTCTCAGACCTTTATGACCCCATGCTAGGGAGGGATGGGCAGACAAGAGGCTAGGAGGATGGGGGTGGGGTGGAGGGGGCTCCCCCCAGCCACACCAAATGTGGCGGTGAGAAGAGGAGAGAACAAAGGACTTTAGGGATTGTGTCAATATTTCCGTGACATCCTTAGCAGGTCCCTTCTTGTCTTCCACACATACATGCTCAGCAAATAAATTCTCTGTCCCTTCCTTAGTTTGAGAGGGCGGGGCCTTCAGGACCTGTGCTCAGTGATGTCTTTCTGCATAAACAAACCAGGATTTAGGACTGGTCAGACAAAGGTCAGGTTGGGCACTAGTGATTTCCACCTGTAATCCTAGCTGCTCAGGAGGCTGAGATCTGAGGATCAGCCCAGGCAGGAAAGTGCAAGAGATTCCTAACTCCAATTAACCACCCAAAGAGGCAGAAGTAACAAATCATGTTAAGTGAGGTAAGCCAAGCTCAGAAACACACCGGACACATGTTTTCTCTCCTACGAGGAAGCTAGATCTAATAGGGACAATAGGGACATGGTAGATTATACGGGACTCTAGACATTCAGACACAGGAGAGGAACACAAAGGCTCAATACCTAGGTGCATCTGATGATATAAAATAGTACTTATCGATATGAACTCCAGGAAATGGACATAAGAAAAAAAGCCACAAGTGGTCAAGTGCAAGCCTTAAGCAAAAAAACAACAAAACCCTCAGGGACAGCGCCCAGACTCAGAACTGGCACAGGAGAGAGGAAAGAGAAGAGCGTGTGTCAGGCTCCGGGGACAGTTGGGGGGGTGTCTGCCGGCCGGCCCCCCACCTCCCACCCCCCCGCCCCGCCAGTGTCCGGGCGGTCCCTCCCTGCTCCCAGCGTCCTGCCCGGGGGCTTCCCAAGCTATCCAAGAGGGCCGGGCTGGGTGTGCCAGCGCCGATGGAGTCCCTGGGGTCCCCCGCTTCTGTGCAGCGCCCAGCACGCGGGAAAGAAGGGGGCGGCCCTTCCCGGGGATCGCTGGAATTGGCCCCTTCGACGCCGTCTTCCGCTGTCCACGTGACCTCATCCAGCTCTCCCGAGTCCGGGGCTGGCGGGCGGGCTCCCCGTTATCCTACGCTGAGCGCTTGGGCGTGCGTGCGTGCGTGTGTGTGTGTGTGTGTGTGTGCACACGGGCGGCACCCCCACCCTTCACTCCACCCCCGAGCGGTGCTAATCCAGGACCCACCCAGATCTGGGGTTCCCAGCGAGGGTGGGCAGATGGGCAGGGGTGCGCCAAGGCTGGTGAGTGCGGCGGGCCTGGGGGGGGCTTCCCTCCCGCCTCCCCCGCCCCCCAGGCCCTTCCCCTTCCCTCCCCCGTCCCGGCCCTCGGGGGTGTGTTGTACGAGGCGGCCGCGAGGCTGCGATCGCGGGGCGGCTGCGCGCCGAGCGCAGGCCGCGAGCACAAACAAGGCGCGGAGGCCGGCGCGAGCGCCTGGGCCGGCTGCCAGCGCGCCGGGGCTGGAACACAATGTCCCGGGCGGCCGGGCGGCCGGGCGGGCGGGCGCGGGCGAGAACAGCCTGACTCAGCAGCTGGGCGAGTGGGTGTGCTCGCTCCCCGAGACCAACCGCTCCTGCAGCCTGCGGTCAGCGGCCGCCCGGCGCGCGCCCCGCCGGCAGCGCGGGGCTCCACGTGGCCGTGCCCGCCCGGGCCTCCGCGCCCTGGGCCAGAGCATCTCCGGGGTGCGCCCGGGCCCAGCACCTTCGGGCTCCCTTGGGGAGGGGGCGCTCGGGTCACCGCATCGATAGGTATAGTCTGGCCCCTTTGGGGGTTCCCCCAGACCCCAGCTCCAGGATGCCTCTGGATTCTGGATTCCTGTGTGTGTGTGTGTGTTGGGGGGGCGGTTGGAAGTGCTAGGTGTTCTGCGGTCGTAGTGGGGAAGGAAGCAGATAGAGCAAGCGTCCTGGGAGAAATAGGATGTAAAGCAAGAGTTCTCCCTTGTCTCTGTCCTCAGCTGACCCAGAGTTCAGCGTCTCTTCCTGTCCCCTCCCCTCAAAACCACGAGGCCCCTGAAGATTTCCTTCTAGGAGGGAGAAGCAGGTGGTGTGGGGCTTTGTAGCCTGAGACTCTACTTTTCTGTTGTTCCCTCCCTCCACCTGAAGCCACAGCCAAGACCTCAGAAGCCTGCCTACTACCCAGCCACCACATTCCTCCATCCTTTCCCGTACCCTGCTGCCCGCCGGGCTCCAGTGGGGCCACTGGGCGGATGGCCACAGCCCAGAGCAGGGCTTTTCCTGGGAAGGAAGAGAGGAGGGGCTGTTTCACACTGCAGCCTCCTGGGGTGTCTGCAAGGTGCCTGGAGGGACACCCTGTGCCCGGGAGAGTGCCAGGGCAGGCAGGGAGGGGCTCCGTCCTCTGGATTCCAGGAAAAGCTTTGGCAGGCAGCACAGGCCTGGGCTCCAGGGCCTTCAAGGGTGGGGCACGGGGAGGGACCCTGGGCTGCTAAAGTGCCTCACCTGAGCCTCCTGCAGAGCCCCAGCCTCATCTGATGGGGTCACCTGCATACTCTAGAGCCGAAGGTGAGGACAGGGGCCTGGGCCATGATCACCTTCCAACACACACTGCACGCTTCCCACATGTGCGAGCTTCCCACACACTGACGACCGCCATCTCTCACTAAATCCCCCCTGGCTGATGTAGTTCAGCCTTTCACTGGATGCCCACAATCTGCCCCTGGTGTCTCAAGACTGTCAACTTCTCAGAACCAGTGATGGGACGCTTTTTCCCAAGGCACTTTCTCACACTGTCCCTATGGACTTCCCTATACCGCCGAGGTCTGGTCCCCTCCAGGGCATCTGCCATCCAATGGCCTAGAAGTGACAGGATGCATCCTCCTCAGGGCCCACTGTGACCCAGTGAAGGTGGATTATTCTTAACTCCGTGTGTGTGTGTGTGTGTGTGTGTGTGTGTGTGAGTGTGTGAGACAGTCCTGGGGCTTGAACACAGGGCTTTCTATTGTGGTTTAGCTTTTTCACTCAAAGCTGGCTAAACCTATACTTCTGCCTTTTGGGCTAGAGACTCATCGACATTCTTACTTCCACTGGTTTTAATCCTCAATCCTCAGATCTCAACCTCCTGAGTAGCTAGGATTACAGGCATGAGACACTGGCACCCCAACCTTTGAACTCAGGGCCTGGGCACTGTTCTGAGCTTTTTTTGCTCAAGGCTAGGGCTCTACCACTTTGAGCCACAGCATCACTTCTGATTTTTCTGGTGGTTAATTGGAGATAAGAGTCTCCTGGACTTTTCTGCCGGGGCTGGCTTTGAACCTTAATCCTCAGATCTCAGCCTCCTGAGTAGCTAGGATCACAGGAACGAGCCACAAGAACCTGGCTGCTTTTATTTGAAATATACTATTTGCTCATTACTTTTCTCATTCACTCCTCTTCAGTCCCATAGTTTCCACCTTTGGTCCAATTTGCCTACATTGTCTTTCTGATCCAGGTTTTTCCCTCCGTCCTACATAACCTGCTGGAATAATCTTTCTCCAACACCATTTATTGTGTATATTATCAACAGCAGATCCCTCAGCCCAGCACAGTGAGTACACCAGCTGCTAACCTGTCTTCCCTGTGAACAACCCAAGATTCATGCATGATATTTCCTGATGGAGTCTAGCTCAGTGTCTGCTGCAGTTCCTCAAGTGAACCAATCTATTTGGTTGTATTCCCTTCTCATCCAGTCCTTTTTCCTGACTTGGTTTTTTCATTCCATATCTAGTGACTCTGTGTGTGTGTGTGTGTGTGTGTGTGTGTGTGTGTGTGTGTTGAGTGTATGCTGGTCCTGAGTCTTGAACTTAAGGCTTTTCACTGAAGGCTGGTACTCTACAACTTGAGCCACAGCTTTCTGGTAGTTAATTGGTGACAGACTTTCCCTCCCAGGCTGACTTCAAAAGTCAACCCTCAGATCTTAGTCTGTGGAGTAGCTAGAATTACAGGCCACCAGTGCGCAGCCATTTGACTTTTCATTTCTCCCTAATCTTCAGAGAGACAAGAGAGGGGAAGGAGCTGACATCCAAGTAGCTGGTGCTATCGCTTGTACCTTAGGTGCAGAGTGGAATGAGCCAGCTGCCTGGTGGGAACCTCTGCTGTGAGAGACAAACCACAGGGGACAGAAAGGAAGGGGGCACAACAATTTCCATTGTTCCAGAAGGATCTTTCCCTTAGGAGATTCTAGTCTGCCTAGTTCTGAGTTCCTCCTAATATGTTTCTTGCCCCTCCCTGGACTATTCTGTTCCTTGGTATCATTCTATCTTTGTAGCTCTTCTACACCCCCCCCCAAAAAAAATCATGGCTAAGTATCCATGTCTTAATCCAGCTGAAAATCCACTTCCTGTGGGAAGCTGATATGCACCTACTCACGGAGATTCATTTGTCACCATCTTCCTTTTCTGCCTTATAAGCTTTGCTGTTTGATTGCTTAATTGTGTTCTGTGGTATTTCCAACTCTTCTGCAGCATGGCAGGGACAAGTGTGTTTTACTGTGTGTGTGTGTTGCCAGTCCTGGGTCTTGAATTCAGGGCTTGGGCACTGTCCGAGTCTCTTTGTGCTCAAGGCTAGCAGTCTACCATTTGAACCACAGCACCACTTCTGGCATTTTGGGGTAGTTTATTGGAGCTAAGAGTCTCATGGTGACTTTTCTGCCAGGTTGAATTCAAACAGCAATCCTCAGATCTCAGCCTCCTGAGCAGCTAGAATTACAGGAATGAGCCACTGGCACCGGGCTTGTGTGTGTTTTACTTTATATTCCTATTTGTCCTAGGAAGGAAGCAAGGGTAGGGCACTGGGGCCCACGTAGAGTTGGGGCTGGGTCCTAGTTCTAACACTTGGCTGAGGGACCAGCTGCCTCTCTGAGCCAGTTTCTCCATGTGGGAAAGGCGATGGGATACTTATCTGCACAAGGTGGCAAAGCACCCAGACAACAAATGGCCAGGAAAAGTCCAGTTCCATGAGGAGCACACAGGTGTGTCTTCCTTGCATGGCTGGAGCCTTCCGTGAGTTGGGGGGACGATGTCTTCCTTAACAGCTGCTCATTCCGGGCTATTTACGCGTGAAAAGGACGCATTAATAGTTACACAGGTTCTAGCCTGGGATGCATGGCCGCTATTCGGGTTCACGACTGCAGGTGACTGCAAGCTTCCATCCAGCTCGGTGGCCCGGTGCCCAAGCGCCAAAGCAAGCTTGTGAAACCAAGCAGGCGACAAAAGCTGTCCCTCACTCAGATTCTCGGACCTCAGGGACCAGAACCGAAACCGCGGGCTCCGCCGCGCCCCCACCCTTAACCCCACCCGGTCCCAGAGCCGCGGGCTGTCTGGACTCCCTGAGCCCCGCCCCCGTTGCCTTGGAGATGGTGACGCAGGCGGGGGGCGTGGCCTGCCTCCATCCTCTGGCGCGGCCGGGGTGGCTCTGGATCGCCACCTGGGGCGAGCTTGGTGCCGGGGGCCCCAGGACCCGATCCTCTCCTCCCGTCCCTCTCGGGCCGGGGCGACTGCGCCCGTTGGGGCGCTTCCCCGGGCGTGCGTCGTGGCCGGAGCGAAGGGGGTTCGGAGGGCGCCGGCCCCGGGGAGCCCTCTGCACGTCCATCCCCGCTGGGCCCTGGGCAGCGGCCCTGCGCTTTGCGGGGAGGCGGGCGGGCCCGCGCCGCGGAGCGCGGGAGAGGAGGAGTTAAGCAAGGTGCCGGCGCGGGGCGCGGCGGAGTGGAGGAGGGGAACGGAGAGAAAGTGAGAGCGGGGGCGGGGGAGGGAGGACGGGAGCGAAAGAACATCCTGTGCCCGCCGCCGGATGCGCGGGGGGGGGGGGTCGGGGAGGGGAAGGCCGGAGGCGGGCGCGGGGAGGGAGGGGAGGCCCGGGCGGGAGAGGCGAGGGGGGGTCGGGGAGGGACGAAGGGGGTGGGGAGGCCCGCCGTGGGTTGCGCGCGAGGCTGGGGGGGGGGAGGCCGGGGGGAGGAGGCCCCGGCGGGGAGACGAGGCCTCTGGCCGCCCCCCTCCCGGTCTTTCCTCTGCACCCCACCCTCCAGTGCTCTCTGGCCGGGCTTCTCTGTCTCCCCCCCTTCGCTGGGGTAACGAGCCATGGGCCCCGGCTCCCCCGGACTGGTTGCTGGGCTGGGAGCAGGTGGTCCCAGAGGGTGGGCCGCCTCCCCCCCCCCCCCCCAGCCCTTCATTGGTGGACTTGGCGCGGGCCTCACAGCAGCGCGCCTCCCTGGCCTCGCTTCCTGGTGGCACTTAGGCACTAAGATCCTGGGATTTGTCCACTCCTACACTGAACTCAGGGTCAGGCTCCCAAGGGCTTTTTATTGGAGTGTGTGTGTGTGTGGGGGGGGGGGGGGTGATCAAATTTTCTGTAGCTTTTAAACCTCCAGAGCTGGGCCTCTGAAAGCAGGCCTCCAGAGCAGGGCCTCTGAAAGCAGGCCCCCAGTAGCTCCCGGAAGTCTTCAAGTAACCAGGCCGAAGTGGGCTGCTAGGTTCAGCTGGGAGAGAATGAGCAGGCTTGGGGTTTCACAGGTGGCTGGAACACTTTAAGGAACAAAAAGTAGCTCTGAGGAGTGGGCTGGGGAGCGGTGCTCCTGCCCTAGGGATTTGTGGGGCCTTCCAGAAGGTAGCCAGGGTACATAGGCTTGAGTTCTGTGCTTCTGCTTTCCCATACCGTGTTGCCTGTGGAACCAACCCCCAATCAACATCGGTTGAACGCTGTGCTGGGCACGGATCCAAGGGCTAAACTCTCACAAACACCAGGAAGTAGGTCTAGTCCCATTTTACAGCTGGGGAAAATGAGGCACAAAGATCACAGCTAAGTGGCTGAACTGGTTTTGAACCCTGGCTGTGTGGCCAGCACCCAAACATGATGCCCACATGAGCCTGGTACCAGCACAGGTGGTAACCCCTTGTACTTTCCTTGGTGGAGCTAGGTAAGGAACTTCCAGCTGGTTCTGTGTATAATGGCTCCCAGAGACTCTGACCAGTGGTTTCAGATTTCTGGATTTGACAGAAAAACAAAACAGGAAAATAAAAGCCAAGTTCCCAGAAAGAGTTGCAGCTTTTAATAAATGTTTCCTAAGAACACTCAAAACACACCCACTATCGATCATCTGAAAATAAAAACATCATCATCTGAATCAAGACAATCATTCCTGCTTGGCCCAGTAGTGCACACCTGTAGTCCTGGCTACTTGGGAGGCTGAAAGGATCACTGGAGCTCAGGATTTTAAGACCAGCGTTGGCAACACGGTGAAACACCATCGCTACAAACAGCAACATTTCCACTAAAGGCATCCTTGTCTTTACTTTGACAGACATTCCTCTTTTTTTTTTCCCTAAATTGCATTGAGGACATGAACATGTTGTGTTGAGGACTTACATTTTAGGTTTAGCTGGAGGAGATCAAGTTACAGCCAAAAAAGAACTGTCTGAAAGATTTTTTTTTTGGGGGGGGAAGAGGGGGGTTACTGGAGTTTGAGCTTAGCCTCACACTTGCTAGGGGGCGCTCTACCACTGAGTCTTGCCACCAGCCCATTTTTGCTTTATTATTTAGGTAGGGGTTTTTTGGTTTGTTTTTTGTTTTTTGAGGGTTTACCTTGGGGTTTCCTTCAGACCCCATTCCTATCTATGCCTCCTGGGTAGCTGGGATTACAAGTCCACACCACCATACCTAGTGTATCGGCTGAGAGGATATATGTATCACTAACTTGCTCCTCAGTTCTCCTAGGCTGGCGTGAGATCCTTACAGTCACCTGAATAGCTGGGATTATATAGGTATACTATTATGCCCAGTCCGCTTTGGAAGTCTTTAAGAAAAATCGACTAGGGAGTATTTGCTTAGGATGTGAAGGTTTTGTAATCAGTTCTGTAGGATGGAAAGAGCAGGAACTTCTAGGTTTTACTTCAGATAAGCATAGAGCCAGGGCCCCTGAAGATCTAGTCCCAGATCTACCAAAGTAGCTCAGGGCAGTGACCTTTAGGTAGCTTGATGGCCAAAGTAACTTAAGGACTTTCTGTCCCATGTTCCTGGAAAGTGATAGGTGGTTTTATATCAGTGGGGAGACTTCTGGGGGACCCTGGTTTTTGCAAGGAGCCATGGAGTCACCCATCTCAGGGTAAGACATAGTTCTAGGAATGACCCTTAAGAATTAGAAGAGACAAGCCGGACGCTGGTGGCTCACGCCTGTAATCCTAGCTACTCAGGAGGCTGAGATCTGAGGATCTCGGTTCAAAGCCAGCCCGGGCAGGAAAGACCGTGAGACTCCTATCTCCAATAAACCACCAGAAAACCGAAGTGGCATTGTAGCTCAAGTGGTAGAGCGCTCGCCTTGAGCTGAAGAGCTGAGGGACAGCGCCCAGGCCCAGAGTTCAAGCCCCACAACCGACAAAAAAAAAAAAAAAGAATTAGAAGAGACAAAGCCGGGTGCCGGTAGCTCACTCCTGTAATCCTAGCTACTCAGGGTGCTGAGATCTGAGGATCGAGGTTCAAAGCCAGCCTGGGCAGGAAAGTCTGTAAGACTCATCTCTAATAAACCACTAGAAAACAGGAAGTGGTGCTGTGGCTCAAGCGGTAGAGCACTCAGGGACAGCACCCAAGATCAGAGTTCAAGCCCCAGGACCAACCAAAAAAAAAAAAAAAAGTTGGAAGAGAGGTGGGAAGAGAAAGGTCCGCAGACATGCATCCTGCTCCCTGCCTGCAGCTTAGGGTGTGATGGCAGAACTTTGGAGTGGGCAGGCCCAGCAGGCTGCAGGTTGGGTGACAGTCCTGGGCCTCTGTTTGGTTCCTACTCAGGTATATCCTGAGACCAGAACCTTTGGTTGCAGCTCTCCTAGCAGGGGCCCCAGGCCAGGCTGGTGAAGCCCTGTCATGAGGCAGCTGCGCCTGGGCTCTGGGCCTGACCCTGCCTGGAGGGCAGGGTTTTGTACGGAAAGGAGTGGGGAGAAGTGAAGGATCTGATTGGTCTCACCTGCTCCATCCTAGGCACAGGCCTCACACCTACCAAAGACGGCTTCCAGGCCGGGCGCTGGTGCCTCACGCCTATAACTCTAGCTACTCAGGAGGCTGAGTTCTGAGGATCCCGGTTCAGAGCCAGCCCAGGCAGGAGAGACTGTGAGACTCCTATCTCCAATAAACCACCAGAAAACCGGAAGTGGCGCTGTAGCTCAAGTAGTAGAGCGCTCGCCTTGAGCTGAAGAGCTGAGGGACAGGGCCCAGGCCCAGAATTCAAGCCCCACGACCGACCAAAAAAAAAAAAAAAAAAAGGAAAGAAAGAAGAAAGGAAGGAAGGAAGGAAGGGAAGGAGGGAAGAAAAAGAGATGAAAGATGGAAAGGCCAGGGAAACCAAGGAACCAGTCCAAGGTGCATAACCCACCTTCTCTCCCAGCATGCCCAGAGGCCCAGCGCCCAGCTGTGGCCTCTGCTGCCCCCTGCTGGAAGAAAGGGCACTTCAGCTACTACCTGCTTCGTCCTCTAAAGAAACTAAAAACATGTTGGAAGTAGAACCTAGGGCCTAGCAGATGTTAGGCAAGCCTCTACCACAAGCCAACCCCTCCCCCTCCCCCCATCCTCCTCCCTCCCCCACCCTCCCCCCCCCCATCTGCTGCCTGCCCTTTTTTGTTGTTGTTGGTCATGGGGCTTGAACTCTGGGCTTGGGCGCTGTCCCTCAGATCTTCACCTCAAGGCTAGTGCTCTACCACTTGAGCCACAGTGCCATTTCTGGTTTTCTGGTGGTTTATTGGAGATAAGAGTGTCATGGACTTTCCTGCCCAGGCTGCTTTGAACCTCAATCCTCAGATCTCAGCCTCTTGTATAGGCTCAGATTACAGGTGTGAGCCACCGGTGCCAGCTGCCCCTGCCTTTTTATACCCTTGAAGCCAGCTTCCTGCGAGACCGAACCTTTGTCCCCATGGCTGCATTTCCTGATTACCATCCTCCATCCCATTGTCTCTCTGAGTTCCAATTCTAACACCTGATTCCTAGCTCCTACCAGAGTTCTGGTTCCGGAAGGCCCTCGCCGGTAGGCCGGGGGCCTGGCTCCCACCTGGCACAAGGCAGGGCTGAAGACATGGGCAGGAGCCTCCCCGCTTGCCTGCAGCAGCTGAACTTCCGAAAAAGTCTAGTGGGCCTGGCCACGGGTGCTGGAGCCCTGTACCTGCTCTACAAGGCCATCAAGGCTGGTATAAAATGTCAACCGCCCCTCTGCACCAACTCACCCATCTGCATCGCCCGTGAGTGTCTGCCCTCTGGGGAGAGGGCTCTGCCCCAGGAGCCACCTGCTTCTGAGGCCTCCCCTGGGGGAAAGCCCACAGGTGACTCCTTCAAGTTCCTCTCTCCTCCTTTCTCTCCCTCCATCTTTCTCAGGCTTACTCTGCGGCACCCTGGGTCAGAGCCTAGGGTGACAGAAGCTAGTTCTGGGTCCCTGGGACCTTTCTACAGTAGATCTCCAGTTTTCCAAGGGCAGGTTTTCTTTTTTCTTTTTTTGGTCCGGTCGTGGGGCCTGAACTCTGGGCCTGGGCACTGTCCCTCAGCTCTTCAGCTCAAGGCTAGCGCTCTACCACTTGAGCCACAGTGCCACTTCCAGCTTTTTTTTTTCTTTTTTTGCTTATGTGGTACTGGGGAATCGAACCCAGGGCCTCATGCATGCAAGGCAAGCGCTCTACCACTGAGCCACCTTCCCAGCCCCAAAGGCAGGTTTTCCGAATCCTGCATGGAGCCTGGTTACCAGGACTCCAGTCTTGAGAACTTGCCTGGCTCCTCCGTTGTAGCTCCCGACTCCATGTCTTATCTAGGAACTGGAGACTTGAAGCAAAGGGGAAATTGTGGGCACGTGTGCAGTGCCTCTTCTAGCCCATGCGGCGTGTGTATGAGGTGAGACCCTTTGTGGCTGTCTAGGGGTCTCATTGCCATGTACAGAGCACACAAGGAAACACCAGTTACTGCCTGTGCCGATTTGCAGGTAGTAAACGGACAAACGTATGACATTATGATATGAACACTATTATGTATGGTAGCCTTGTATAATGTGCTCCCTGTACAACTGTACATGGCAGTCCTGAAGATAGGAAAAGAGCTTTTTCTTGCCAGGTACTGGTGGTTCCTACCTGTATCTGAGCTATTCAGGAGGCTGAGATCTGAGGCTCCTGGTTCAAAGCCAGCCTAGGCAGACAAATCTGCAAGACTAGGTTTTTTTTTGTTTTTGTTTTTGGTTGTTGTTGTTTTTTGTTTGCTTTTTGTCAGTTGTGAGGCCTGAGCTCTGGGCCTGGGCGCTGCCCCTCAGCTCTTCAGCTCAAGACTAGCCCTCTCTACTACTTGAGCCACAGTGCCACTTCTGGCTTTTTCTGATTATGTAGTGCTGAGGAATCAAACCTAGGGCCTCATGCATGCAAGACAAGAAGTCTACCACTGAGCCACCTTCCCAGACCCCTGAAGGATTCTTTTTTTTTTTTTTTTTGGTCCAGTTGTGGGGCCTGAACTCTGGGCCTGAGCGCTGTCCCTCAGCTCTTCAGCTCAAGGCTAGTGTTCTACCACTTGAGCCACAGTGCCACTTCCGGCTTTTTTCTTTTTGCTTATGTGGTGCTGAGGAATCGAACCCAGGGCCTCAGGCATGCAAGGCAAGCTCTCTACCACTGAGCCACCTTCCCAGCCCCCCCTAAAGGATTCTTAACTCTAATTAATCAGTAAAAAGTTGAAAGTAGCTAGCACTGGTGGCTCATGCCTTGTAATCCTAGCTACTCAGGAGGCTGAGATCTGAGGATCATGGTTCAAAGCCAGCCTGGGCAGGAAAGTCTGTGAGACTCTTATCTCCAATAAACCACCAGAAAACCAGAAGTGGCACTGTAGCTCAAGTAGTAGAGAGCTGTCCTTGAGCTGAAGAGCTCAGGGATGGCGCCCAGGCCCAGAGTTTAAGCCCCATGACTGATAAAAAAAAAAGTTGAAAGTAGCCTTGGGGTTCATGTGGTAGAATATCAGCCTTGAACAACAACAAAAAAGCTAAGCAAGAGTGCAAGAGCCTGAGTTCAAGCCCCAGTACCTGTGTGCGTGCACACACACACACACACACACACACACACACACACTTCTCTTTAGAATAAGCTGGGCAGCTTTGTCCCCCAGGTTCCTGTTCTCCCACTTCCCAACCCCCTACTTTCATTATTTCTGAGTCCACAGCCTGAACTGGGTTGGGTGGCTGTCTAGGCCTGGCGATCGAGCGAGAGCGCCATGGGCGGGACTCGGGTGAGCTCCGGAGACTCCTCAACTGTTTGGAGTGTAAGCAGGACGACTACGCCAAGAGCATGATTCTGCACAGCATCACCCGCTGCGTGTACTTGCTTGAGGCTGAGGTGAGCCAAGGGACGCCAGCCCGGCCTCCTCCCTGCCCAGCGACAGGGTGCACGGCTTCCCCGACCTCTCTGGAAGGGGGGCAGCAGGGGTGTGCCTACGGACCCCCGGGGACTCTGATTCCTCCTGCCTCTTCCATCTCCCCACACACCCCAGGCCTCTGCTTGTACGACGGATGACATCATGTTGGTGGGTGACATGCTGGACGAAAAGGACAACAATGTCAAGATCCAGGCTCTGAATGCACTTAAAGCTTTCTCGGGCATCAGGAAATTCAGGCTCAAAATTCAGGTAAGCCCCCGGGCAAGTAGCAGGGTGCTACACTCGGGACAGCCTTGGGCTTTTGGGTGCTTTAATTTGCATAGGATAAATGCACCTGTTTCCAGAAGTTTCTTTGACAGTTGAGTTGGTAGCCCAGAAACAAATGGGGGATGTGGTCGGCTTTCCCCTCAGGCTGTGAAGGCCTCTGAAGGTTGGGGTGAAACTGAACAAGGCAAGAAGTCTCTCCCCACCCTCCAGAAATTGTTGGGCACCAATCAGTTCTCCAGCACTAGCTGGATATATTGGTCAGGATACAGTGCGGTCCTACACACAGTGATGTTAATAGAGACCCGCAAATTAAGGCTCAATCCCTCAAGACCTCTCCATTTCAGACCCAGTGGGTTAAGTGTAACTTCTGACCAACTGTCTCTAAAGCTGGAGTTCCCCTAGCTTCCCTTTTTAGCTGTGGCCCACTAAAGTGACCCAAGAAACTACTTAGTTGGCTGGGAAGGTGGCTTAGTGGTAGAGTGCTTGCCTCGCATGCATGAAGCCTTGGGTTCAATTCCTTTATACCACGTAAACAGGGGGGAAAAAAAAGCCAGAAGTGGCACTGTGGCTCACGTGGTAGAGTACTAGCCTTGAGCAAAAGAGCCCAAGCCCTGAATTCAAGACCCAGGACTGGCAAAAGCAAAAAACAAAAAACAAAAAAACACTTAGTTTACCAGTTTATTATTTATTATAAAGGGCACAACTCTAGGGCTGGGAAGGTGGCTCAGTGGTAGAGCGCTTGCCTTGCATGCCTGAGGCCCTGGGTTTAATTCCTCAGCACCACATAAGCAAAAAGAAAAAAGCTGGAAGTGGCGCTGTGGCTCAAGTGGTAGAGCACTAGCCTTGAGCTGAAGAGCTGAGGGACAGCGCCCAGGCCCAGAGTTCAGGCCCCAGGACCAGACCTCCCCCACAAAATAAATAAATAAAGGGCACAACTCTAGCTGGACACAGTAGTAACTAGGTATAATTCCAGCTACTTACGAGATGGAGGTGTGAGGATCACATGTTCCAGAGCAGCTATGGCCAAATTAGCAGGACCTCTCTCAACCCTAAAATGAAAATAAATGAGCGCATGCTCACCTAGTATATGCAGGGTTTGAATTCAGTCCTTGGAACTGCAAAAGAAAAAAGAAAAAAAAAAAGAACATAAGAACCTGTCTGGGTATCACCCCCCCCCCCCATCAGCACCTCTTAGCTCAGCCATCTGAAAACACTGAACCCCATTGGTTAGGAGTGTTTCCGGAGGGTCATTGTGTAGGTATGATTGATTAAGTCTTTGGCCATTGGCAATAAAACTCAATCTCCAACCACCTCCCTTCCCCCCCTCTCAGGAGCTAGAGGTAGGGCGGGGCTGGAGATTCCAGTCTCTCCTGGTGGTGTGACCTGTGTGGTGGCCAGCCTCATCTTACTTAAGCACATGCCATCTGAAGTACAGGCTCAGGCCTGTAATCCTAGCAACTCAGGGGGCAGATCTGATACAGGGCTTCAAAGCCAGCCTGGGCAGGAAAGTTTGTGAGACTTTTATCTACAATTAACCACCAAAAAAGCTGGAAGTAGAGCTGTGGCCCAAGGTTGAGCACCAGTCTTGAGCAAGAAAGCTCAGGAACGGTGCCCAGACCTTGAGTTCAAGCCCAGGACTGGCACAGAAAAAAAAAAAATCAAGATCCCCAAACATCTCTTCTGAACTAAAGGGTTCTCCCTAATTTAAAACAAACCTGTAAAACTCATGAACAGTTTGTAGGTGTAAAGTAGAATATCAATAAAAACAAAACCTGCAACTCCAACCCATTCCTCAAATGGAACATAGCCCCTGGAGGGCCTCCCATCCTCACCCGCAGCTCATCCACACTTTCCTTGGTAATCTTTGTAAAAAGTTACCCTATGCCTACATTTGCATATTAAATGGAACTCATTTGCCTATTTAGTAGGGCATATTTAACATTGTGTCCTCCCTGCCCCTGCATCAAATGGTTCACCCTTCCAGGCTGTGTGGTGGCAATTTTGGGAGTAGCCTGTTGTCTGCCTGTTAGGGAGTATTCTCACTTTTCCCAGGTTCTTGTGCCCTGAGCATGCTTGTGCACACCCTCTGCTGGTCTTTGGAGTCTTGCTGTAGGGGAGTGTGCAGGACTGGAAGGCACTTTTCTTTCTTTCTTTCTTTTCTTTTTCTTTCTTTCTTTTTTTTTTTGTCAGTCATGGGGCTTGAACTCTGGGCTTGGGTGCTGTCCTTGTGCTCTTCAGCTCAAGGCAAGCGCTTTATCACTTGAGCCACAGTGCCACTTCTGGTTCTCTGGTAGTTAATTGGAGATAAGAGTCTCTCTCTCGCCGGGCATTGGTGGCTCACGCCTGTAATCCTAGCTACTCAGGAGGCTGAGATCTGAGGATCGCGGTTCAAAGCCAGCCTGGGCAGGAAAGACCAGATCTTAGCCTCCTGAGTAGCTAGGATTACAGGGGTGAGCTACCTGCTCCCGGCTTCCCACTTTTCTTAGGGCTGTCCAGAGTCCACCCTGGTTGGACTCATACCATTGTTCCTGTAACACTTTCGTCAGAATTTGAGAATTACACAATTTGGAACTTTTTGTCGTGACAAGGTGGGGGAGTAGCAGAACCGATGTTGTAGTGCCTATCTGTAATCCCAGCACTCAGAAGGCGGAGGCAGGAGAATCTCAGGTCCGAGGCCAGCCTGAGCTACACATTGAGGCCTTGTCTCAACAAACAAACCGAGTGTCTGGGTCTCCCACTCCATCCTCCCTGGTGCTCCAGCCTATGGATCATTGCACAGCTGTAAAAGCAGTGATTTGGGGTCTCATTCCTACAGGGGTCCACTTAGCAGGGGAGCTCTGCTTCTCATGAGTCCCCCAGCAACTCCTCATGGAGGTGGCCTGAGCCGCACTGTTCCTGTCTCCCTAGCAGCTGAGTCCTGAGGAGCCGTCCCTCTCCTCCCTCCTGAGGAGCATCCTGTTTCCGCTAAATGTGCTCTTCTGATCTCCACAGCCAGGGGGCGCCCACACCGCCTCCCTTGGCCAGCTGTTAATGGACACTAGAGGTCCTCTCACTCAACACATCCAAAATGGAGTTGGCCTCACGCCTCTGTCAGGGGTACAGGTGCAGGTGGCTGGCCCCGCCCCTCAGTGCAGCATTTCCTCTGTGCTCCTCCCTCTCCCACCCCCTGACCTTTGCACCTGCTCCAGGCTCCATCTGAGGCCCCACCCAGACTTGCGAACTTCAGCTCTTAGCCTTCAATAGAATGAGCAGGAAACAGGGGTCCTATTGGGTCGCTGGCTGGCACTCCAGGATCCTTCTCCCCGCCTTCCGGGGTTCTCGAGCCTTCCTGTCTTTGGCCTCCAGCGTCTCAGAACCCAGGATCCTGTACTCATTTCACACATGTGTGTGGAGTCCTTACTTTGTGCTAAGTTGCAGTTGTATGTGCTGGAAATGAGGCCAGAAGGAAAGACCCCTGTCCTTGTTGTGCACTGAGCCCCGCACAGGGCACGCCAGGCGAGCCACAGTCAAGGAACATGGGTCATGTGTGTCACACATGTGTGTCACACATGACCTATGCAGTGCAGATGAATCAAGTCCAAGGATAAGGGAGGCTGTGGAGAAGAGTTCCTGAGACCAAAGGAAACAAGCTTGGTAAGTTGAAGACAGACATGGGAACAGGCGCCGGTGGCTCACGCTGTAATCCTAGCTACTCAGAAGGCTGAGATCTGAGGATCGCAGTTCAAAGCCAGTCCGGGCAGGAAAGTCCCTGAGACTCTTATCTCCAATAAACCACTAGAAAAAAAAAAAACTGGAAGTGGCGCTGTGGCTCAAGTGGTAGAGCGCTAGCCTTGAGCTGAAGAGCTCAGGGACAGCGCCCAGGCCCAGAGTTCAAGTCCCAGGACTGACCAAAAAAAAAAAAAAAAGACAGACATGGTGGCTCACACCAATAATCCAAGCCATGAGGGAGATGAAGATGAGAGGATCAAAGTTCTAGGACAGCCTAGGCAAAAGTGTGAGGCGTGAGGCCCAGCTGGGCACTGGTGGCTCATGCCTGTCATCCTAGCTACTCAGGAGGCTGAGATCTGAGGATCATGGTTCAAAGCCAGCCCAGATAGGAAAGTCTGTGGGACTCCTTATTTCCAATAAGCCAGTCAGAAAACCAGAAGTGGTGCTGTGGCTCAAGCTGTAGGGTGCTCACCTTGAGCTGAAGAGCTGAGGGACAGCACCCAGGCCCAGAGTTCAAGCCCCATGACCAACCAACAATAAAAAAGACAAAAAGGTGAGAAAGCAAAGAGAAGACGGGGAGAAAATATTTACAAACTGCCTATCTCACAAAGGACTCACCAGAATTATACAGAGAGCTCTCAAAACCCAGTATTAAAAAACAAAACAAAACATCAGTCTAGTTAGAAAATGGACAGGAGCCCTGAAGAGAAGCCACACTGAAGAGAATGCGTCAGTTACACATCAGCACAGGAAAAGAAGTTGATCACGCCTGTCATCCTAGCTACTCAGGAGGCTGAGATCTGAGGATTGCGGTTCAAAGCCAGCCCGGGCAAGAAAGACCGTGAGACTTCTATCTCCAATAAACCACCAGAAAACCGGAAGTGGCGCTGTAGCTCAAGTGGTAGAGCGCTCGCCTTGAGCTGAAGAGCTGAGGGACAGCGCCCAGGCCCAGAGTTCAAGCCCCACGACCGACAAAAAAAAAAAAAAAAAAAAAGAAGTTGAACATCCCAGCCACTAGGGAAATAAAACATTAAAACCAGGTGGAGATATTCACATATACCTATTAAGAGGGCTAAAATAAAAATTCATGAAAATACCAAGTATTGGGGAAGATTCTAAGAAGCAATCCCTCCTGCGTTGCCGGTGGGGTTGTGAAATCGAACGGCAGCCACTCTGGAAAACAGCCTGGCAGTTTAGAAGAATGCTAAATATGTGTTTAGCAACCTGTTTCCTGGACTTCATCTTAGAGAAATGAACATTTACATCTGCACAAAAACCTGCATACAATTGCCCTCTGCAACCTTATTTGAAATAGTCCCCAACTGGATGTTAAGCAAATGGTGCTATGGCTACATCATGGACTACTATTCAACAGTAAAAGGAATGAAACAGCTGGGCATCGGTGGCTCACGCCTGTAATCCTAGCTATTCAGGAGGCTGAGATCTGAGGATCGCAGTTCAAAGCCAGTCTGGGCAGGAAACTCTGTGCTCTGTGATACTTTCTTTTATGTTTTTGTTTTTTTTTGTCGGTCATGGGGCCTGAACTCTGGCTCTGGGCGCTGTCCCTCAGCTCTTCAGCTAAGTCTATTGCTTTACCACTTGAGCCACAGCACCACTTCTGGCTTTTTCTGTTTATGTGGTGCCAAGGAATGGAACCCAGGGCCTCATGCATGCTAGGCAAGCTCTCTACCACTGAGCCAACTTCCCAGACCCTTCATGAGACTCTTATCTCCAATAAACCACTCAGAACACTAGAAGTGCTGCTGTGGCTCGTGGTAAAGTGCTAGCCTTAAGCTGAAGAGCTGAGGATAGCGCCCAGGTCGAGTTCAAGCCCCACAACTGACAAAAAAAAAAAAGGAATGAAATATTGAAACACATAAGTTGGATGGATCTTGAGGACAGTATGTTACATATTTTAAAAAAATCTTTAAAGGTCATGTAAAAGGACTAGGTATGGTGGCACATGCCTGTAATCCCAGCTACAGGAGATGGAGATTAAGAAGATGGCAGTTCAAGGCCAGCCTGGGAAAAATATCCAAACCCCATCTTGATAAATGAGCAGAGCCTGACGGGAGTGCCCTGGTCACCCCAGCTACATGGGAGACACAGGTAGGAGGATTACAGTCTGAGGCTGGCACAAAACAAGTGACTCAATCTGCAAAAGTGGACTGGAGGCATGGTTCAAATGGGAGAGGCCTGTGTGTTGCAGGTGGGAGGCTTGACTTGAAGCGCCAGTATTTTTAAAAATAGAGTCTCATTTGTACAACATTCTCAAAAAGTAATAGAGCTGGAAAACAGGTTAGAGTCTGCAGGGCTCTGGCCCGGGGTTGTGGGTGGTAATGACTGTAAGTGGGTCCCACGAGGGTGGTGGTTCTGCGGTCATTCTGATGGAAACATCTTTTGACAGCAGTGGCGTAAGTGTGATAAACGACAATGAGGCACATGCACCAGCAATAAACCAACTTAGACAAGTAAACGAATTTCTTGGCGGGCGTGCGTGCGTGCGTGCGTGTGTGTGTGTGTGTGTGTGTGTGTGTGTGTGTGTGTGCACGCGCACGCGCACGCGCATGCCAGTACTGGGACTAGAAAGAGAAGTGGAGTTGTGCGAAGTGGCTCGGTTTCCCGTGGATTTTGAAGGGAGAGCCCATAGGAGTTTCTAAAGGATCGAAAAAGAGGTGTGTGAGGTAGTCAAGAATGATGGCAGTAGCTCGTGGGAAGGAAGGTGTCGCCAGTGGCAGAGGCTGGCACCTCAGGCTTGGGCTGGATGTGTTTCTCATTGGAGATGCAAATCTGGAAGCCCTCGGTGAATGGACAGTATTTACTTCTGCAAGTCTGGATGATCTCACTAAGGGAGATGAAGAGGAGGATGGGCAAAAAAAAAAGACTAAAACAGAGGGCTGGGAATGTGGCTTAATAGTAGAGCGCTTCCCTAGCATGCATGAAGTCCAGGGTTCGATTCCTCAGCACCACATAAAAACAAAAAAAGCCAGAAGTGGCAGTGTGGCTCAAGTGGTAGAGTGCTATCCTTGAGCAAGAAAAGCTCAGGGACTGTGTCTAGGCCCTGAGTTTAAGCCCCAGGACTTTTATTGTCTGTCGTGGGGTTTGAACTCTGGGCCTGGGCGCTGTCCCTCACCTCTTCAGCTCAAGGCGAATGCTCTACCACTTGAGCCACAGCGCCACTTCCAGTTTTCTGGTGGTTCATTGGAGATAAGAGTCTCACAGACTGTCTTGCCCAGAGTGGCTTTGTACTGCGATCCTCAGATCTCAGCCTCCTGAGTAGCTAAGTGTGAGCCACTGGCGCCCGGCTCCATGTTATTTTATTATATTATTTTATATATTCTTTGTACTCATCCTGGGGCTTGAACTCAGGGCCTAGGTGCTGTCCCTTAAAAAAAAAAAACAAAAACCCAGCCTTTTCTTGTGTCTCCCACCCCAGGAACATTCCATCAAGGTGCTGGAGCTGATCTCTACCATCTGGGACACGGATCTGCACGTCGCAGGCCTCCGGCTCCTCAACAACCTTCCGCTGCCTGACTATGTGCATCCTCAGCTGCGGCGGGTGATGCCCGCACTGATGGAGATCATGCAGTCGGACTACATCGTGGCTCAGGTACGGGTGCTCCGGCTCGGGGCAGCCGCAGGCATAGCCCGTCGGGGAAAGGGCGGAGGATCCTATCTTCTCGCCACTGAGGCCAGTGGCGCCTCAAGCTTTATCCTTTCCTCACTTCAGGTGCAAGCCCTGCGGCTACTGAGTTACCTAGCGCAGAAGAATGACCTTCTCTATGACATTCTCAACTGCCAGGTGAGAAGGGAAGCGGGGGTAATAGGCGCCCACATAGGTGTCTCAAGACAGACCCTGTCCTGATGAATTATCTTCTTTTTCCTGCCTGTGTACCACGTGCACTGAGGAGCTGTTCCCCCAGTACAATGAAAGGCCATTTTGTTGCAAGGGCATTCTCCTTTGAGCAGTTTTCTGAATTCTGAGAGTTAGAAACACAGGGAACAAAACAGAAATTAAAGCCAGGTACCAGTGGTTCATGCCTATAATCCTAGCTACTCAGGAGGCTGAGATTCGAGGGTCACCATTTGAAATTAGCCAGGGCAAGAAAATCCATGAGACTCCTATCTACACGTAACCAGCAAAAAAGCCAGAAGTGGATGGGCTGGGAAGGTGGCTCAGTGGTAGAGCACTTGCCTTGCATGCTCGAGGCCCTGGGTTTGATTCCTCAGCACCACATAAGCAAAAAGCCGGAAGTGGCGCTGTGGCTCAAGTGGTAGAGTGCTAGCCTTGAGCTGAAGAGCTGAGGGACAGCGCCCAGGCCCAGAGTTCAGGCCCCACGACCGGACCCAAAAAAATAAAAAAAGCCAGAAGTGGAACTGTAGCTTAAGTGGTAGAGTGTCAGTCTTGAGTACAAAAGCTCAGGGACAGGGGCTGGGAAGGTGGCTCAGTGGTAGAGCGCTTGCCTTGCATGCATGAGGCTCTGGGTTCGATTCATCAGCACCACATAAGCAAAAAGAAAAAAGCCGGAAGTGGCATTGTGGCTCAAGTGGTAGAGCGCTAGCCTTGAGCTGAAGAGCTGAGGGACAGCGCCCAGGCCCAAAGTTCAGGCCCCACGACCGGACCCAAAAAAAAAAAAAAAAAGCTCAGGGACAACACCCAGGGCCTGAATTCAAGCCCTAGGACCGGCATAAAAACAAAAACAGAAGTAATGCAGGTTATACAAAATGACTTATGACATAAAGTGTTTTTAGAGATAGAAAGTGTCACTATTGTAATAATCTGGATTACTTCACCAGAAGGATAAAACAAACCCTAAACTTGTATGCACCAAATAACATAATCTCAAAATACGTATGGCAAAATTTTATTTAATTATAAGAAGTGATCTGTTCTCAATAGCAGAGAATTTGATGATTTCAACATCTCTCTCAGGAATTGACACATCAAACAATGAAACTAGGGGCTGGGAAGGCGGCTCAGTGGTAGAGCACTTGCCTCCCATGCATGAGGCCCTGGGTTCGATTCCTCAGCACCACATAAGCAGAAAAAGCCAGAAGTGGCACTGTGGCTCAAGTGGTTGAGCTGTAGCCTTGAGCTGAAGAGCTAAGGGACTGCGCCCAGGCCCAGAGTTCAGGCCCACAACTGACAAAAAACAAACAAACAAAAAACAATGAAACTAGCTTGAGCCGGTGGCCCAAGCCTGTAATCCTAGCTACTCAGGAGGTTGAGATCTGAGGATCATGGTTTGAAGCCAGCTTGGGTAGAAAAATCCCTCTGAGGGGCTGGGAAGGTGGCTCAGTGGTAGAGCACTTGCCTTGCATGCCTGAGGCCCTGGGTTCGATTCCTCAGCACCACATAAGCAAAAAGAAAAAAAAAAGCCGGAAGTGGCACTGTGGCTCAAGTGGTAGAGCGCTAGCCTTGAGCTGAAGAGCTGAGGGACAGTGCCCAGGCCCAGAGTTCAGGCCATGACTGGACTCAAAAAAAAAAAAGAAAGAAAAGTCCCTCTGAGACTTTTTTTTGTCAGTCATGGGGCTTGAACTCTGGGCCTGGGCACTGCCCTTCAGCTCAAGGCTAGTGCTCTACCACTTTGAGCCACAAAGTGGTTTTCTGGTGGTTTATTGGAGATGAGTCTCATGGACTTTCCTGCCCGGGGTGGCTTTGAACCTCCATCCTCAGATCTTAAGTCTCCTGGGTAACTAGGATTACAGGCATGAGCTACCAACACTGGCTTCTGAGAGAGTCTTATCTCCAATAAGCTACTCAAAAATGAGCCTGGTGCCCAGGCCCACAACAACAACAGAAGCCAGAAATTCTTATCTCCAATAAACTACTCAAAAATGAGCCTGGTGCCCAGGCCCAGAGTTCAAGACCCACAACCCACAACAACAACAACAAAAGCCAAAATAGTGCTCAAGTGGTAGAGAGCTAGTCTTGAGTACAAAGAGGCTCAAGAACAGTGCCCAGGCCTTGAGTTTAAGTCTCAGGATCATCAAAAAGAAAAGGAAAGAAAAACTAGTAAAGGTAGACTTGTGCATAGCACAAATAAACTTGAACTTATTATTATTAGATACCCTAAAGCTGGACACTGGTTGCTCATGCCTATAATTCTAGCTACTCAGGAGGCTGAGGTCTGAGAATCTGTTCAAAGCCAGACCAAGCAGGAATGTCAGTGAGACTCATCTCCTTGAGTTCAAGCCTCACAACTGATTTTTAAAAATAACCTAGAATGGTACAGTTATTAAATGCACATGCTTCTCAAGCATATATAAAATATTTATAAAAATCCGGGTGCTGGTGGCTCACACCTGTAATCCTAGCTACTCAGGAGGCTGAGATCTGAGGATCATGGTTCAAAGCCAGCCTGGGCAAGAAAGTCTGTGAGACTCTTATCTCCAATAAACCACTCAGAAAACTGGAAGTGGCACTGTGGCTCAAGTGGTAGAGCACCAGCCTTGAGCTGAAGAGCTGGGGACAGCACCCAGGCCCAGAGTTTAAGCCCCACAACTGACACACACACACACACACACACACACACACACACACACACACAATATTATAAAAACCAGAGGGCTGGGAAGGTGGCTCAGTGGTAGAGTGCTTGCCTTGCATGCATGAGGCCCTGTGTTTGATTCCTCAGCACCACATAAACAGAAAAAGCTGGAAGTGGTGCTGTGGCTCAAGTGGTAGAGCACTAGCCTTGAGCTGAAGAGCTGAGGGACAGTGCCCAGGCCCAGAGTTCAGGCCCCATGTCTGACAAAAAAATAAGATAAAAATAAAAAATTAACCAGATGCTAAACCTTAATATTTGTTTCAACAAAATTTTCAGAATCCATGTTATTTTATTATATTACTTTACATATTCTTTGTGCTAGTCCTGGAGCTTGACTCCAAGCCTGGGCACTGTCCCTTAGCATTATTGCTTATAGTTACTACTTGAGCTACAGCTCTGCTTCTCCAGAATCCATATTATTATTATTATCATCATCATCATCATCATCATTATTATTATGTGCCTGTACTACATCTTAATTCTAGTTCTTGTGCTCTTTTATTTATTGTTGGTCATAGGTCTTGAACTCTGGGCCTGGGCGCTGTCCCTCAGCTCTTCAGCTCAAGGCTAGAACTCTACCACTTGAGCCACAGGCCACCTCTGGTTTTCTACTGGTTAATTGGAGATAATAGTCTCCTGGATTTTCCTGCCTGGGCTGGCTTTAAGCCATGATCCTCAGATCTCAGCCTCCTGAGTAGCTAGGATTAATGGCGTGAACCACTGGCACCTGCTGGGCCTTGTGCTCTTGCTCAGCCTTTTCCCATTATGACTAGTGCTCTACCACCTGAGCCACACCTTCACTTCTAGTTGTTTACTAGTTAATTGAAGATGAGAGTCTCTTGAAATTTTCTGCTCAGACTGACTTCAAAGTCAGATTTTCACATCTTGGCCTCTGGCGTAGCTGGGATTATAGGTGTATGCTGTCATTGCCTGGCTCCTGAATCCATATTAGGATCATATCTCTTGTATTTTTTTTTTTTTTTTGGGTCCAGTCGTGGGGCCTGAACTCTGGGCCTGGGTGCTGTTCCTCAGCTCTTCGGCTCAGGGCCAGCGCTCTACCACTTGAGCCACAGCACCACTTCCAGCTTTTTTCTTTTTGCTTATGTGGTGCTGAGGAATCGAATCCAGGGCCTCAGGCATGCAAGGCAAGCGCTCTACCACTGAGCCACCTTCCCAACCCCATATCTCTTGTATTTTATGACCACAATATAATTAAAGTAGGCAGACAAGAATGGAAAGGAAAACCTGTGTGCAATGATAAGTCAGGACAATAGAAGTCCAAAAGAATAAGAATGTGAGAACCTGCCCGCGATGTCACTTGTGTTCTCCTCCATTTCCGCGTGGCAGGTACACTGCAATTTCCTGAACATGTTCCAGTCCACACAACCACCAAGTCTGCTTTTCGAGATACTGGTGTTTGCAGAGCGGCTGAGTGAAGGCCAGAATATACCCCACTATCGAGCTGTGAAATGGCATTACAACGAACAGTCCCTACACGAAGCCTTGTTTGGGGATGAGTCCCGATTGGCAGACCGGCTGCTTGCGCTGGTCATCCACCCTGAAGAGGAGGTTCAGATCCAGGCCTGCAAGGTCATTGTCAGCCTTCAGTGTCCCCAGGACTTGGTATCCCGGCGCTCCTCTTGCCAACCTAGCCATTCCTACTTTAGAACTGGGGAATAGAATTAAAAGAGAAACCAATAAATGAGTATGGGATAGATGCTCAAGACCTCTTGAAGCTACAGTCTGTGGCCTTTCAGGGCTGGGTAGAGATGTCATGCAAGCTGGCTTCTGACTCCCTTTTGTTCTTGCTGTTTTTCGATCTGTAATGTAGACCCCATGTTTTCAGGGAGTTGGGAGAAGGCAGGTGCTGTGAATTAAGTGTTGGAGTTTGGTCTGTAGGGTGTCCAATCAGAAGGTGGATCTTAGGAGACACTGTGGAGCTCTGAGAGGCGGGACTTAGTGGGAGGGCCTCAGGTCATTGGAGGAGTATCCTTAGAAAGAACCACAGGATCCCAGTTCTGCTTGTCGAGGTGATGCTTTGTCACACTGGAGCTCCTGCCATGATGGGGCGTCATCCACTTTAGGCCCTCATCAGTTGTCGAACTAATGGTGTTTGCCTCATGTCGGACTTTAAACATCCAAAACTGTGCCGTTAATAAACCTCTTTTCTTCATAATACGTCAGGTATTTCATTTTGGCTGACTAGTACAACAAGCTTAGGGATGGAGAGCAAAGATGATCCTTAGGAGACAGCGGGATAGCACTGGATTTAGTCAGGATGGGCTCTAGGCTACGCCACAGTAACAAATACACCTCCAGTCTCAGTGGCTTAAAAATGCTAAAAAGTTAGTTTACATTGACAGTACATGCCTGGCACAGGATGCTGGGGGTGGGAACAGGGGCCTCTGCTCCACACTGCCCTCAGAGGAAGTGGAAGGAAGTTCCTTCACTGTGTCTGTACAACGGTTAGAGGGAGAGACAGGAATGTGGTTGTCATCACCTACTTTTCAATCCTCCACCAGAAATGATGCTTTAGTCCTGCTGCTCATATTTCCTTGGCCAAAGTGATGAGGGAATGGGCTGGGAAGGTGGCTCAGTGGTAGAGCGCTTGCCTTGCATGCATGAGGCCCTGGGTTCGATTCCTCAGCACCACATAAGCAGAAAAAGCTGGAAGTGGCGCTGTGGCTCAAGTGGTAGAGTGCTAGCCTTGAGCTGAAGAGCTGAGGGATAGCGCCCAGGCCCAGAGTTCAAGCCCCACAACTGACAAAAAAAAAAAGTGATGAGAGAAGATCGGTCTTACCATGTACCCAGGGAAGAATTTGGTGAAAGCATGAGGGACAGAGAACCACAGGCATATTAAGAATGGACTCAGGGTCAGATGCTGTTTGGAATCTCAGGCCTCTCACTCTCTAGCTGTGGGGCTTTGGGGAGACCGTTGGTCCTGGTTTAACTCAGCCAGAAATGAATAGAATGACAGTGGCTTGTCTCATGAGATGGTTGGGAGAATCATGTGGTGGTAATATGACTTAACATGAGGTGCTGTGTTCTGTGTGCATTACTCAAAGATGGGACCCCCAGAAGCTGTGAAAAAGCCAAGTATGAGAATGAGGCCCTGAGTTCAAGCCCCTAGTTCTACTAGACTACACATGTGCGTGTGTGCGCGCACACACACATACACACACACACACACAAACACACACAAATTAAGTGGGAAAAAAACAACAATCCTTACAGATTAAGGACATCAAAACATGTACAGATGTTTGATATGTTATGTGCCAGTCTTGGGGTTTGAACTCAGGGCCTGGGCACTGTCCCTATACAGCTTTCACTCCAGGCTAGACTCTACTACTTGAGCCACAGCTTCATTTTCAGCCTGTTTGGTAGTTTATTGAAGATGAGTCCCACCTGGGCTGGCTTCGAACTGGAATTCTCAGATCTCAGCCTTCTGAGTAAGTAGGATGACAAGCGTGAGCCACTGCTGCCCAGCATGGTGTCCTGTCTGGAAGTTTGTAAGAGTTCTGCTTATAAAGTAAAACAGTTACCGGAAGCTCAAACTAAGTTATGAGTGAAGGAAGAACGATATTTTAGGAATAAATTTGGTGTAGCGAAGTGTCCCCAGTGGGACTTCATTCTGTAATGTCCCAGGCGGGCAGCCACTCCCCAGCAGTGGAGTGCTGACGCACGATGTGACCTGGGAGTCTGCGGACAAACAGACTGGCTCAGTCGACTAGTGGAGGAAGAACAGGCAGTGGAAAGAGGTGGGTGGATCCTAACCAGCGTGTGTGTGTGTGTGTGTGTGTGTGTGTGTGTGTGTGTGTGTGTGTCTGTGCGCGCACAGGCATGTGTACACACGCGCGCCAGTACTGAGGCTTGAACTCAATGTTTGGGTGCCATCCCCTTAGCTGTTCAGCTCAAGGCTGGTGCTCTACCACTTGAGTCACACCTCCAAATTCCAGCTTTTTGGTGGTTAATGGACTTTCCTGCCCGGGCTGGCTTTGAACTACAATCCTTAGATCTCAGCCTCCTGAGTAGCTAGAATTATAGGTGCAAGCCACTAGTGAGGTGTTTTACTTCTGGGGTGTTTTGTTCTTCAGTAAGTCGGTTGGGTTGAGGTTTCTTTCGCGTGCAGCTGCAGGCGTTGACAGTCCTGAAGTGAGCAGGAAGCCTTCATTGCCAGAGGGACCAGATGCACATGTGGCTCAGACTCCTGGAGGGGGACGGCAGAGCCTTGATCACGGCTCCACTGTGCCTGTGCATCCATCCTGCTGGTGGGCAGCGCACATGCGCGGGCAGTGGGCAGCACACCCGGCTGCCAGCTGTGACCACACAGCCCTGCCCGCCAGCCCGAGGCATCTCAAAGCAGCCAGGTGTGGGCTGGGACTGTGGTCAGCTCCCACCTGTCCTTCCTGGCCACTTCCTGCCAAGCCAGGGCACCCTGTCCTGGGAGGAGATGAGCTTGGGACTGTGTGTGCTGGGTCTGCGGGTGCAGCAGGGGCGACGGGAAGGGGGGCATGGATCACTCCCTGTCTGTCAGGAAATGGCCCTAGGAGCTCCACCGCATGGACAGAGCAGGGCGATCCCATCCTCACCGCATAACCTGTCCACAAGCTACCGTCCTCCATCCTGACCAGCTGCCATCAACCTTCCCCAGAGAAGCCACATCAAGTGGACTGTATCTTTGTGTGTGTGTATGTGTGTGTGTGTGTGTGTCTCTGTGTGTGTGCGCACGCGCACTAGTCCTAGAGCTTGAACTCTAGGCGATGGGTACTGTCCCTCAGCTCTTCAGCTCACGGCGAGCACTCTACCACTTGAGCCACAGCGCCACTTGCAGTTTTCTGGTGATTTATTGGAGATGAGTCTCATGGACTTTCCTGCCCAGGCTGGTTTTGAACTGTGATGCTCAGATCTCAGCTTCCTGAGTAGCTAGGATTACACGTGTGAGCCATCAGAACCAGGCTCTTGATGTTTATCTTATACACATGCACACACACACACACACACATACACGCACACATTTACACATGCAGTTTTAGATCAGGATAGAGGCAGAGGATACAGTAAGGACAGACGTGCTTTAGGGGGACACACCTCTGACAGCCCTGGGTGGTGTAGTCCAGTGGGAAGAGTTTGGCTTCAGTGGCTAGAAGGCCCTGGGCCTCTTGACACGCCTGTTTGGTTGTGTCATGTGACTTGGCTACGTTTCTGTGAGCACTCCTATAGAATGGGGATGAGCTGCAGGGAGGAAATGGGTCCCTTGAATTTCCCAGCCTCCATCTCCGGCAGGAAGTGGAGGTCGTATGTCTTATTCTGGCCAATGGTTAATTGAGGCCTGCATCACGCCTGGTGGAGCTGGTGATGTGTCTAGAATCTTCCTTAGGGACCACAGATACCTGCTTCCAGGTGGCCTGGCTATAAAAAGAGGAGGGGATGGGGGGGAGGGGAGCGGTTCCTTCTGCACCCAATCACGCCTTCCACAGGTGGTAAATAAATCCTTATGATGCCAAGCCACTGTCTACTTTTCTTTTGGGGGGGGGCTGGGGGTGGTTATATAGTTCAAAGTTTTTTTGTTTGGAAGTTGCATCCCTACTGCCCCCCCCACGCCCTTCCCCTGCCCCTCCCCCCACCATTCCCCCTCGGCCAGAAGCAGCTGAGCTGGGAGGCGGCTGTGGGCAGCACAGCCTGTGACCATTAGTGACCATTAGGGCTCTCTGTCTCGGTGGGGTGGGATGGGTCACATGGCCAGGTGGAGGGGTTTATCCCAACACCCTTGGGGGCCCCCTAAACTCCGCCACCCTCACCCAGGCATGGCGGCTGCAGCCCTGGCGGCCACCGCCCTGCTCCTTGCGGGAGCCCTGCTGCCGTCCGCGGGGAAGAACGCACAGCGAAGACTGGTGAGCCGCGAGGCCTGGCCTGCTCCCACAGCCCGGCCCTCCCACTGCCCGGCCACCCCAGTGAGGACTCAGAAACCCGGGCCCAGCCGGGATCTGAGCTCAGACACACTTCAAAGCCCCTTTCGGCCCATCCTGGGGGACCTGGACCCCAGTCAGCACCCCTTCCTGGCTGTCCAGACACTGCTCCTCCCCCAAGAGCCCCCAGCCCTGTCCCCCCCCCCAGATCTTCCCAGCTGTGGTGACTTTGGGTCTCTGCCTCTTTCTTTCCCTTTTTCTTTCCTTTTTTTTTTGGTCGGTTGTGGGGCTTGAACTCTGGCCTGGGCGCTGTCCCTCAGCTCTTCAGCTCAAGGCTGGCGCTCTACCACTTGAGCCACAGTGCCACTTCCAGGTTTCTGGTGGTTTATTGGAGATAAGAGTCTCACAGACTTTCCTGCCCAGGCTGGCTTTGAACCTCGATCCCCAGATCTCAGCCTCCTGAATAGCTAGGATTACAGGCGTGAGCCACAGGTGCCGGGCTTTCTTTCCCTTTCTACTCACCCTGTTCAAGGCAAGCTGGGAGTACTTAGTAGCCAGCACTGGGATCCCCAGGAGAGGCCGAGGGGGAAGGGCAGTCCCCCAGTGCTTCCTCTGTGCCTCTGAGTTCTTGGGGGAGGAGCAATGGAGGGCGGGATGTGGGGTGAGCACCTCACCGCTTCTTGTCCTGGACCCCCGGCTTGTCTGGCACTGCCAGCAACTCCACCGTCGTCTTCATAGCCAAAGAAACTGGTGAGTAAGAGAGTGTCCCAGCCTGGCAGTGGCCGCCTGTCCCCACAGAGAAACGGGAGCAGGTGCTACCACCACTCGGAGTGCTACAGCGACTGCTGCCTCGTGGACTGGGACTTCGGGGGGGCCTTCTGCGCGGCCAAGGGCGGCATGGCCACGGTGTGCCTGCCCCAGGTGAGGTTCTGGCTGGGGCAGATGGGAGGGGGCGGGGAAGGGAACACAATGAACCACATGGGGCTTTCCTGTCCTCCTCCCACGGTGTTCCTCCTTGCCCCTTCTCCACCTGGCAAACTCCTACTCATCCTGTAATACCCTAGCCACTTTTCCCTCCTTGGATTTCCCATGCTCTGGGTTTGAACTCTGGGCAGAAGAGCACACGTCTTAGATTTGCCATGCCTCTGTTTGCCTCCCTTCATAATGGGAGCCCCAGCTTAGGGCCTGTACATAGTAGACACTCAACAAACATTTGTTGAATAATGATTTCTACCCTAACATTACTGAGGCAAGGTAGGGAAGAAAAGATCTCTCCTTATCACTGTGATGAATTTCCTAGGAAGTGCGGGGCCAGGACCACAGTGTTGGAGTGGACCCCAAGGTTAGGCCCCGGGTACCCTCCTTCAGTCTTCATTTCCTACTTTGTGAAGTAGAGAGATCCCACATATATACCATGGGGTTTGGGAGAAGAATCCATGGTCCTAGCTAGGCCAGAGCTGCCAGTGTTCATCATTGGCTGGTAGAAATGCAGGGAGGGAAGATCTTGTTCTTGCTCATTGGCCCTGGGCGCGAACCTTTGCAGGGAGGAGAAGCCTGGCCTAATATCCCTGTGCTGGGCCTTTCCCATGGCCTGACCCTGCAGCCCAGGTGCCGTGTGCATGTGTGCGTGTGTGTGTGTGTGTGTGTGTGTGTGTGTGTGTGTGTGTGTGTGTGTGTGTGTCCTGGGACTTGTGCACTGTCCATGAGCTTCTAGCTTCTTTTGCTCAAGGCTGGGGCCCTTCTACTTGAACCACAACAATCACATCTGGCTTTTTCTAAGTACTTTATTGGAGAGAGGAGTCTTGCAGACGCTCCTGCCTGGGTTGGCTCCGAACCACCATCCTCAGATCTCAGCCTCCTGAGTAGCTGGGATTACAGGCGTGAACCATTGGTGCCTGGTTATTGTAGTTTGGTTTGTGTTTATTAATCAGGAGAGCTTCATCTATCGTATTTCAACTTGGATGACCACTTACTGTTAACCACATAACAGATGGGGAAACTGAGTCACACAGGTCTCAATCCTCAGCCTCACACTCGTAAGCTGTAGAGCCACCGACTCGGAGTCTGTGTCTCTCTAGTACTTGTGCTCTTTACCCCCCTACCACCACACAAGAAATGGCGGCTTTGCCTTTCCTAGACCCTGGTGACCCTGATGCTCATACGCACTTCCCTCCCCACAGACCAACGGAGCCGTCAACATTATGTGTCCGTGCCGCACAGGCTTGACCTGCTCTACCAAGGACCTGATGTGCCCCCACCGGTGCTATCTGATATAGAGGCGCGCTCTGGCTGCCTCTCCTGAGTGGAGTATTAAAGTCCCTCTCTGGCTCTGGTCTCCGTCTACACTTCCTGAGGGAGGAGCCCCTCCCTTCTCCAGGGCTGTGGTCCTGTCTACAGCCCCAGCGCTCCCTCCCCACCCCACCTCCACCTGCAGGAAGGAAGGCCACCAGGGGTGGGGTCGGGTATGCAGGAGAGCAGTTTGGGTCCGGAAAGTTGCACAGGCCAGGCAGAGTTGAAGAGTATACCTAAAGTGTTTGGGGTACCCATGGGCGGGAGGTCAGAGGGATGTCACCAGTGGGGGTATCTGAGTCACAAGAGAACCCCCAGAGTGCTACAAGAGTGTGTGCAGAATCTGAATGCACACACACACACTCACACATGCATGTGTGCACACACCTATGCCTGCCCCCGCACAAAGGTGCCCAGATGTTGTAAGAAACATCCCTCTGGATGGGGAACTGCAGCTCCATGCCCAGGATTGTCTGCCATTGTGTTCCTTTAAGCTGGGATCCAGGACTTCAAGCTCTGTCTTCCTGTTAACTGAGCGAGAACCCAGACCAGCCCCCCAGGGCAGGCTAGCGCAGGGATGCAGAGAGGCCCTGCCTGAGTTGGTTACCACGTTGTCTCAGTGGGTCACAGTGCTTGCAATTCCCCTCTCTGTCCACCAGGGGTGCAGAGGCTCCAGAAGGGGTCCGGACAGTACCAACGCAGGGGCATGAGGGGATCTGAGCTATAGCTGTTGAAAGGCTTGTCTTTTTTCCCTACTCTGAGTCTCCAGAAAAGTCTATGTCTGGGTGCAAGCTCCTTACTTTTTTTGTTGTTGGTGGTGGTGGGTGGGGCCTGAACTCTGGGCCTGGGCGCTGTCCCCCAGCTCTTCAGCTCAAGGCAAGCGCTCTACCACTTGAGCCACAGCGCCACTTCTGGCTTTTTTCTAGTGATTTATTGGAGATAAGAGTCTCATGGACTTTCCTGCCCGGCTGGCTTTGAACCGTGATCCTCAGATCTCAGCCTCCTGAGTAGCTAGGATTACAGGTATGAGCCACGGGCGCCCGGCTCTTACTTATTGCAGGGAGTCATTCATTGCAGGGGTTCATCACTGTGGTCACTTTGCAGATAGAGAAGAAGAAGACTACAGTCCAGGACTGAGTCTGGACACCAAGAAGGGATTCTCACCCCTGCCCTGGGCCTGACACCTCCCCTGGAGTCAGTGCTGACAGCCTTTCTTGTTCTATGCCAGCGCATGTGTAGCAGACACTGTTACTGCTTCCCCAGCAGCACTGCAACAGAGCCCCAGCGTTCTCTGGACAGAGGGGTCCTCATTCCTCCGTCCTTTCAGGTCTCCAGCTTCCCTTGCAGCTAAAGGTGGTTGCGTGACCCAGGTCTGACCATTGTGATATGAAGAGAAATCTACCGGGAGCCTTTGGGCTGCTCTGCTCCTCCGTCACGCCCATTCCTCCCTCCCTCCCTCCCTCCCTCCATCTCCTCCACTTCCTGTCTCAGAATACGGTGAGAAGGTATAACGGTGATGGAAGCTGCTGCTATGCTGAAGCTGTGACAGGAAGGCCAAGAGAATTGCAGATCTGCCAGTCACCACACAAACCCAGAACTTTCCATCTCTAGCCTCTTGGTCCCCCTGCCCCCCCTCACACACACACACACACACACACCAGGGTATGTATGTATTATACATATACATGTGATTATATATCAAAGTATATCAAAATATAGATATCACGGTGTATATATGTATATAGACACACACACATATATGCACACACATAGGGATGATCATTTTTCCATGATGTGGATTTGCTAGGACCAAGTAAGCCCACAGCAATTGTCAGTGATCTGACCCCTTCTCCACGGGTTGTCCCAGTCAACTGTGGAGCCCAGAAAAGGTGAGAGAGAACAGGGCGGGGGCTGGCGAGATCTGGTGCAGGGCACAGGGTGGTACCTGTGGGCCATTGCAGAACTTGAGAGACGAGGTCATCCCCAGACTGGAACTAATCCTGGGCTGGCTAAGCCTGCTTCACAGCCTCGTCTCCAGTCTCCAATCTGCCTGGCTCCACCCTCCCTGTCCCCGTTCCTGTCCCTGATTCTTTTGGCCCCTCTGCTGCCTGCCATGCGGGCACAGGCTTTCTCTCACATCCCAGCAAGAATCCACAGGAGGCCGGGAGGGTTGCAGGTGGGCTTTAATTGCTGAGAGCCCAATCAGATCCCAGAGGGCCTGGAGGAGGAGGAGGGGGCCAGCCCGGGAGGCCGTGGAGGAGGGGAGAGGTGGTCTGGCGTGGTGTCCTACGGTGCGCAGGACTAGGGGCAGGGGCGTGTGGGCGGCCTCACTCCTTGGAGCGGTTGGTATCAAGGCAGATGCCGTAGTTGGTGTTGGTAATGGCACCAATGATGCTCCTGTCCCCTTCACAGTACAGGCCCCGCTCACAGGGACATCGGTAGTAAACCCCCTGGATGTGCTGCAGAGACACAGGAGGTGGAGTCTCAGGTTGGGGGTAGAGGGGGGCAGCTGCTGGGGTTCAGTCTCTCCTGGCCAGGGATCCAGCAGGTGGTTCCTTACAGGATGCGCTTCTCCCACTGCCTCTGCAGAGGGCGCTCTGGGCAGTCTACTTCTATTATTATTGTTGTTGTTGTTGGTTGTGGGGCTTGACCTCTGGGTCTGGGCACTACTCCTGAGTGATTCAGCTCAAGGTGAGCACTCTACCACTTGAGCCACAGCGCCACTTCCAGTTTTCTGCTGTTAACTGGAGATAAGAGTCTCATGGACTTTTCCTGCTGGCTTTGAACTGTGATCCGCAGATCTCAGCCTGCTCAGTAGCTAGGATTACAGGCGTGAGCCATGGGCGCCCGGCCTCTATGTCTCTTTCAGGCTCTGCCTAGGGGAGCCTCCATGTGCCCAGCTGTGAATGGAGGGTGCACTTCCGCCTCATCCAGCGCCGTGGGCGATGGCAGGAGGGACACGGAGGTGCCGGCTGAGGTCCCTGTCCACACTCCGCGTCTCCATCCCCAGACCTCACGGGCACCGCAGCGGGGCTCTTACCCCATGTCCCTCCACCCCAGTCCCCGTCCTGGTCCCGGTCCCGGTCCCCACCTTAGGAGAGCACTCGGCGTTCTCCCTGGCCTTCTGCGTGCATCGGGCGAGGCCCAGGACGGTGTTGTGTTGACAGCAGCCACTCTTGCACTGGGCGCTGTTGAGGCAGAGCTCGCCTTCATCCTGAGGAGAGAAGGGCTATCCCAGGACCTTCCCCAGCCCCTCCCCCTGCCAGGCACCTCCCTCAGGGACACCTGTGGGAAGACGTCCAACCCCTGCTGCCCATCCATGAGACTCTAGTCCTACTGACCCCCTGGGTGACCCCAACCACTTACTGCCCTCCCAGGCTTCAGTGTTCCCATCTGACATGTACATAGATGGGACATAAGGTCTCCAGATCCAAACAGCTCCAGCTCCCACATGCCCCACACTTAATTTTTCTCCTTCCTTCCTTCCTTCCTTCCTTCCTTCCTTCCTTCCTTCCTTCCTTCCTTCCTTCCTTCCTTCCTTCCTTCTCTCTCTTTTCTTCTTTCTTTCTTTCCTTCTTTCTTTCTTTTTTTCTTTCTTCTTTTTGTCGGTCATGGGGCTTGAACTCAGGACCTGGGTGCTGTCCCTGAGATTTTCCTGCACAAGGCCAGGACTCTCTACCATTTTGAGCCATGGCTCCACTTCCAGTTTGGGGGTGGTTAATTGGAGATCAGAGTCTCATGGAGGGCTGGGAATGTGGCCTAGTGATAGAATGCTTGCCTAACATGCACAAAGCCCTGGGTTCGATTCCTCAGCAACACATAAACAGAATAAGCCAGAAGTGGTGTTGTGGCTCAAGTGGTAGAGTGCTAGCCTTGAGCAAAAAGAAGCATTAGAGACAGTGCTCAGGCCCTGAGTTCAAGCCCCAGGACTGGCAGAGAGAGAGAGAGAGAGAGAGACAGACAGACAGAGACAGACAGAGAGACAGAGACAGAGAGTCTCATGGATTTTCTTGTCTGGACTGGCTTTGAACTGCAATCCTCAGATCTCAGCCTCCTGAGTAGCTAGGATTACAGGCGTGAGCCACCAGTGCTTGCTGCTGCTGCTGCTGCTGCTGCTTCCTTCCTTCCTTCCTTCCTTCCTTCCTCCTCCTCCTCTTCTTCCTCCTCCTCCTCCTTCTCCTCTTCCACTTTCTTTCTTTCTTCCTTTCTTTCTTTCTTTCTTTCTTTCTTTCTTTCTTTCTTTCTTTCTTTCTTTCTTTCTTTCTTTCTTTCTTTCTTTCTTTCTTCCTGTTTCTTTTGTTGGTCATGGGGCTTGAACTCTGGGCCTGGGCACTGTCCCTCAGCTCTTCAGCTCAAGGCTAGTGCTCTATCACTTGAGCCACAGCGCCACTTCCAGTTTGTTTCTAGTGGTTTACTAGAGATAAGAGTCTCACAGACTTTCCTGCATGGGCTGGCTTTTGAACCGTGATCCTCATATCTCAGCCTCCTGAGTAGCTGGTGGCATGAGCCACCAGTGCCCAGCTTTCTTCTTTTGGAGACAGAGTCTTGCTATGTAACCCAGGCTGCTCTTGAACTCATTCTTCCTGTCTCAGCCTTACAAGTGTATGCCACCATGCCTATCTTCCTACACACCTTTGAAAGTTGAAAGCCATCTCCCTGCAAAAGTCCTCTCTCATCAAACTTAGAAACCCCCCTCTGGGGACTTAGCCATCGCCCCTGCAGATCCCCTTACCAGGTTGATGATGATTCCGCGGGGGTCCGGAGGAGCTGCACAGGCCACCGCGAGGGTGATCAGCAGGAGAACGAGGATCTTGTCCATGGCAAATGGTGCTGAGGTGAGTTAGGACAAAGTGTTTGGAAGAATAAAGTACTGTAGTCCTGCTTAGTCTTGCGAGCTAAACATTACTGGAGCAACATATATTCACTATTCAGCACAAACATTCACTAGTGCCTAATCTTAAGAGCAAGACACATTTGCTATCCTTTTAAGTTTCATTGCCTTCCTCCTGTAGCAGAAATTAATGTACAATTACTTCGATATTAGTTAATAGAGTGCTGTGAGCACATCACCCTAGTCTTTTCTCTCACTCAACTGTAGCCTGCCATAGAACACAGCTCCTCTCCTTTACCCTGCCCCAAACAATGACTATATCCTGGAGTAAGCAAATCTTAAAACAGCCCGCTCTCCCTCCCTGCTTTCCAGCGTCAGTATCCCAACATCCGCGCCTCAGGGGCCTCCTCAGGTGAGCCTGCTCCCTTCCCGTCCTAATGCGCTTCCGCGCTCTCTTCCTTGATTGGTCCTGGAATTTTTGTCTGTGACATTATAAAGTCAAGTCAGGGACCCAGTACCCCACATTGAAGATCCCTCCCTCTGGGGACTTCCTTGGCCCACCTTGGTCCCTGGTGATGGTAGATCTAGCAGGTCAGATGGCAGAAGACAGATAGTTGAGATGTTGCGGCACCTTAAAAAGGGCTTTGTCCACGTGGCTTTCATTGTACTCTCACCCCACAGGCGTGCTGTGAGCGGAGGCACAGATGTGGCCTATCTACTAGGGGAGGGGAAGTCCTGATAAGGTGGCTGGGCAGGCACCTGGGAGCCGTGTGTGTGTGTGTGTGTGTGTGTGTGTGTGTATGTGTGTGTGTGTGTGTGTGTGTGTGTGTGTGTGTGTGTGTGTGAGTTCGCTTGCTTATGTGTACACAAGTAATAGTAGATTGTTAGTGTAAACTCTGGGATTGAGGGGGTAGCTCAGAGGCAGAGCACTTGTGTAGCTGTGTATGAGGGCCTGGGTATAATCCTAAGCACTGCAATAAATAACTAAATAAAGAAAAGAAAGAAGGAAGGGAGGAAAGAAAGAAAGAGAGGAGAGAAAGAGAGAAAAAGAAAGAAAGGGGATGGGAATGTGGCTCAGTGGTAGAATGTTTGCCTAGCATGCATGAAGCCCTGGGTTTGATTCCTCAGTACCACATACACAGAAAAAGCTGGAAGTGGCACTGTGGCTCAAGTGGTAGAGTGCTAGCCTTGAGCAAAAGAAGCCCAGGGACAGTGCCCAGGCCCTAAGTTCAGGCCCCAAGACTGGCAAAAAAAAAATAAAATAAAAGGAGAGAAAAGGAAGGAAGGAAAGAAGGAAGGAAGGAAGGAAGGAAGGAAAGAAGGAAGGAAGGAAGGAAGGAAGGAAGGAAGGAAGGAAGGAAGGAAGGAAGGAAGAAAGGAAGTAAGGAAAGAAGGAAGGAAGGAAGGAAGGAAGGAAAATCCAGTGCGGACTCTAACAGTCCAAATTTTTGGCTGACAAATTATCTGAATGTTTTGGCTCAGTCTTCTGACCTGTCAACCAAAGATAATTTCAAGAACTTGGAAGAGCAACTTAATATGCATATATATGAATAGTACATATATCAACACAAATGATTATTCAAATGTCTTCATATTACACAGGAGCAGCCACGCGGTGCTTGAGGTGGCGCGTGTGTGAGTGGTGTGCATCTGGCTGCCTTGTGCCCTGGGCCAGGGTGGGGGAAGAGGGGAGTGGCAGGGCAGCTCCTGGGACAAAGCGTTGGTGACTGAGGCACTTCTTGAGTCTTGCCCGAGTCTGAACCCTGACTTTGATCCCACCTAAACCCAGTGCCAGGCAGTGAGAGGCTCAGATAAGGTCTTGCATCCCTCTACCTTCTTTCCATTGTCCTTAGAAGATGCCAGGGCAGGTGCAGGTCCCAGGACAGGCCACCGTGGATATGTCCTCGCTCTGGTGCACAGCTTCTGCCCTTGTTCTCAGGGATGCTCGCAGTACTGCCCATGCTCTTAGGGGTCCTTCTCAAGGATCTTCGCCCCATTCTTACCCCACTTAACATGAGGGAGGACTCAGCTCAGCCAGACATGGTGGCACAGACCTGTAATCCCAGCTCTCAGAGGCTGAGGAAGGAGACTCAGAAGGTCTAGGCTACCTGTCAGGGTCACATAATTAGGACCTATTTCAGAGATGAAAAGACTCAGTTGGGCTGGGAAGGTGGCTCAGTGGTAGAGCGCTTGCCTTGTATGCCTGAGGCCCTGGGTTCGATTCCTCAGCACCACATAAGCAAAAAGAAAAGACTCACTTGACTCACTTTTTTTTGTGCTTGAATTTAGGGCCTGGGCACTGTCCCTGAGCTGCTTTTGTTCAAGGTGAGCGCTCTACCACTTGAGCCACAGCACCACCTCATGCCTTTTCCTTTTATGTGGTGCTGAGGAATCAAACCCAGGGCTTCATGCATGCTAGGCAAGCACTCTACCACTAAGCCATCTTCCCAGCCGTTACCCTGAACTTTACCCTTGCAGTACTCGAAGCCACATGCAAGCAGGAGCAGTCATTGGTCCTGGGATATAAGAAGGTTTTGTGTCTGCAGATGGACCAGTGCCTGGAGGCTGGGAAGGGCACAGCTGGCTGAGTGTGCTCAGGTGTGCAAACAGAGCTGTTTCCCTGAAGGTCTGGGTCCTTGCTGCTGCCCCTGTTTCTTCTGGCCCTCGTGCCAGGAGGTAGTGAACTGCTCACTGCGAGGCCCCAGATAGGATTGTTGGAGCACAGGTTGGGTGCAGGCCAACCCGGTTTCAACACTCAACATGTCCTAGTTTCATGACCTTGGATACGTAGTATAAACTTCACAAGCTCCTGGGGCCTTAGTTTTCCTTGTCTTCCTAAGGTGGCTCCGATTTCTTAAGATCAAGATTGAATAAGACCCAGTGTGCAGGGAACCATAGAAGTGCCGGATCCCTGGGGAGCTCGGGATATACAGCCACTTCCTCCTCCCCTCCACACTGTCCTGGGAAACGGAACAGAGGGAACTGGACCAAGGGGCTGCAGAGATGCGGATACCACAGATCTGGGCTCTACCTGCTCTTCTTCAACCTGCTTCCCCAGGCTCCCAGGTCCTTGGTAGTTGAGCCACTGAGACGCCAGTTAGGGTCGATCTCCTAAATTAAGACTGGAGGCTGGCAAAGGAGCCTCATGGCTCCAGCTGCGAGAAGGACTCACTTCTGTCCCCGGCCCGTCACAACCAGCTTCCCACAAGAGAGACTGGAGTGTTTCCATGGCAAACACAGAGGGTAGCAAAGAGTTCCATGTACTTCCAAACGTAAGCAAGAAGTTCTGTACTTTCTGTACTAACACTTCCCCAGCTTTAAACCACCTCTCCTAATTTCTAAGGAAGGTTTTGTGTTGGGCTTTTCCACTAAAAACTAAACTAAACTGAGGTCATACCCTCATGTGAATTAGCCTCACAGACACTGTATGGAGCAAGAAATGCAGCCAGGCCCGCGTGGTTGCAGGGAACAGGCAGACATCATGGCTGTAACAGCTGGGAGAGGAACCTCAGAGTGCCTCCTGAGTTGCTGGAATCGTCCTAAATCTTGATTTGGCATGATAATACACGCAAAAATCCAGCTGTGAGCCAGGTGCTGGTGGCTCACACCTGTAATCCTAGCAACTCAGGAGGCTAAGATCTAAGGATTGAGGTTCAAAGCCACCCCGAGCAGGAAAGGCTGTGAAACTCTTATCACCAATAAACTACTCAAAAAAAGCTGGAAGCGGTGGTGTGGCTCAAGTGGAAGAGCACAAGCCTTGAGCACAGAGCAGGTCAGGGACAGAGCCTAGGCTCTGAGTTCAAGCCCCAGGACCAGAAAAAAAAGAAAGAAAAAAGAAAAAAGAAAGACTCAGGCTGGGAAGGTGGCTCAGTGGTAGAGTGCTTGCCTTGCATGCATGAGGCCCTAGGTTCCATTCCTCAGCACCACATAAACAGAAAAAGCTGGAAGTGGCACTGTGGCTCAAGTGGTAGAGTGCTCACCTTGAGCTGAAGAGCTGAGGGACAGCTCCCGGCCCAGAGTTAAGGCCCCATGACCAACAAAAAAAGAACAGAAAAAAGAAGGACTCTTCTTGGTCAGATGTGTGTAAAGCACGGAGTCAGACAGCTGGAAAGAAATACACTCAAGAGGAGCTGGGAAGGTGGCTCAGTGGTAGAGCACTTGCCTTGCATGCCTGAGGCCCTGGGTTCAATTCCTCAGCACCACATAAGCAAAAAAGAAAAAAGCCAGAAGTGGCACTGTGGCTCAAGTGGTAGAGCGCTAGCCTTGAGCTGAAGAGCTGAGGGACAGCGCCCAGGCCCAGAGTTCAGGCCCCACGACTGGACCCCCCCCCCCCAAAAAAAAAAAAAAAAGAAAAAAAGAAATACACTCAAGATTCAAATTCCTGGGCTGGGAATGTGGCTCAGTGGTAGAGTGCTTGCCTAGCATGCATGAAACCTTGGGTTTGATTCCTCAGCACCACATAAACAGAAAAGGCTGGAAGTGGTGCTGTGGCTCAAGTGGTAGAGCACTAGCCTTGAGTACAGAGAAGCTCAGGGACAGAGCCCAGGCCCTGAGTCCAAGCCCCAGGACAGGAAAAAAAGATTGAAATTTCCCCCAGGGCAGGCCGGGCATGGAGGCACTGCCATTTCAACATGCAGGAGGATCACTTGAGCCCAAGAATTTGGGCCAGCTTGGGCAACATAGTAAGACCTGGTCTCAAAACCTGAACTAGCAAGGTGCTGTGGTTGGTTCACATCTATAATCTTTGCTATTCAGGAGGCTGAGATGTGAGGATCACATTCAAAGCTGGCCTGTGAGACTTTTAAAGCTGGCCTGAGAGACTTTTTTTTTTTTTTTTTTAGTCTGGTCATGGGGCCTGAACTCTGGACCTGGGCATTGTCCCTCAGCTCTTCAGCTCAAGGCTAGCGCTCTACCACTTGAGCCACAGTGCCACTTCTGGCTTTTTTCTTTTTTGCTTATGTGGTGCTGAGGAATCGAACCCAGGGCCTTATGCATGCAAGGCAAGTGCTCTACCACTGAGCCACCTTCCCAGACCGCCTGTGAGACTCTTATCTCCAAGTAGCTACCAAAAAGCTGAAAGTAGGCTCAAGTGGTAGAGTGCCATTCTTCTTCTCTTTTTTTTGGTTGGTCCTGGGACCTGAACTCTGGGCCTGGGCGCTGTCCCTCAGCTCTTCAGCTCAAGGCTAGTGCTCTACTACTCGAACCACAGCGCCACTTCTGGCTTTTTCTGCTTATGTGGTGCTGAGGAATCAAACCTAGGGCCTCATGCATGCAAGGCAAGCACTTGACCACTGAGCCACCTTCCCAGCCCCTAGAGTGCCATTCTTGAGTGAAAAAGCCAAGTTAGCATTTCTGCCCTGGGATTCTTATTCTGTTCATTCACTCCCGTCTGTTCCTGAGATTCCTGGGCTCTTCATGGTTCTGCCTCCTGTGTTGAGTGACTGAAGCCTTGCGTTACGTATTCTTCTCGTTAATTTGGACATAGTAACAAGAGTCAACCCAGGCGTTTCTTTTTTTTTTTTTTTTCTTTTATTTGTTGGTCGTGGCGCTTGAACTCTGAGCCTGGGTGCTGTCCCTCAGTTCTTCAGCTCAAGGCGAGCAATCTACCGCTTGAGCCACAGCACCACTTCCAGTTTCCTGACTGGTTTATTGGAGATAAGAGTTTCATGGACTTTCCTGCCCGGGCTGGCTTTGAACCATGATCCTCAGATCTCAGCCTCCTGAGTAGCTAGGATTACAGGCCTGAGCCACCGGCGATCGGCTAACCCAGGCTTTTCTTGAGCTCTCATACTCCAATCTGCCCTCTCTGTAGATCAGCATCCTATCGCCCTCTGGTGGTCATGGCCGGAGGCTCTACCCACAACAATAATCTATTTAAATGTCAAAAAATAATTGGTAAAATGTTCTCGTATGTGTGTGTGTGTGTGTGTGTGTGTGCCGATCCTGTGGCTGGGACTCAGGGTCTGGGTGCTGCCCCTGAGCTTTTATGCTCAAGGAGCCACAGCTCCACTTCAGCGTTTTGGTATTTCTTTGTCCCGTAGTGGGGCTTGAACTCGGGGTCTGGGCGTTGTCCCGGAGCTCCTTTGCTGAAGGCGAGCGCTCTACCATTCTGAGCCACAGCTCCATGCTGCTTTCTGGTGGCTCATTGGAGATGAGCCTTTCCTGCCCGGGCTGGCACTGAACCTCCATCCTCAGGTCTCAGCCCCGGAGCAGCTAGGATGACAGGCGTGAGCGCCGGCGGCGGGCGGTGGGTCGCGTCCTTTGTTTTCTCTGGCTCTTGCTGGGATGACCGAGGCTCTTAGCGAGCGCTGTGATCGACAGAGACCAGGTACCACAGTCGGGAGGCTCTTTGCTGGCCTGGGGAGTGGGAATTAGGCTCGCGGACAGTCGCCAGGGCGCGCGGCAGGGGTGCCGTGGGGTGTGGAGGGCGATTCGCTAAGAAACAAAACACGAGCGTGCGGCTCCACGTTCCTAGTCCTCCGCCCCGCATCCGGGCCCCGCCCCCCCGAGTCCCGCTCCCCAGCGGCCACCCAGCCCTCTATTAGTCCCGCCCCCTTCCCAATCCTGCTCCCCAGAGGTCGCCCCGCCCTCTACTAGTCCCGCCCTCTCCCCAATCCCGCTCCTCAGAGGCCGTTCTGCCTCCAGAAGCCCCTCCTCCGTACAAGCCCCGCCCCGGGGCGCTGGCCGCGGTGCTGAAAGTACTGGGAGGGGCGGGGTGGGGCCGGGCGGCGAGGGGCGGGGTTCCAGCTCCGAGCTGGCGCGGGGTGGGGGTCAGGGCGGCTCCAGCCGGCCGAAGCCCTGGCTGGCTTGAGAGGAGCAGGCGACCGGAGAGACCGGCCTGGCGACCGCGCACGCGGGCGGCTGGCGAACTGCCCCAGACCGCGCCAAGGTTGTCCCTCTACCTTGGAGGAGCTCTCACCTTGGGCTCTGACCTCAGCCTCCCCCCCAGACCCCGCGGGGGAGTGATCCACGCGTGGGCCTCCTTCCCCAGAGCCACAGACTTGGCAGCCAGGGCCCCGCCGTCCCCACCATGGTGAAGTTGCTGCCGGCCCAGGAGGCCGCCAAGATCTACCACACCAACTACGTGCGGAACTCGCGTGCCGTGGGGGTGATGTGGGGCACACTCACCATCTGCTTCTCGGTGCTAGTCATGGCCCTCTTCATCCAGCCCTACTGGATCGGCGACAGCGTGAGCACGCCGCAGGCCGGCTACTTCGGCCTCTTCTCCTACTGCGTGGGCAACGTGCTGTCCTCGGAGCTCATCTGCAAGGGCGGACCCCTGGACTTCTCCTCCATCCCTTCCAGAGCCTTCAAGACAGCCATGTTCTTCATAGCCTTGGCCATGTTCCTCATCATCGGCTCCATCATCTGTTTCAGCTTGTTCTTCATCTGCAACACCGCCACGGTCTACAAGATCTGCGCGTGGATGCAGCTGGCTGCTGGTGAGCGGGCTGGGTGGGAGGGCAGGCCACGGGCCACGGCCTCCCTGCAGGCCATTGCTGTGGCTACCCATCCCATCCCCTGTGGGAGCTTTGTCTTCTACTCAGAGCTCCGAAGAACATGGAGAACAGAATCTTAGAGAAGTTGAACTGTTTCACCCACTGATGTTACAAAGTTACTGAGCCAGGGAATGACTTGCTCAGAGGCCCACAGCTTCTGGAGGTAGAAAGAAACCTGGTGTCCTAATGCCCAGGCCACCACACCAGAGGTTGTTGCAACTCTGGAAGGGTGTGTGGGAATGGGATCTAACCCTAGCACCAAATAGTGATGGGCATGAACATTCTAGATGACCTTAGCTCCCATTTCCCAGCATTTGTTCTTTCTCCTTTAGCAGTGCCCAGATCCCTATTCTTTCCTTCCTTCCTTCCTACCTTCTTTCCTTTCTTCCCTCCTTCCTTCCTTCCTTCTTTCCCTCTTTCCCTCCTTCCCTCTTTCCCTCTTTCCTTCCCTCTCTTCCTCTCACAAACTGTTCTTGAAGGTTCCAGGTCTGTCTTTGATTTTGGAGTGTTAGTGTTGTGCTGGATGTGAATCTCCCCTAGAAATTTGTGTATAATTTCTCTTTCTTTTATGGAGAAGTCGAAGTCTTGGTTCCTGATTATGGAATTCCATACTTGAGGCAGCAAATAAAGTGGTATTTGGGGATGTGAAGGAAGCTGTCTAGGGCCCATTAACACTATTTCAAGTAGCTAGCCACTTGTAGGACCTGCAGGCCAGACATTACCTGTCCCCTTGGTCCTTGGGACAGATGGTCCTATTCTTTCTGGAGATCAGGAGGAGACAGTCTAAAACCTTTCCTGCAGCCTTTCATGGGTCCCTGTCTGTACCAAAGACTGCACGCACACTGTCCATGCTGGTGAGCTGTCCAGAACAGTTCAGAAGACTGAAACTGACCTCTTTGATTAGAATGAAAGGTGGTGTTTCTTTTTAATATTTTATTTTATTTTTATTGTGAGAATACCAAAAGTGGTGTTTCTTATGAGGAATAAAAACAGGAATCTGAATACCAACCACACAGACTCAAGACTGCAGTTGGAGGGGACCCAGTTAGTTAACCCTGACCTCAGCCACAGATGAGAAATCTGGGCCTGAGAGATATGGTCAAGTTAGCCAAGATTATAGCCAATCTGCTGGCAACTGAGGCTCTGTGCGAATGAAGGTAGTAGGTCCGAAGAAACCAGATGAATTTCAGAGACATTTTTTGAGGCTCACCTTTACATAGTATAATGATTTACAAAATACTTTCATACTTACTGTCTGGAGAAGACCTGCCAAAGTCTCCAGCATTCTCCATTTCCTCTGACATCTATTCATCTGATAAGGGCAAACCTGGGATAGGGAAGCCGATGCAAGTATTGGTGGGCAGTGGGGAGACAGGTAGGGGGTGGGTATGTCAAGAACGAATTGGGAATGAGAATAGTAGGAGGGGCAGCTATGTATGCCAGCTGGTCCTCCATGTCAGGGCTATGGGGTGCTGGAGACATACCCTCCCTCTTCTCTCATCCTCAGTGCTGTGTCCTACACACACACACACACACACACACACACTCCAACATTCTGCAACAAGTATCCTTTGCTGATCAGGCAGTTCCAGGAAAGCCTGGGTGGGGGAGGGATCACCAGGCCATTGATATCAGACATTATCTAGGTCACAGAGCTGGAGACATCAATAGCAGAGGTGGGCGGGTGCCATCCCATGAAACATTTATGAGTAGCTAGGATTACAAGTGATAGCCACCTGTGCTGGCAAGTGTTTTTGTTTTTTGCTGGCTATGGGGCTTAAATTCAGGATCTGGGCACTGTCCCTGAGCTTTATGCTCAAGCCTAACACTCTATCATACCACTTGAGCCACAGCGCCACTTCTGGCTTTTTCTGTGTATGTGGTGCTGGGGAATCAAACCCAGGGCTTCATGCATGCTAGGCAAGCACTCCACCACTGAACCACATTCTCAGCCCAGGAGCTGCCTCTTGGCCTGTCAAGGCTAACCAAGGGACAAGGAAGATGACAGGAGCTCAAGGTGGGAGGTAGTGGGGTACCCCTGTCCCCCACTCTCCATAGAACATTAGCTATACTTCCCGCTTTCTTCTCCTTTAGCCACAGGCCTGATGATTGGCTGCCTGGTCTATCCAGATGGCTGGGACTCAAGTGAGGTGCGGCGCATGTGTGGGGAGCAGACGGGCAAGTACACTCTGGGCCATTGCACCATCCGCTGGGCCTTCATGCTGGCCATCCTCAGTATCGGGGACGCCCTCATCCTCTCCTTCCTGGCTTTTGTGCTAGGCTACCGGCAGGACAAACTTCTCCCTGATGACTACACTGCCGATGGGAAAGGTGAGCTCTTTCTCCTGCAGCTCTGGGGGCTGCGGGGAGGTGGGCTGGGAGCTCAGCTCAGCCATTCTGGTGAGTCTGGTTCCCCTGAGCTGGAGACACCAAGACTAATCAGGCACGGCCTTGGTCGGTGGATCAAGGCCAGTAGAGGGCCTCGAGATGGCAGGTGATGGAAGAGGTGATGGGAGACCTGCATGGCAGAGCCTGGCTGTGACACAGGAGTGTCCCTCACCCCTCTCAGAAACTAAAGGGAAGAGAGTCCTAATCCAGCCTAGGAGAGGCTGGGTCTTGAAGTGATGCCAGGCTTTGCTAGGTGGAGAGGAGGAGAGGGGGGCTAATCCCTGAAATACTTTGAAACAGAGCTGAAGGGGCAGCTGTAGTGCCAGTGCTCCAAGCCTGGTGTTCCTCCAGCTCCAGTGTGCTCTCATCCAAATCCTACCTGCCAGTCATTTCTAGCTGATCCTCAAGCTCCTGAGCCTTCTGGAACCTTCCCAGATGGCTTGTCATGATCTCCTCTTTCCTATAGGGTGCTGTGTGCCTGTCTCTCATTCATTGTCTCTGGTCTGTCTTGAGGGACTCTTTCAGATGCAAATTTCATCTCTTAATTCAGAAGCAAAGCTGGTCTCATTCCTGAAAATCTCTAAGCAATGGCAGGTGATCACCATTTAGGGTCTGCTGCACTTCAAGGGCTTCTCCAGGGCTGGGAAGGTGGCTCGGTGGTAGAGCGCTTGCCTTGCATGCCTGAGGCCCTGGGTTCGATTCCTCAGCACCACATAAGCAAAAAGAAAAAAGCCGGAAGTGGCATTGTGTCTCAAGTGGTAGAGCGCTAGCCTTGAGCTGAAGAGCAGAGGGACAGCGCCCAGGCCCAGAGTTCAAGCCCCACGACCGACAAAAAAAAAAAAAAGGGCTTCTCCAGCCTCCTTTCCCCATTTTCATGTCAGTCCTTGGATCTAACCCAGAAGAAGTAGCCAAACTCCCATGCATGTCCTTATGCACATGAAAGCCAGAGAGGAGATTTACCCAGAGGGTCTTAGAAAGTTGTGGCAAAGAAGAGCCTAGAGCCAGGCCCAGTGGCTCACATCTGCAATCCTAGCTACTCAGGAGACTGAGATCTGAGGATTGTGGTTCAAAGCCAGCCAGAGCAGAAAGTCCATGAGACTCTTATCTCCAATAAACCACCAGAAAACTAGAAGTGGTACTGTGGCTCAAAGTGGTAGAATGTTAGCCTTGAGCAAAAGAAGCTCAAGGACAGCACCCACGCCCTGAGTTCAAGCCCCAATTTACAAAAACAAACAAACAAACAAAACCCAAAAAACAAAGAATTGCCTACAAACTCAGGTCTTCTGTAGTTGAGCCAGTGGCCCATTTCACTCCAAGGAATCTCATACATTTTGCCTTTTTTTTTTTTCAGAGCAGATAAAGAGAAACTCACATACCTGCCATTTGGTAAAGGTAGAGATGCAAATTACTAAAAAGAGCTGGGCTAAGGAAGAGACAAGAGGGAGATTTCTTTCCTCTGCAGCTAGCTTAGCATCTGGCTCAGAGGGGTTCCTAGGACCTGAGTCTTTGAGGAAAGAAAATGGAGCTCATGTTTATGAAGCCATTTCCTATATGTGGGGCTGATTTATCCATAGGAATCATTTTTAGCTAGGAGTTGAGGATTCTGGTGACATCCTGTAAAACCAGCACTTTGTTCAGTGAAAATGTTCAAAATGTTAATGAAAAACATTAAATACCTACATAAGTGGAAAGACATCCCATGTTCATGAATGGGAAGACTTAATATTGTTGAGATGTAAATTCTACTACAGATTTATGGCAATCCTCACTGGAATCTCATCTGACTTTTTGCAGAAACTGACAAGCTGATTCTGATTCATATGGAAACGCAAGGGACTCAAAATAGACAAAATGACAACTCTAGAGGATTCACAGGTTGCAATATCAAAATTTTCTACACAACTACAGTGATCAAGATAGAGTGGTACCAGCATAAGATAGATATTCAGTGGAATAGATTTGAGAGTTCAGAAATAACCCTACACATTTATGGCCAACTCTTTTTTTCCCCTTTTTTAATTCCTTCCTTCCTTTCTTTCTCTTTCTCTTTCTTCCTTTCTTTTTTTCTGCTGGTTCTTGGACTTGAACTTAAGAGCCTCATGTCCTTACTTAGTTAGCTCTTTTGCTCATGGCTGGTACTCTTACCACTTGAACTATACTGCTACTCTAACTTTTTGCTTCTGGTTAATTGGAGGTAAGAGTCTCATTGAGTTCAGAAATAACCCCACACATTTATGGCCAAGTCTTTTTTTTTCCTTCCTTCCTTTCTTTCTTTCCTTCTTTTTTCCATGGGGCTGATCCTGGGGCTTGAAATCAGGGCTTGAGCCTTGTCCCTGAGCTTTTTGCTCAGGTCTAACATTCTACCACTTGAACCACAGCTCTACTTCTGGCTTTTTTTGATAGTTTAGTGGAGATAGGAGTCTCACAGGCAGGCTGGGAAGGTGGCTCAGTGGTAGAGTGCTTGCCTTGCATGTATGAATGAGGCCCTGGGCTGGATTCCTCAGCACCATATAAGCAGAAAAAGCTGGAAGTAGTGCTGTGGCTCAAGTGGTAGAGGGCTACCCTTGAGCTGAAGAGCTGAGGGACAGTGCCCAGGCCCGAGTTCAGGCTTCACTCACGACTGACAAAAAAAAAAAAAAAAAGTCTCACAGCCTTCACTGCCTAGGCTGACTTCGAAATGTACTACTACTTCTTTTATCTCAATTTCCCAAGTACCTAGGATTACAGGTATGAGCCACTGGCGCTGGACCTTATCCAATTTTTAAAATTGACAACAGATTTGAACAGACATTTCTCTAAAGAAGATGTACACATGATCAATTAGCAGATAACAAGATGCTCAATATTGTTAGTTATTAGGAAAATGCCAGTCAAACTACAATACAACTTATCACCCACTAGGATGGCTGTGTTGATAAGCAGAGTTAGAAAGTGGAACACTTGTATACTGCTCATATGAAATGGTGCAGCTGCTCTGGAAAAACAATGGAGCAGATTCTCAAATGGGTAATTATACTTACCAAAGATCCAGTGATTCCATTCCTAGGTATGCATAGGAGAAAGCTGAAAACATGCATGCTCAGACAAAAATGTAAACAGAAATATCGACAGCAACATCATAGCCAAAAAAAGTGAAAACACCCTAAATGATTATGCTTATCCATACAATAAACATCCAGCCATAAAAAAGAATGAAGCAAAATGGGATGGTTACAATATGGGTGAACCTTGGAAATGCTAAGTTAAACCAGTTACAAAAGTCTGCTCCATTTGGGCATTTTGGAGTGTATTTATATAAAATGTTCAAAATAAGCAAATTCATAGACAGAAAACAGATTAGTAGTTTGCTAAGGCTGGGAAGGAGGAAGAATTGAGTGACTAATGGACATGGCCTTTCTTTCTAGGATGAAAATGAGAATGTCCTGGAATTAAACAGGGATGATGGTTGCACAATCGACTGAACACACTGAAAACCACTAAGTTGTATACTTAAAATGAATTAATTTTATAGTAGTTAACTTGTCAAGGAAATATTGTGCTGAGGATTTGATGGCATATCCATTATCAGCAATTCATAAATTGTAGTTTTCTCCCTTTTCTGCCTTTTTTTTTGGGGGGGGGGGTACTAGGTACTGTTCTTGAGTTTCATTTTGCCCAAGGCTAGTGCTCTAACTACTTAAGCCACAGTACCACCTTTTTTTTTTTTTTTGTAGTTTAGGAGAGATAAATCTCACACTTTCTTGCCCAGGCTGGCTTCAAACCACAATCCTCAGATCTCAGCCTCCTGAGTAGCTAGGATTACAAGTGTGAGCCACTGAGACCTGGTAGCATTTTCTATTACTTTTTTCTGTAGGTCATGGGGCTTGTTCTCTGGCCCTGGGTGCTATCCTTGGGCTTTTCAGCTCATCTAGTACTCTATTACTTTGAGCCACAGCACCACTTACGGTCTTCTGGTGGTTGATTGAATATGAGTCTCATAGAAGCTGGGCGCAGGTGGCTCACACCTGTAATCCTAGCTACTCAGGAGGCTGAGATCTGAGGATCACAGTTCAAAGCCAGCCCAGGCAGGAAAGTCCCTGAGACTCTTATTTCCAATGAACCACTAGAAAACCAGAAGTGGTGCTGTGGCTCAAGCAGTAGAGAGAGTTCCTTGAGCTGAAGAGCGCAGGGACATCATCCAAGCCCAGAGTTCAAGCCCTGGGACCTACAAAAAAAAAAAGCCTCCTGAGTAGCTAGGATTATAAGGTTGAGCCACTGGTGCCCCTCCAGTAGTTTATATTGAAGTCATATTGTGTTGCAAAAATAAATTATCTTTAAATTCTCTTTTTAAAAATCCACAAGTTCAGCTGGGCTCACTCCTGTTATCCTAGCTACTTAGAAGGCTGAGATCTGAGGATCATGGATCAAAGTCAGCCTGGGCAGGAAAGTCCATGAGACTCTTATCTCCAATAAACCACCAGAAAACTGGGGAGTGGTGCTGTGACTCAAGTGGTAGAGTGATAGCCTTGAGCAGAAAAGGTGAGGGGCAGCACCCAGACCCAGTGTTCAAGCCCCATGACTGACCAAAAAACCAAAAACCAAACCAAACCAAAAAATTCTGACAAGTCCTTGAGATTCACGCATGAAAGGGATTCCACAGTGTTTCACAAAAAGAAGACTCTTACAAGGTGGAAGTTTTAGTAATGGTTTATTTTACTATAACAGGATAAAGTATTGAGATTAAAACATTCCTTCTTCTCCATTAAGAAATTGACGTTCAAGACTCTAGTATCTCCACTTTTTATATTTCTCATCAGTCCAACTTGTAACAATTACTGCACTCCAGTTGCCCACCAACACCTTTTAATAGTGAATAAAGGAGTTGAATGTGGCATTTATGGTCTGATATAGGAGGAAATCATCCAATTCAGAATTACAAGCTGATCAATGGTATGAATGAAAAGCTTTAAGATTTCTTGAGAGTGAATTAGAAGAGTTTGATCTAGTTTGGAGATGGAGTATTATGCACAGAATTACTATAACGATAAGCTTGGTTGATAATAGTGTTCTCTCTCTCCCATTACAGAGGAAGTCTGAATGAAGCAGGGTTGAATGAATGAAGCTGAGATCTGCAGGGTTGGTGAGTCATTTCTTTGGAGGGTGGGTGTTCTGCATGCGTTGGGAAAGGCCGGTCTTTCCGCTTCCTTTGTTGAATCCTCAGGAGGAATGACTCCATAGGGGCCCCAAAGCAACCATGGGGCCTGGGGAGAGAGAAGAAACAACCCACCTATTGGACGGTGCTATTTGGCACCTTCTCTAGGGGGGAAAACAGGAAGACTGGGGGGTTGGAGGGATGACTCAGGAGGTAGAGTGCCACCATAGGGACATGTGTGGGAAGTGGGGTGGGGGAAGAAAACAGGAAGATTTTAATTTTACAACATGGAAAAAAGAACAAGGAAGGAAGGAATAACTTTAAATTTTAAATTCTAAGGCTCTGGAAAATGAGGAAATTGTTGTTAGCATTTTGGCTCTTATTTTCAGAAAGAATTTTAATTAGTAAGAAGCATACTAAAAACTCTAATAAAATAGAAGTTATAAAGAGGAAACAAATCCAAGAAAGCAAGGCTAAGAGAACTATTGCATTAAGTTTAGGTCTATGCTTTCCTGAGAGCTGAAGCAAAAAAAGAATCTACTGGGTCTGGGAATGTGGCTTAGTGGTAGAGTGCTTGCCTAGCATGCATGAAGCCCTGGGTTTGATTCCTCAGTACTACATAAACAGAAAAAGCTGTAAGTGGCACTGTGACTCAAGTGGTGGAGTGTTAGCCTTGAGCAAAAGAAAGTCAGGCCCTGAGTCCAAGCCCCAGGCCTGGCAAAAAAAGAGAGGGATGGGGAGGCAAATTAGGAGAAAAAAAGGGAAGGGGTAACAAGTTTGACAAGAAATGTACTTATTACCATACTTATGTAACTGTAACCTCTGTATAATCATCTAGACAATAAAAAGACAAAGAAAAAACCCAACTAAAAAAACAAACCTCACAATTCAGTTTTCAGCCCTCCCCCTCCCCCCTTCCCCTGCATTTTTTAGGTTAATTGGAGATGAGTCTCAAGGCCTTTACTGCCCTAACTGGCTTGGAACTGTGATCCTCAGACCTCAAGCCTCCTGAGTAACTAGGATTGCAGGTGTGAGCCACCAGCTTCCTACTCCACTTTAGTCCTATTTCTTAGTGTTTTTGTTTTATCCCCAGATAGGGTGTCATGCATTTACAGACTGGCCTGGGACCACAATCCTACCTCCTAAATAGCTGGACCCACAAGTGTGCAACACCTTGCCTAGTTTAAGATAGGATCAGGATCTAATCTGTCTCCCCTACCCCCACCCCCTGGGCTGGCCTAGAACTGTTATCCTCTTATCTCTGCCTTTGGAATGGCTAAAGTTACAGGTATGAAACACACTACTCCTGCCCCCTCCCTTAAAAGTCTTCATATTCCACATCACTAGTATGTTATTCTTTAACCTGGCCTTGGTTATTAGATGTTTAGTGTCACTTATCGTAACCTGTGGCTGATGATAGTAGAATTGGTTCAGAGAGCAATTACAACCCTATATCCCCATCACTGGAGACAAGTGTAGAGTGATACTAACATAGACATGAATGAGGAAATCCAAAGTGTCAGTAAAAATGGTAGCATTTTTATAAACTGGCTTTAAAAAAATGTCTTATTTTATAATCTTGAATTTTTTTCTTTTTATAAAACCACAGGTCATCCATTTCCTAGACAACAGAAAATTAGGAAATCCAATTGCTGAGACAAAAGCTCTTTCCTTTTCCAGGATACTATAGGCCTGAGGCAAGCCTTTCATTCTAGGATTAGAAGCTAACAGTCCTGAGACAAGACCTTCTGCTGCACAGAACATTCTGGAAGTGATATGGAATGGAATTACCTTCACAGAAGACAGAAGCCTAGTGGCGTGTGGGGGTGCCTACCCATGGGGGATCCCAGGTTTACTCCTTCACACCAACAAATGAGAAAGCTAGGTGAGTCCATCTCCAACGGTTTAATCAACAGAGAACACATTGGGGATTGATGTCAGGGATCCACTATGCTAAAACCTCTGCCACTTGAGCCACACGCCCCAGTCCTCCTTTTTGTTTTCCTAATGTTACCCCCATAGGAGTGAAGACAAAACATGGGATCTAAAAATCTAAAAAAGACTAATTTGACTCCCTTCTTCTTGGGAAATGAAAATGACATCTCTTCATAGTGACCGGGATAACCCTCACAGAAATGGCTATCAGCTTCAGAAACGGCGGACATGCAAGTCACTATAGGAATAGATGGCATTTCTTGTAAACTCTGCATTCAAAATACTGCACAGGGAATCTTCTGTCAGCCTCCCTGTCACAAATGCATAGCCAAGATAGACAGTCATAGCTACTTAGGCAAATCACTTGAGTTTTGAACATCTTGGTTTGAAGCCAGGCCAGGCAGAAAACTGAGTTTCATTTTTTTTTTTTGGGAGGGCAGGTTGTGGGGCCTTAACTTTATCCCTCAGCTCTTCAGCTCAAGGCTAGCACTCTACCACTTGACCCACCGCACTACTTTTGGCATTTTCTGCTTATGTGGTGCGGAGGAATTGAACCCAGGGCCTCATGCATGCAAGGCAAGCACTTTACCACTGAGCCACCTTCCCAGCCCCAAGTCTGAGATTTTTTTTTGTCGGTCACGGGGCTTGAACTCTGGGCCTGAACACTGTCCCTCAGCTCTTCAGCTCAAGGTGAGCGCTCTACCACTTGAGCTACAGCGCCACTTCCGGTTTTCTGGTGGTTTATTGGAGATAGGAGTCTCACAGTCTCTCCTGCCCAGGCTGTCTCAGATCTCAGCCTCCTGAGTAGCTAGGATTACAGGCCTGAACCACCAGCGCCCGGCAAGTCTGAGATTCTCATCTCCACTTAACCAGCAAAAAGCTGTAAGTGGAACTGTGGCTCAAAGGGAGGGCCAGTGTCTAGGCCCAGTTCAAGTCCTAGTACAGAACTCAGTGGACTGACAGTACACTCATAAAATTTCCATAGGTTGAGAATCCTAGCAAAATTTAGCCAAGTATCTTTGCCTCCAGGCTCCAATAACGTTGGCTCCATTACCAAGCTGTGGCTATTTGCAGCAGTTTTGCATAGGTGGTTGGGATTGGGATCCATTTACTGGCTATTGGCCCCTTATGGGGTCACTCACGTGGCAGCCTGCTTCTCCAGAAGGGTTACTTAAAAGCACAAGACAGCTACAGAACACTTAAACAGCGTCCAGCCCTTTTATAACCGAATTCCAGGAGTGCTATCCCACTGCATGCACTATTTTCCAAGAACCTCAATGTCAGCTAGCCCAGACTCAGTACACACAGACTCAATTCACAGTACACATTACACAAATACCATAAAGTTAATTCCAAGATCAACTACTCTTTATCCCAAGTAAATCTAAAGCAAGGAATGCAAGGACAGATTATAACATAAAGCTTAACTTGGCAGTGGGTATGTATGAAATTGGACATCTATATACAGTTATCAGGGACACATTCCTTGGTTAAAATTTCTGAATATGATCTAAAAGTCTCTTGTTTTTAAACAAGGACACCTGATTTAGCAGTACTCTAATGAGTAATATGCATGTTAACTCCAACCTTGAAACACTTAAGGCAGCTGAGAGTGGTGCTCAAGTGGTAAAGCGCCTGAGTTCAGTCCCTACTACCACATATAGACATGCACATTAAGAAGAAAAAAAAAAAAAAAGAAAAACTGTCAACTTTAATGTATAACAAGTTCTGACCAAGTTATCAAACAAGGAAGCACAGCAAAAGGCACCTGGGTAATTTAGTCAAATGACCTAAAATACAAACAGTTCATAAAAATCCCTTGAAACAAGTTTTTTATTTTACTAGTAACCCAGAATGCAGATATCTCCCCGCCCCTTTTTGGAGTGGGGAACTGATGGGGACAGATACTAAGAATAAAATAAATGAAGTTACAAGATTTATTCTTACTAGTGCATGAAAACCTGTATATAATAAGTGTTCAGCATGCTAGAACTTCAGTGTTAGAAAAGGAATTGGCGTTTTTTCATGTTAGTAATTTGAAAAGAAAACTGTATGAATGTTATGGGAAAATGTGGAAAAATAATTCTCATTAATTCCCTAAAATGTATGTTGTTAATCTCACAATAAAATGAAAGCAAAAAAAGATAGAGATGAAATCCAAACAAAAATGTCAAGTGTTCAAGTTTCAGTTTCATTGTGTTTTAAGTTCAAAGGCATTATTTCAATCACACCTCTTCTCTAACTGCTTGGGTCAGACCAATTTGGGCAACAAGTGAACAAAATTTCTGGAAACAGTTATTAAATAAGTTGTTTATTGTACTGAATTTATAAAGAAAAGAAAACAGACAATGCACTCAGTAGAAAGAATAAAAATTTTATCAGGGCTTTATTTTTAACTAAGAGCAAATAGAAATCCTTTAGTGAGAGCATGGTAACTGGGCAGTATTCTAAGTTCAATAAAGGTACATGGAGTACCAGGTAGGTTGAGTCCTACAGCTGCCTTTTTGCAGGATTTTCTGACTCATCTGACTCAAGTGTTGGGGACAAAAGCCCTTCTATATAGTGGAAAACATTTCCAAAATGAAGTGATGGGATTTCCTTCCCATTAAAATTTCCTGTCAGTTTTTAAAGACCTCTGTTTGCTCATGTGATTTTTGGTCATTTCACGTCAGATCATCCATCACTCAACACCAGACTTCCTGTAATTCCACAATGTAGGAGAGATTTCAGTTAAGTCTGATATTGCTTTAGCTGTAAATACAGTAGCAAACCCAAAATGGGTTAGAATTGCTGAAGGATTTCCCTGCCGTTGTTTGATACAATCTGCTTATTCTTGATAGATGCATAGATAGCCTGACATAAAATTCTTTCTACAGGAACATATCTGAATTCAGGAGTAACCAAACAAGGATCCGATGAGTGGCGGGCCAATTCCTCATAGTATGTTTATGTTTCATGGCTTGCATAATGACACTACTTTTCCTGTGTCACTGTTGTGGATAAATGACAGAAAGTGAGTCCAGTCTCCCTTACAGAAAGGTGGCTAGTCAACAGTTTCATCGGTAGCTTTCCAGTAGAACCTTGGGTTGCACCTCCTTGGCTTTCTGTAAATTAAGAGTTCTAGAGCTGCTTCCGGAAAATGCTGCAATCCCGGGGCCCACTTGTCCATGGTAAATAAGCGGCTAAGACCCCAATCCTGCCCTCTTTTGATGGTCATATCACTGGAGGAATATGTAATGTTTAGGACAAGTCTGTGAGAGGCCAATCCTCTTAATGCTTTTTGCATCAAGATTAAAAAAAGGCCTCAAGTACACTTCAATTATTTCAAATTTGCAGTTAAAAATTTGCATCGTACAAAGAAATAGCAGCAGAGAATGTCTAATTTTAAGAAACAAACAGGGGCAACACACACACACACACACACACACACACACACACACACACACACACACACACACCCCAACCAAAAAAAAAAGTGCCACACACACACACACACACACACACACACACACACACACACACACACCCCAACCAAAAAAAAAAGTGCCATCCCACCCATCCCCTTTTGTTCTTTTATCCAGGGTTTCAAGCTTCTGAGAAAATGAGAACATCAAGGCCACAACCAGAAACTGCTTCAATACCAGAAATTTGTGAAAGTAAGGAAAAAGCTGTAAATAAAAGCAGAGAACTGCTGGGTGCTGGTGGCTCACACCTGTAATCCTAGCTACTCAGGAGGCTGAGATCTGAGGATTGCGGTTCAAAGCCAGCTTGGGCAGCAAAGTGCGTGAGACTCTATCTCCAATAAAACCACTCCACTCAGAAAACCAGAAATGGTGCTGTGGCTCAAGTAGTAGAGCGCTAGCCTTGAGCTGAAGAGCTGAAGGACAGCGCCTAGGCCCAGAGTTCAAGCCCCACGACCGACAAAAAAAGAAAACAAAACAAAACAAAAAAAAGAACCATTTGGAAAGGATTCAGAACTCTAGGACATTTTCCCTTTTAATGGGGAAAAAATTTTCCCCCTCCAAAATCCAGATCTCTTTTCTGGAGTCACCCTGATTCTTTGTTATGGGGAACAACTCAAGTTGGATGAGTAAAGTGCCAGCCAGGCATTAAAGAAAGCAGTCAAAATAACCGCTCTTAGGGTACAGAAGATACACAGGAAATAACTGTTTGCAGAACACCTAAGGATCTCAAGAAATTATTCTCAACCATTATTCAATGGTTCTGGTTTTGTTTACATTAAAAGTCAGACTAAAGATTTCAGGATCTTAAGAATTCCTAAAGGACAAAAGGATTGTGATAGTGCTTTATACAGTGATAGAATAGTACCCAAATCTGGTGTTTTTACAATTCATTTAAAAAAGGAAGTAGCACAAAGGTTGCAGGGCAAATGTGAACATGGAAAATAACAGAAACAATCCAGGAAGATGATGCAGCCTGGATATAGCATGTTTAATGTTTCTGCTGGACACAGATTTACCACTTTCCCCTCTCCTCATCCTCATGTAGCAACAAGATATGCACTAGAAAATTTGACTCTTAGAGTCAGAATAAAAGGATGGGCTCACACATCTTCAAACCTTTCTTAAAAAAAAAAAAAAAAAAAAGGGGGGGGGGTGCTGATAATTTATACATGTCCTGATGGGAAGGCAGGGGTACAGCATGAAAGGCTGTTCTGTATTTTTAGTTTGGTAGTCTTTGGCAGAGCCCAACCAAAGCTGAAGTCACCTAGGATGCCCAATGGCTGTGTGGATTTCCACAGGGTCAAGTAAGCAAACCCAAATGAAGATGTTGGTTTAGGATGGGGTGGAGGATGGGGGGAGGAGGAGGGGAACCCTTGAAAGAGCTTCACCCTAAAAAGGGCAGAGGGGAATGCTTGGAGAGGAGGGCTGAAGATCAGTGTGTGATCTCTGCTGCAGGGCTGGTTAGAGGCTTACGAGTTCAGCCAAGGATGCTGGAGACACTCAGCAGCAGTGGCTCTCTTCTCAGGGATAAGCTCCAACATGGGCAGTAAGAAATCTGTGAAGCCAGCCGCCTCTTCCTGAGACCACTCATACTTCTCCACTAGGACCTCAAAAAGGCCCCAGGGTTTCAGCTTCGTAATGTGCTTCAGGTCACCTGTTGTGAAAACAGTACAAAACAAACTGACCAACACTCGTAAGTGGCAAGATCCTCTTGTGGAAATCCAGTAGGCAGTATAATCCTACTCAAGGATTTTTTTAAAGTACATTTTTGGAGAACTAGTTATTCACTAAAATGAACAGCAAATGCCCACACACATACACATACAAGTCTACAGATGGCCTCATACAGGGTACAGGGGAAGGCCATCATCACATATGACTAATCATTCGCTAATACTTTTTCTGGTTCAATAATCTAGCAAATGTTAATTCAAAATAGCCAACAGCATGTCATTGGTACATAAAATCAATAGTGATCTTACTTCAGTTTTTCAAGTAGCTGAGACATATGCTCCCTGTGCCTGGCAAAACTGACAATTTAAAGAAGATAGTATGGGGCTGGGAATGTGGCTTAGTGGTAGAGTGCTTGACTAGCATGCATGAAACCCTAGGTTCATTTTCTCAGTACCACATAACCAGAAAAAGCCAGAAGTGGTGCTGTGGCTCAAGTGGCAGAGTGCTAGCCTTGAACAAAAGAAGTTCAGGAACAGCACCCAGGCCCTGAGTTCAAGCCCCAGGATTGGGGAAATAAAAAAAGAAGATAGTATATTAAGGCAAATGCTGCTTAAAAATTTCCCCCTATATATGGCACTTATTTGGTATCTTTTCTATGGCTAGAATATGCCTATTTAATTACCTATGTGGTATACACACAACCTTAATCTAATTCTGCTTACAAAGAGAGACTCTTAGAAGTTTTTTACTATTTTCCTGCCTTGATTTTTTTTTTTTGGTGCCAGTCCTGGGGCTTGAACTCAGGGCCTCAGTGCTGACTCTGAGCTTCTTTTTGCTCAAGGATAGCACTCTACTACTTGAGGCACAGTGCCGCTTCTGCTTTTTTTGAATAGTGTATTGGAGATAAGAGTCTCTCAGACTTTTTCTGCCTGGGCTGGTTTTGAATTACAATCCTCAGATCTCAGCCTCCTGAGTAGCTAGGATTACAGGCATGAGCCACCAGTGCTTGTGCCCAGAGTTTTAAAAGGGTATTTTCTGAGGATTCCTATCAAAGGTTGAAAAAAATAATTTTTCTTGGTAATTGTGTAGAGGTTATAAGGAAAAGAGGAACAGTGGAGAAAACAAAGGCCAGACAGTTTTCTAGATCCTTTGAAGTTAGGTTTTCACATTTTAACTTTATTTGGAATGCATAAGAAACACATAAGTAAAAAATTCATCATTTCAATAAATATTTTATATTTGTTCAGATGCAAAATAAATTCAAAAGTTTCTTTTTTGTTTATTAATACATAATAACATAAACTTAAGCTGTCTACTTTCTGGAATCACCAATTTATAGTTAAGGTACTATACACATTAAATGATTAGCTTGATGTACAATGAAGCATCTGGGATTTGACATTCTGCTCCACTGTCTACTCTTGACTATACTACCTCACTCCATATAAACCATTCTTCAGCACTGAGAGCATACTCACCTCTGGGTACTGGAGCACTCACTGGTCAGCTGGACTTACCTTATCATCTTTAGGCATTTTTGTCTTTAGTACATCTGCTTTTTACCTTTTTTGGTGAAAAATTCCTTGGAGTATTTCCCTGCCACAATGAGCTTGCGAGGCACCTTTCCCAGAAGCTCTATGATCAATGCAATGTGATCTGTGTGTTTTAAGTATTTAAAAGGGGGAAAAAGAGACATACATAACCAGAGTAACAAACGTAGTTCTAGACACTGGCAGCAATGGTCCCAAGCACACATACCTCTTATCCTATACAAGAAATTAAAATATATCCAATGGAGAGTTTATAAAGTCAAACAAATACATCACTTATTCCAGTGGGACTTAAGTAAACACTAAAAAAAAAAATCATAATGTAAATGTAGTTTTCCTATGAAAAGCTGTTTCAAGAACTATTTATTTACAAGTAACTACAAATGAATCAAGCATACTTAGGCAGAGACTGGGAAGGCTAAGAATTACTGGTCACCTGGCAAGGTAGCTGACAAGTCTTATTCTGGATTTTGGAAGCCTATCTACAACTTTACTTTTGTTTATATACTTAGGTTCAGGTGGATTCTTTTTTTTTTTTTTTGGGGGTCCAGTCCTGGGGCCTGAACTCTGGGCCTGGGCGCTGTCCCTCAGCTCTTCAGCTCAAGGCTAGCACACTACCCCTTGAGCCACAGCGCCATTTCTGGCTTTTTTTTTTTTCCTGCTTATGTGGTGCTGAGGAACCCAGAGCCTCAAGCATGCAAGGCAAGCACTCTACCACTGAGCCACCTTCCCAGCCCTAGGTGGATTCTTTGGGTAAGATATACCACTTGAGGCATGCCAATAGACTTGCTTTGTGCTTATTATTTAGAATATAAGAGTCTTATGTAGTTTTCTGTTCTGGCTGAACTTGAACCTCAATCCTTTATATCTCAACCTCTCAAGTAGCTAGGATTACATGCATGAGTCAGCAGCACCATTTCAAAGATGAGAAAATGGACTCTTAGAGAGACTAAGTAACCTTTAGAAGCTTCAGGGTTAAAAGAGGTGAATTCTAGGGCTGGGATGTAGCTCAGTGGCAAAGCGCTTGCCTAGCAAGTGCAACATCCTGGGTTGGATCCCCAGTACCAAAAAAGAAAAGACAAAAAAAATACAGTTAAAAAAAAAAAAAAAGAGGTGAATTCTAATGAAAACTCACCTCATGTGTAGCCCAAAGCTCTAAAGTTTTTCATAAAAGCATACTTTACAGTTACAAATTACCACAAGCATTTTTTTTGGGAGGGGGGGGGGTCGGTTGTGGGCTTGAACTCTTAGGCCTGGCCACTATCCCTCAGCTCTTCAGCTCAAGGCTAGTGCTCTATCACTTGAGCCACAGTGCCACTTCTGGTTTTCTAAGTGGTTTATTGGATGTAAGAGTCTCATGGAGTTTCCTGCCTGGGCTAGCTTTGAACTGCAATCCTCAGATCTCAACCTCCTGAGTAGCTAGGAATATAGGTATGAGGCACCAAAGCCCAGTCCACAAACATCTACTTGACTATAGCCTACTGTCTAAGTCAGGTAGTAATATTTAACTATCACAGCATGAATGTAGACAGAGACCATAGCCAGGAAAGTATGCAGATTATAGGTTGGAGGGTAAGACTAGTACTAGCCATGACTCAAACTTCCAGGCAGCTCTACTGTCCATTTCACTCTGTGGGTGACATTCAACTCAGGGCTGGCTTCAAACTGCAACTCTCAGATCTCAGCCTACTGAGTAGCTAGGATTACAGGCCTAAGTCATGGGTGCTCAACATTAAAGGGCTTTTATAAATTACTTTAACAATATACTCACTGAACCATTAAGGGTTAGGAGTCACTTAACTTCCAAGTGCACATCTTCTGGAGGCAACATCCATATTTATCTGAAAATCTCAGGATCTAGTGATATTTAGAAAGCACTTTACATTCACAAATTCACTATAATTTTTTATAATAAGTATATGGCTGTCAAAAAGTTCTGCTCATGTCTAGAATCCTAGTGACTCAAGAGGCTAAGATCTGCTCATGTCTAGAATCCTAGTGACTCAAGAGGCTAAGATCTGAAGATCACAGCCAGCCTAGGTCAGAAAGTCTGTGGGACTCTTATCTCCAATTAACCACCAGAATACTGAAAGTGGTACCGTGGCTTAAAGTGGTATAGTGTTAACCTTGAGCAAAAAGAGCTCAAGGACAGTGCCCCACAACCCCTCCTACAAAAAAAAAAAAAAAGCCAATTTTATGCAGGACCTGCAAATAAATGGTTGTTTAAATTACCATTAACAATCAAAATGAGAATACCAAGGAATAAATGAGACTATAGTCTTTTACTGCAAACTTCCAAGCAAAATATGTGTTCTTTATTTTTCTCTATACTAAGAAATTATTAGCCAGGTGCTGATGGTTCATATCTGTAATCTTAGTACTCAGGAGGCTGAGATATGAGGATCATGGTTTGAAGCCAGTCCAGGAAATTCTGTGAGACTCTTTTATTTTATTTTACTTTATGTTTTGGTTGGTCGTGGGGCTTGAACTCTAGGCCTGAGCGCTGTCCCTCAGCTCTTCAGCTCAAGGCTAGCGCTCTGATCATGTAATTCTAGCCAGTATGTTCTGTACCACACAAAAAATACTTTTAGAGAGTTTAGGCATGTAAAGAGAGAGAGAGAAAAAAAATGATCCTGTAGTCAAATACATTAGGGTAAAACACAGGTATCTGGCTATAAGAATTTTTTTTTGTCGGTCATGGGGCTTGAACTCTGGGCCTGGGCGCTGTCCCTCAGCTCTTCAGCTCAAGGCGAGCGCTCTACCACTTGAGTTACAGCGCCACTTCCGGTTTTCTAGTGGTTTATTGGAGATAGGAGTCTCACGGTCTTTCCTGCCCGGGCTGGCTTTGAACCGAGATCCTCAGATCTCAGCCTCCTGAGTAGCTAGGATTACAGGCATGAGCCACCGGCGCCCGGCTTGGCTATAAGAATTAAGTAAGCACAAAGTATTTCTAGAACAGTTTTGGTTCTATACACAAAGCCTGAGCTAGGTGCTGGTGCTCATACCTGAAATCCTAGCTACTCAGGAGGCTAAGATCTGAAGATCAGGGTAAAAAGACTTATCTCTAATTAGCCAGCAAAAAAGCTGGAAGTGGAGGTCTAACTCAAGTGGTAGAGCAGAGCCTTGAGAGAAAAAGCCAGACAGTACAAGGACCTGAGTTCAAGTCCCATTACTGACCCCCTAAAACAAAAAACAAAATACACCAAGCAACTAAAGGACACAAAGCCTGGAGCAAAGCACAGTCACTGAAGGTCGTGTTCTTCACACTAGGAGGCTATGCTGCTAGTGCTGCCTAAATATTAGGAAGAAGGTGCAGTATTTCTCTAATCATTTTTGAATTCAAATTATTAACTCATCACTTATTTGGATACAGCAGGATAGAAAAGTAACTTACGATTGTCTTCTTCCACAGCGTCTTTTGATGGGAGCAATGACAACATAGGCTTTTCCCACAGGTCACCAAAAAATTTAAATCTATTATATTTTGATCTATCTATCTATCTATCCATCCATCTGGGTTTGAACTCAGCAAGCCCTCTACCACTTGAGCAACATCCATATCCTCTATCTCTGAAACAGAATTTTAAATTTCAGTATCAACTGAAGTGGAAACAAAAAACACATTTTCTCTCTCTCTCTCTCTCCCCACCCCCCCCTCGCCCTATGCCTGAGGGCTGGGAAGGTGGCTCAGTGGTACAGTGCTCGCCTCACATGCATGAGGCTCTGGGTTCAATTCCTCAGCACCACATAAGCAGAAAAAGCTGGAATGGTGCTGTGGCTCAAGTGGTAGAGTGCTAGCCTTGAGCTGAAGAGCTGAGGGACAGCGCCCAGACCCAGAGTTCAGCCCCTATGACCGACCAAAAAAAAAAAAGCCCCATGTCTGAGAAAAAGAAGAGTCTCATGGATTTTCCTGCCCAGTCTGGCTTCAAACAATAATTCTGGAAGTGGAACTATGCTGAAGTGGTAGAGTACTAGCCATGAGCAAAAAAGCTAAGTGCTAGTGCCTAGTTCCTGAATTCAAGCCCCAAGATCAAACTAAAACAAAATGAAACAAGTTTATCAAAGAATAATCCTCAGATCTCAGCTTTCTGAGTAGCTAGAACTATAGGCATAAGCCACTAGCACCTGGCTTAATTTTTCATAGTGCTGTCATTTGGAGGACCTATTACTAAGTCTTAATGAGAACAAATGATTTTAGCCATGTATAGCAAGTGTAACCACTTTAAGTGGACTTACCTTCATCCCGAGTATACTCTTCCCCTGAATGAGGTTCGAACAAATAGTCGCCTGTGGCTAATTCAAAGGCCTAAGAAAAAGAGGATGGCACATGAAAGCATCAATGAACCACCCGTGCCCTACCCGGGTATACTTAAGGAAGTATAAAGAAAAAGTTTGAATTTGTACCAAATGTACGAGTTATCTCATAGTGGAAGACCAAACAAAGAATAAACTAAACAAAGAAAAGCAAATTGTTCAGCAGGGAATGGGTAGAGATTGGACAATGGATATAAAGTCACATATAGTAAAAGCTCTATTGGCCAGTAAGGTGACTATAGTTATAAATATGTGCACTTAGAAAAACAAAACTAACACTGAAGCTTTTTTGAATTTTCCTTTTGGGTCAGAAAAGGATATTAAGGTGATTCTAAATCACTAAGTTAAGCCGGGTGCTGGTGGCTCTCGCCTGTAATCCTAGCTACTCAGGAGGCTGAGATCTGAGGATCTCGGTTCAAAGCCAGCCCGGGCAGGAGAGACCATGAGACTCCTATCTCCAATAAATCACCAGAAAACCGGAAGTGGCGCTGTAGCTCAAGTGGTAGAGCGCTTGCCTTGAGCTGAAGAGCTGAGGGGACAGTACCCAGGCCCAGAGTTCAAACCCCACGACCGACCAAAAAAATAAAAAGATAAATAAATAAATCACTAAGTTATTTGTGAGAATGTATTTTCCTTATTATTTCATATTGCTAGACAATGATTCTATTTTTTTTTTTTGGGTCCAGTCGTGGGGCCTGAACTCTGGGCCTAGGCGCTGTCCTTCAGCTCTTCAGCTCAAGGCTAGCTTTACCATTTGAGCCACAGCACCACTTCCGGCTTTTTTCTTTTTGTTTATGTGGTGCTGAGGAATCGAACCCAGGGCCTCAGGCATACAAGGCAAGCGCTCTACCACTGAGCCAACTTCCCAGCCCTAGACAATGAATTCTATACCTCAAAGCAAATGCTCAAATATAGATCTCTCTTCAATGTCTGATAAAAACCATATCTAATCATGCAAGAGAAAAAGCATAGCTTAAACTGTCAGCAGATTCAGGAACCAACTTACCTTTTTTTTTTTTTTTTGTCTGTCATGGGGCTTGAACTCTGGCCCTGGGCACTGTCCCTGAACTCTTCAGTCCAAGGCGAGTGCTCTGCCACTTGGGCCACAGAGCCACTTTCGGTTATCTGGTGGTTTAATTGGAGATAAGTCTCATGGACCTTCCTGTCTGGGCTGGCTTTGAACTGTGATCCTCAGATCTCAGCCTCTGGAGTAGCTAGGATTACTGGCCTGAGCCACTGGGGTCCAGCTTTGGATTTTTTTTTTTTTTTAATATTACAGTATCAAGAACTGTAAAGGCAGGTTTAGTCAGGGCACATGTTCAATTCAGATTAAGTCTTTAACTCCTTGTCTGTATATTGTCCAGAGTGAGGCCATCAAATAAAAAGTGTCAGAATAATTCTAGGAATCTAATTCTTGTCAGGAATGCTATGGCTATTTTATATATATCAGTAATTCATTATGAAAAGTAACTACATTAACAGAGTAGTCAGTGTAAAAACAATTCTATCCTGAATTATCTCAAACAGTTGATAATCTTAAAAGCAACACAGAACCAAGTCATTTTTCTTTTTTTGGCAGTATGGAAGGGTTTTACAACTTGAATCATGCCTCCAGCCCAACATTTTGCTGGTTACTTTGGAGATGGACTATAGTCAATGTACTTTTTTTTTTTGGGTAGGTCCTGGAGCTTGAACTTGGGGCCTGGGCACTGTCCTTGAGCCTCTCAGTGCTACTTCTGACTTTTTCTGTTTATGTGGTACTGAGGAAGCCCAGGGCTTCATGCATGCTAGGCAAGCACTCTACAACTAAGCCATATTCCCAGCACTAGTCAATGTACTTCTATAGACTTTTCTTCCTGCCCTGGCTGGCTTTGAACTTCCATCCTTTGAATCTCAGTCTCTTGAGTAGCAACAATTATAGGTATGAATACTGATGCCTAGTAAATTGTTTCTTCCTTTTTTTTTTTTTTGTGAGCCATAGCACCATTTCTAGCCTTTTCTGCTTATATGGTACTGAGGAATCGAACCTAGGGCCTCATGCATGCAAGGCAAGCACTATACCACTGAGCCACCTTCCCAGCCCCAAATTGTGTTTCTTATTATCAGTACTCGTTAATATTTTCTAAAACTATATATATATATATATATATATATATATAGAGAGAGAGAGAGAGAGAGAGAGAGAGAGAAATTCAGTAAAGACAAAAATAGGTATTATTCAGTGTTTTCTGGGGTAGTAGAGCACAGAGCACATATAAGGTCCCAGATTCAATCTCCAGACCCAAAAAGTAAATTAAAGCATATATGCCAAAACTTAAGGAATACAGAAAAAAAAGAAAAAACCAAAACCAAAAACTGTTCTTTTTTTTTCTTTTTCTTTTTTTTTTGATCGTTCGTGGGGCTTGAACTCTAGGCTTGGGTGCTGTCCCTCAGCTCTTCAGCTCAAGGTGAGCACTCTACTGCTTGAGTCACGGCGCCACTTCTGGTTTTCGAGTGGTTTATTGGAGATAAGAGTTTCATGGACTTTCCTGCCCTGGCTGGTTTTGAACCGTGATCCTCAGATCTCAGCTTCCTCAGTAGCTAGGATTACAGGCGTGAGCCACCGGCGCCTGGCCAAAAACAGTTCTATGTAAGGAAAAGTTGACAGCAATAAATGCCTACAAAAAGTAAACTATTCTCAAGCAATTTAATACTGCTCCTAAAAGAGCTAGAAAAAGAACAAATTAACTCCAAACTTACTAGAAAAAAAAATCAAAACAGAACTAAATGAATACAGAAGACCTGAAATTTCTGAAACTGTAGAAATATGAAGGATCATAAGTGACTAATGTAAACAATTACATGCTAGCAAATGTAGAAGTAGGCAAATTCCCAGACACAGTGTACTAATACTACTTATGAAGAAACAGAAAACCAGAATAAAACGATAATGAAAAAAGACACTGAATGAATAATGAGAAGTCTCTCATCAAAGAAAAGCCCAGGACATAAGGAATTTAAGGATCCTTCTCAAACTCTTTTTGGTCCGAGTGAACAAGATCATTTATAAAAAACATGTATATGGAGTGAACTAAATACTTTGAACATGTCATTTGAGATATTTATTAGATACATAAAAGGATTAAGTTGGGCACACAAAAAATAAACTGTAAGGACAAAAGTTAAAGTTTTAGCTTTCCTTTGCTAAAATCAAAGCATCCCTAAAATTAATATTCCAATATACAACTATAGGAACTGACCAAAACAGAACACCCTTAGTAATGCCAATAACTCAATGCCTGCCTCTCAACTGTGTGCTAGTTTTTGGGGTGAATGCCCTGTAGCCAATCAACTTCAAATGAATCATCTTTGGGTAGGTAGAAGATGCATGTGCATATTTGTCTTTCTCAAGTCCTCTTGCTGCTTTCTGTGTATAGAATGCTTTGCTTTGAGAGCTGTACATGTTTTCATCCTTAACCTTTCGATGTAGCAGATATCTAGGTATTCTTCCCTTTCAATGACAGCAGTGCCTTAGAATTCAGATACTTCAACAGATACCAACTTCTCTGACACAGACAACTTGCCCTTACCCTATCAAGTCTGCAAAGGCTCTCTACATTGAAAGCACCTACTTAAAACATGCAATCTGCCGGTACTGGTGGGCTAATGCCTGTAATCCTAGCTACTCAGGAGGCTAAGATCTGAGTGAGAATCACGGTTCAAAGACAGCCCAGGTAGGAAAGTCCTTGAGATTTATATCTCCAATTAACCACCAGAAAACCAGACGTGGTGCTGTGACTCAAGTGGTAGAGTGCTGGCCTTGGGCAAAGGAGCTCAGGGAGAGTGCCTAAACCCCAAGTTCAAGCTCCAGGACAGGCAAAAAACAAAAACAAAACATGTATGAAACAGATATATAACCTTGTGGAAGAGAGACAAGTAAACAAATAAAAGTACAAATGATGATAAGATTTTGAGTTTCTGCCAGGAAATAATGAAACAGATAAATTCTAAAATGATAAAGGAGCTTGGTGGCTCATGCCTATAACCCTAGCTACTCAGAAGTCTAAGATCTGAGGACCATAGCTCAAAGCCAGCCTGGGCAAGAAATTCTGAGACTCTTATCTCCAATTAACCACCAGAAAACTAAAAGTGGCACTGTGGCTTAAGTGGTAGAGTGATAGCCTTGAACTGAAGAGCTCAGGGACAGCATCCACAGGCCCAGACTGGTTCAAGCCCCACGACTGACCACCCCCCCCCCCAAAAAAAAACAAACAAACATAAAGATACTTGTAATCTCCTAATCCAAGCTAATAATGCCTTAATAGCACCTGTTTCCAATTTAGATCTCTTCAGCTATAGGACAGAGTTTCTGTGGTGAGTCACTTATGTCAAGTTCTTTTTCTGCTTATTAACAAAAAGGTATGACATTATTACATAATGAGTAAAGGACATGGGGAAAGAACATTACCATGCATGCTGTGCTCCAAATGTCAGCAGGTGTATTATAGCCAGATCCTATCAGAACTTCCAGGGAGCGATACTGCCTTGTTTGAATATCTTCAGTGAAATGTTTGTGCTGAGAAAATGAAAAAGGAAAATTTCAGCATTTGTTTCAAAAAGTTAAGAAAAAAAAAAGAAAAATCAAGATTAATAATGGAGATAAAATTACATTCCCTGAAAGTTTTTCCCAAACCGAAGGTACTTTTAGCTCATTTAAAGTATCATTTTGATGCTCTTGGTCATACAAACTGCTATTCCAAAGTACCTCGCAAACAGGTAAGTCTAATCGAAATACAAGTACACAGATTACAGAATAACACAATAGCTTCATAAAAAAATGGGAGAGTACCCCAAACAAAATTTATGTTTCTCATGTATCTAAAATAAATGACCCTAATTTAGACTCCATTAAAAATTGTCCTTGCTATGTGCTCATTATAATGAAATAAAAGATGGAACTTTCAGGACATTTATAACCACTAATGAAGAATATACAACCACCTATAAAGAATCCTTGCTTATCAAATGTGCATCTTGGGTAAATAGAACATGTTAAATATACTGGGTATACGATCAGCAAAACTGGAATTCATTGAATAAATAAAATTTACAAAGAATGGAGAGAAACCTCTATACCAAAAGCAATTTAAGAGACACGGTTCTCAATTTTGCAATCATGAGCTCTCGATTTTTTTTTGTCGGTCTTGGGGCTTGAACTCTGGGCCTGGGCGCTGTCCTTCAGCTCTTCAGCTCAAGGCTAGCTTTCTACCACTTGAGACACAGTGCCACTTCCGGCTTTGAGTGGTTTATTGGAGATAAGAGTCTCTCAGACTTTCCTGCCAGGGCTGGCTTTGAACTATGATCCTCAGATCTCAGCCTCCCGAGTAGCTACAATGACAGGCGTAAGCCACTGGAGCCCAGCTCATGAGCTCTAGATTTTGTATTAAAAGAATATTCAAGGGGCTGGAAGGGTGGCTCAGTGGTAGAGTGCTCGCCTAGCATGCAGGAAGACTTGGGTTCGATTCCTCAGCACCACATACACAGAAAAAGCCACTGGAAGTGGTGCTGTGGCTCAAGTGGTAGATTGCTAATCTTGAGCAAAAGAAGCTCAGGGACAGTGCCCAGGCCCTGAGTTCAAGCCCCAGGACTGGCCAAAAAAAAAAAAAGAATATTCAAGAAAGCCTTAAACCTATGAGTAAAGAGTGATGCCCAGATGCTCACTGCTAATGTGAGATGAACTTTTGAGCGGATAAAGGTTGCCCTAAGGTGACCCTCCTACTTTATGGGATGCCTGGGTACTGTAATCTGCATTAAAAAAAAAAGAATATTCAAGAGATAGCTTGGAAAACTGATCTAATAAGGCATATTTAAGAATGAAAATACGATATTTAACATCTACTTCAAAACAATCTGGGGTGGATGGCAAAGTTGAGATACATACGAAAATAGATTGGCAATGTGCTTATAATTGCTAAGTGACAACAATATAATGACATAGGAATTCATTATTTTATTCTTGCTATTCTGTATGTTTAAAAATTTCCATAAATGAGAGGCTGGGAAGGTGGCTCAGTGGTAGAGTGCTCGCCTAGCATGCAGGAAGCCTTGGGTTCGATTCCTCAGTACCACATAAATAGAAAAAGCCAGAAGTGGTGCTGTGGCTCAAGTGGTAGAGCACTAGCCTTGAGTTCAGGCCCCATGATTGACCAAAAAAAAAAAAAAAAAAGATATTAAAGGGTATTAGTCACCCAGGAACCAAATCAACTTGTTTTTTTCTTATGAATAGTGCTCAATAATATGCGGCAGACTTATAGTGACTAATAATTTCTGCTCTACTATTTTTTAGTCATTTATTTACTTATTTACTTACTTTGGCAATCCTGGGGCTTGAACTCAGGGCTTGGGCACTGTCCCTGGGCTTCTTTTGCTCAAGGCTAGCACTCTACCACTTGAGCCATGGCTCCACTATTGGTCTTTTCTGAGTAATTGAATCCAGAGCTTCATGCATGCTAGGCAATATCTCTACCCCTAAGCCACATTCTCAACTAGTCATTTACTTTTATGAGCTCTATAGCTTGAACAAATAAAATTATCTGCTTTAGAGATGAGTCAATTTCTGATTGCTTATTTTTCCTACAAGCCATCTCAGCTCTATTTTTTTTTTTTTTGGTTACATTTGCATCAAAAATATTTTTGAACTTCTATAACTTTATCCAGTAATTTTCCATGTATCTTCACATTTGTACTGGTGAAGCATCCATAAATTTGAATGTCCGAGAGTTAACCATCCCTACAGATTGCTCAGAAGAATGAACTTTACTATTGGCTTTATTTTTGTTTCATAAGAATATCTGCAGTTTTTTAACTAATGAAAAACCTAGGGAATATGTGAAATTTAAGCCGGGCACTGGTGGCTCACACCTGCAATCCTTACCTACTCAGGAGACTGAGATCTGAGGACTATGGTTTGAAGCCAGCCCAGGCAAGAAAGTCTGTGAGACAATGGTCTCCAATTAACTCCAAAAAACCAGAAGTGGCGCTGTGGCTCAAGTGGTAGAGCGCTAGCCTTGAGTACAAAAACTCAGGGACAGTGCCCAGGGTTTTGACCTTAAAAGACATACACTGTGCCATGAAATAAATGGAGAGGCTGCTCAAGTGTCCCATGCTAAAAGGAGCTCCTCAAATGCCCTTTATTTAGTGTTTGTACAAGTTCATTTTTTTTTTTGGGTCCGGTCGTGGGGCCTGAACTCTGGGCCTGGGCGCTGTCCCTCAGCTCTTCAGCTCAAGGCTAGCGCTCTACCACTTGAGCCACAACGCCACTTCCGGCTTTTATTCTTTTTGCTTATGTGGTACTGAGGAATTGAACCCAGGAACTCAGGCATGAAAGGCAAGCACTCTACCACTGAGCCAACTTCCCAGCCCCACAAGTTCATTTTCTAAATAAAAAGTCCTTCTAGCAGTCTGCTCTGCTGTGCCCAGATTGCTAACCCTGGTTTATTTTCTTGTTTAGTTTGTTGGTGGCAGGTGCTGAGTAATTTTAGTTGGAGGCTGAGGAAGAAAGTTGGTTCCTTGATAGGATGCTGTCTAACCCAGTTTATCTCCATGTCCTGGTGACTTCATTATTCTTTCAGGTGACTGAATGAAATATAACAGGTGGATACTGTTAAAATTAGCTAAAGAATATATTGTTGTCTGTACATATTTCTTGTCAGGATGTCTTGGATTACACTTGAGGGATGACAGTGTCAATAGTTGAACGTTGTTAAACATCTGATTACGGAATTGTATATGGTGTTTTTGTGAAACGTATGTATTAAAAATAAAATTTCAGAAACAAAAAGAGTACAAAAGTGAGCTGGACACTGGTGGCTTACACCTGTTAATTTTAGCACCTCAGGTGGCTAAGACCTGAGGATTGTTGGTTTGATGCCAGCCTGTGCAGGTAAGTCTACAGTTAAGAAACTCTTTATCTCCAATTAACCACCAAAGAGCCAAAAGTGGAGCTGTGGCTCAAGTGGTAGAATGTCAGCCTTGAGCAAAAAAGCCCAGGCCCTGAGTACAAGCTGCAGGATTGGTGTGCATGTATACACATACAGAGGAAACAAGTGAATAAAGATAGGTACAAAACAAGTGGACATTAATTAACTGAATCTGGGGAAGGGTAACTGCAATGAGGGCTAGATGCTTTCCCCAACTTTTGTAAATGTACCTGAACTTCTCTATAACAAAAGTTAAAAGCAAAAGTAAAATATTATTTACTAAATGGAAGAATTTAGTAAATTTAATAAAATGAAGAATTATAAGCTCAATTTTAGCATAACCAAGTGCAAATTGTCATTCAATCTCTGTAATTTCAAAATAAAGCAAGTTTTAACTTACCACCCAACAGGCATTTCCAAGATCAGCGATCTTCACTTTGAGTTTTTCTGCATTTTTTGGCTCAAGGGGATTGACAAGAAAATTGCCAGCAGTGGATTTTCCTATAGATAATGAGTACTATCAACAAAACTGTTTAACAAACACTTTTTGGAGCACTTACAGGGTAAGTAAACTCTCTACAAGGTAAGAGTTAACCAATTAGGCTCCTCAAATTTAAATACCACAGTTTCTATAATTAAAAACCCGTTGCTCATAACAAGTAAAATGCTGTGCACCCCATATGCAATGAGTAAACTATCTACAGATGTACACATTGAAGGCAACTTGCATGTGTGCTCGCTGGGAATATAGCTCATTTATAGAGCACTTGGTTATTAGCACATGCAAGACTGGGTTTGGTCCCAAACAGCACAAACAAAACAAAGAACACACCAATTACCTCAAAAGAATAGACACCTGCTGTAAAACTATAGTTACAAAAACAACGTTATTGAACTTTTAGTAAAGATATTCAATAATGTGTTGTACAAGGAAGGGGTATTGGATAAGTATTTCTGAATGGTACCTTTGTTGTCCAGTGGTCCATTATGTTCCTGCTCTTGCTCATCTTCACATGGTATCTCTGCGCGAATGCTTTCTTGAAGCTGGCTGATGTTCTGTTCATTCAATAACTGGTCTACAGATGAAGACTGGCATACCATGGTATCTGACACCCCAGAGGGTACAGTTGTATAAGAGTTTGCTTCTTGAGTTGGATGACTGTCTCCATTTGGGGAACTTAGAAAATTAGGTTCCTGGTTCAAATTTTGAACATTTTGGACATCAGAGTCATTAGCATTATGTAGATCCTCTTTAAGCCTCAATGATTCTTTATTACTGTCCTCAGTATAATTAATGATTTCAATTACTCCATTGCAATTAATTTCTGCTGCACCACCCTCTACACCAGGTTCCATAAGTGTTTGATCCTGGCCAATGGAACTTGACTCTTCTAAGGAACAAACAAACAAAAAGCATGTGTATGTATATGTGTAAACAAAAGAACAGAAAAATTACTCACAAGATTAAAGCACTTTCTAGAACTTATACTGAGTGAAATGAAAACAAAGCTGGACATCTAAAACCTATTTATGGAAGGACCAAGACCTGCTCATCCTTACCCAATAGCTAAAAGTCTATGTTCTTTCTATTTCCTGAGAAAAGTAAGAAATTACATTTTAGTATTACCTGCCTAATATTTACGACAAGATCTGAATTCTTATAAGGACACCCCCAGAGATATGTTGTATGCATGAAACCACTATGATATATAACAATGACAAATTAATGCTATAGTGTGCCATAATTTGTGATGCTCTATTTATACCAAGTTTTTCTTGGGTCATTTTATTAGGTGGGTTTTCTTTCAAGGGTCTTTCAACAGGACTCTCTGATTCTTCTTGCTTGTTAGGTCTTTTTTGCCCAGGGCCCGACTCTTTCTCCATTTCCTCAATCTCCTGCATTCGCTTCTCTAGTAATTCTGCCTGGCGCTTCTGCTTCTTCTTCAATTTCTTCTTCTTATTCTTTGACATTTTGTCAGCCTGGGCGGAGATTACAAACAGATAAAGCCTTCAGGTGGCTAATCCAGTACCCCTAATTGGAGATAATTATTAATTTTAATTATTTCCTAATTAAATTTCATCCTTCTTTTTTTTTGTATGTGTACCAGTCTTGGGGCTTGAACTCAGGGCCTGGGCACTGTCCCTGAGTTTTTGTACTCAAGGCTAGCGCTCTACCACTTGAGCCACAGCGCCACTTCTGGTTTTTTGGAGTTAATTGGAGACCAGTGTCTCACAGACTTTCTTGCCTGGGCTGGCTTCAAACCATAATCCTCAGATCTCAGTCTCCTGAGTAGGTAAGGATTGCAGGTGTGAGCCACCAGTGCCCGGCTTAAATTTCACATATTCCCTAGGTTTTTCATTAGTTAAAAAACTGCAGATATTCTTATGAAACAAAAATAAAGCCAATAGTAAAGTTCATTCTTCTGAGCAATCTGTAGGGATGGTTAACTCTCGGACATTCAAATTTATGGATGCTTCACCAGTACAAATGTGAAGATACATGGAAAATTACTGGATAAAGTTATAGAAGTTCAAAAATATTTTTTTCTTGGTTTCCAAACTAAAAAAACTGTAATCAACCACAGCATAAAAGATCATACCCATAACCCACAGATCAGAATTAGAGACAGAAATAAGTATAGAAACACCTTATACTTACTGGTTTAGGTTGAGGAGCAGTACTGACTGAAAAGAAAAGAAAACCAAGTAAGAATTCTGGCATTCAGGAGACAACATAAATGTAAGCTTAGAAAAGTCATGTTATAATTAATTTTTTTTTTTCTACAACTCACATTGTTTTTAAATTACATTGGTAGAAGCTATGTTGCCTTTTTTTTTTTTTAATTAATTTTTGGTCGGTTGTGGGGCTGAACTCTGGGCCTGGGCGCTGTCCCTCAGCTCTTCAGCTCAAGGTTAATGCTCTACCACTTGAGCCACAGCACCACTGCCGGCCTTTTCTGTTTATGTGGTGCTGAGGAATTGAACCCAGGGCCTCATGTATTCAAGGCAAGCACTCTACCACTGAGCCACCTTCCCAGAACCCTGTTGCCTTTATTTTTAAGAAAATAGTGCATATAAAAGTTATGTCCTGGGGCTGGGAAGGTGGCTCAGTGGTAGAGCGCTTGCCTTGCATGCCTGAGGCCCTGGGTTCCACTCCTCAGCACCACATAAGCAAAAAGAAAAAAGCCGGAAGTGGCACTGTGGCTCAAGTGGTAGAGCGCTAGCCTTGAGCTGAAGAGCTGAGGGACAGCGCCCAGGCCCAGAGTTCAGGCCCCACGACCGGACCCCCCCTCCCAAAAAAAAAGTTATGTCCTCCCCCAAGTAGCACTGACATATGCAGAGCCAAGTTCAAATCTTGTTACCAGTACTGACATGGTAATAGCACCCACTTCCTATTCCCAAGCACAGCTCCAGTTAGAAAGTGACCTACAACACCCTAGCTATCCTTCTCCAGGACTCTCACTCTTGATTCTTCCCTCTTGTCATTTTTCAAATGTCAAAAGGAAAGTTTATCTGACACCATGAGCTATAGTAATTTGCTATGTTACAATGTTATAGACATCAGTTTACCTTAGTTTTTTTTCCATTTGAAAGCATCTGCAATTGTTGTAAAATAATAATAAAATCAAACAACCAAACAAAAAACCCTACATGATATAAATCAGCCCCAGCACGTGCAGGTCCTGGAACTTAATTCAGGGCCTAGATGCTGTCCTTGAAGTTTTTTTTTTTTTTTGCTCAAGGCTAGTTCTCTACCACTTGAAACCCAGCTCCACTTCTCCTTTTTGTGGTTAACTGGAGATGAGAGACTCAAGGACCTTCTTGCCTTGGCTGGCTTCAAACTGCCAGATCCTCAGATCTCAAGCCTTCAGAGTAGTTGTGAGCTACAGGCACCTGGATACATTGTTTTTTTTTTGTTTTGTTTTGGGTCCGGTCGTGGGGCCTGAACTCTGGGCCTGGGCGCTGTCCCTCAGCTCTTCAGCTCAAGGCTAGTGCTCTACCACTTGAGCCACAGCGCCACTTCCGGCTTTTTCTTTTTGCTTATGTGGTTGCTGAGGAATCGAACCCAGGGCCTCATGCATGCAAGGAAAACACTCTACCACTGAGCCACCTTCCCAGCCCCTGCATTGTTTGTTTTTGAGGAAGGCCAAACTTTATGATCAAGAGAGCCTGGGTTGCAGTCTTTCCTACCAGGCACACACCACTGTGCCACTGTGCTTTTGAAGGTGAAATAATGATTCACACCAATGTGCCCAGCTATAGGTTGAAATGGAGTTTTGAAAACTTTCATGCCCAGGCTGACACTGAATATCAATTTCCTCCAATATCTCCATCTCCTGAGGATTACAGGCTTGAACTATTGTGCTTCTTCTAATTGTTCTTAGATGTATAGTTGTGTAACTACAAATATCTCCACTGCTGTATAGCAGATCTCCAGAACTTTGAGGATTTTTCCTTTCTTTTTTGGTTGTAGGGCTTGAACTCAGGACCTGGGTGCTGTCCCTGACTGAGCTTCTGTGCTTAAGGCTAGTGCTCTGTCACTTTAAGCCATAGCTCCACCTACAGTTTTCTAGTACTTAGTCAGAGATAAGACTCTCCCATACTTTCTGGCCCCTGATGGCTTCAAATCTTGATCCTCAGGCCTCTTGAGTAGCTAGGATTACAGGTGTGAGCCACCAGCATCCAGCTTAGAACTTTTTAATCTTGAAAACTGATTCTCTATATGCAACAACTCTCTGCTTCTTTCTTTAGTCTTCCTTTAAAGAATGACTATGATGCTGGGCCCTGGTGGCTCATACCTGTACTATAATCAGGAGGATGAGATCTGAGGATCATGTTTCAAAGCCAGCCCAGGCAGGAAAATCTGTGAGACTCTTACCTCCAATTAACAACATAAAACCAGAAGTGGAGCTGTGGCTCAAAATAGTAGAGTATTAGCCTTGAGCAAAAAAGCTCAGGGACAGTGCCCAAGACCTGAGTTCAAGCATCATTAACAACAACAATAGAATGACTATTATAATTGATGTTTCCACCGTAAGCAACAAGAAGGTTCCTCAAATATGACTACTAAAATTAAAACCTGGGGCTGGGAATGTGGCTTAGTGGTAGAGTACTTGCCCAGCAAGCATAAAACCCTGGGTTCAATTGCTTTGTACCACATAAACAGAAAAAGCCAGAGAAGTATCTATGAATCAAGTAGCAGAGTACTAGCCTTGAGCAAAAGAGGTTCAGGGACAGTGCCCAGGACCTGAGTTCAAGCCTCAGGACTGGCAAAAACAATTAAAATCTGTACCTCAAGCTGAAAATAATCACAACGATAGCAATTAGAATTTATTTGAAACATACTACACAAGTGAACTGCATCAAAGTGAATTTTAATTCCAGTAACCCCAGTGTGTAGGAAAAGGAAGCCAAGTTAACTTGGAAAAGGCTTCCCTATCAATAGCAAAACGACAATTCAAACCAGGTCTGACTATTCAAATCAATGCTTACACTGTTTGTTTTGTTTTTAGTAATACTGGGGACTGAACCACTTACTCTATCACCAAAGCCATGTCCCAGCCCGTTTTCTGTTGGTATTGGGGCTTGAACTCAGGGGCTGCACTTGGCTTGCTTACTCAAAGTGATGATTTACTTACTATACAAGCCATATACTTCCATTTCCTTAGTCATTTTTTGGATAGAGTTTAGCACTTTTTCCTGGCTCTGTGATCTTCTTACGTACTTTCAGTCTCCTATGTAGGAGTTATAGTGCATTCCTCCATGACTGGGTTATTGGTAGAGTTGGGTGTCTCAATAACCTTTTGCCAAAGCTGACCTCTGCCTCACAAATAGCTGGGATCACAGGCATGAGTCACGGTACTTGCTAACCCCAAGATTTTTAACAGCAACGTCATCAAGCTCCTATGTACTAATTCATAAATGAGTATAGGTGGTCAAATAGAATAAATATAAACGAAATGGTCATCAAGAACCAGGAAGATTTCAAGAGTGAGGCCAGCCTGGGCTACACAGACCTTGTCTGAAGGAAAAAATCATCAGCCTCCCACCCTAAATCCATCAAATGAAAAAATAACCTTTTTTTTTTTTTTTTTTGGGTCTGGTCGTGGGGCCTGATCTCTGGGCCTGGGCGCTGTTCCTCAGTTCTTCAGCTCAAGGCTAGCACTCTACCACTTGAGCCACAGTGCCACTTCTGGCTTTTTTCTTTTTGCTTATGTGGTGCTGAGGAATGGAACCCAGGGCCTCAGGCATGCAAGGCAAGCACTCTACCACTGAGCTACCTTCCCAGCCCGAAAAAAACAATCTTAAACAATGCAAGTTAGCTACTTTAGAATATAACATATCTTTAGTTGAAAGACATAAAAAAAATCTCTATTCTTATATTGATAATGAGAATAAATAATGAGAATAAAAAACCTTGTGAAAGCTGATGCTATTTCTTAAATATTTTTTGTTAAATGACTGAGTAGTGTTTAACTGCCTAGTAACAGAATCTAAGTAGAAATCACCCTTAACTATTAAGAGCAAAGATTCCCTCTCCTCCACATACCTGCAGACCCAGAAGGTGGAGGAGCTCCAGATCGCTGCCATTCTGTTGCTTCTGCAGCTAGCCTTCGTATATACTGTTCATTCACTGATAACAAGATGTTTTCTGGTTTAATGTCAGTGTGGATGATACGGCACTTGGTGTGTAAATAATCCAGACCCTGTAATACCTGAATTAAAAAAAATAGAGGACAGTAGACTTGTAAAAATAAAATGCATGCCAGGCGCTGGTGGCTCACTCCTGTAATCCTAGCTACTCGGGGGACTGAGATCTGAGAATGGAAGTTCAATGCCAGCCCAGGCAGGAAAAGTCCATGAGACTCTTATCTCCAATAAACCACTAGAAAACTGGAAGTGGTGCTGTGGCTCAAGTGGTAGGGTGCTCACCTTGAGCTGAAGAGCGCAAGGACAAGGCCCAAACCTGAGTACAAGCCCCACGACCGACAAAAAAAAAAAAAAGCGGGGGGGGGGGGGGGGGGGGGGGGGGGGGGGGAGGGGGAGGGTGCGGGGCGTGTCTTTCTTGAAAAGGATTACATCTCAACACAAAATTTAAAAAAGGAAAGCACAAAGAAATTCCCCAGAAACAGTCCAGCACTGGTAGCTCATGCCTGCAATCCTAGCTACTCAGGAGGCTGTTATTTGAGGATCATAGTTCAAAGCCAGCCCTGGCAGGAAAGACCATGACTCATTTCTCCAATTAACCACCAGAAAATGTTAAGTGGCATTGTGGCTCAGAGTGGTAGAATACTAGTTTTGAGCAAAAGAGCTCAGGGTCTGTGCCAAGGACCTGAGTTCAAGTCCTATGATTGACCTCTCCCCCAAAAACAAATTCCTCAGAAAGGTTCATTATAAGCTTCTAAATCTTACAAAGCTCATTCTTTTTTTTGGTGCCACTCCTAGGGGCTTGAACTCAGAGCTCTTTATGCTCAAGGCTAGGGCTCTACCAATTTGAACCATACTTCCACCTCTGATTTTTGAGTGGTTAACTGGAGATAAGGGACTTTTCTGCCAGGCTGGCTTTCAAACCATGCTCCTTAGATCTCAGCATCCTGAGTAGCTAAGATAACAGGTATGAGCAACCATAACTCATTAATTTGAAAGTTTTCTTTAACTTGGTGTGTCATAAAGACTTGAGACTCAATGTTCAATACCCCTTTTGAGAACTGAAAACACAGTAACGGTGGTTTAGATATCCTTTTTTTAGTGTTACTAAGAATTGAGCTCAAGAGCTCAGTGCTCTATCACTTTCATACTTTACCTACTTTTTTTTTTGGTCAGTCGTGGGGCTTGAACTCTAGGCCTGGGCGCTGTCCCTCAGCTCTTCAGCTCAAGGCAAGTGCTCTACCAATTGAGCTGCAGCGCCACTTCCAGTTTTTGAGTGGTTTATTGGAGATACCAGTCTCACAGACTTTCTGCCCAGGCTGGTTTTGAACCATGATCCTCAGATCTCAGCCTCCTGAGTAGCTAGGATTATATGCATGAGCCACCGCTGACTTATTTTACCTACTTTTAAGGGAAGATCTTATATCTTGCCTAGGGCGACCTCAAGACAGTTATACTCCTGCCTATGCCTCTTCAATAGCTGGGATTATAGGCCTATTTGTATTGAGAATGCTTTTTGCCAGAGCTAGAATCAAACCAGTATTCTCTTAACTGTCTCCAGAGATGCTAGGATTACAAATATGCATCACTGTGTCCAACCTTAGATACTTTTTTTTTTTTGTCAGTCATGGGACTTGAACTCGGAGCCTAGGCACTGTCCCTCAGCTCTTCAGCTCAAGGCGAGCGCTCTACCACTTGAGCTACAGCGCCACTTCCCGTTTTCTAGTGGTTTATTGGAGATAGGAGTCTCACAGTCTTTCCTGCCCGGGCTGGCTTTGAACCTCGATCCTCACATCTCAGCCTCCTGAGTAGCTAGGATTACAGGCGTGAGCTACTGGTGCCTGGCAACCTTAGATATCTTTTAACATAAATTTCCTCACTGATGAAGAAATGTCTTGTTTCCTAGACATTTGTCCCTTGAACATTTTCTTGAGGGTGAAATTCTATATAATCTATCTAAGGCTATGTAGAAAATGCCCAGGAGCAAGGCGCCAGTGGCTCACGCCTATAATCCTAGCTATCCAGGAGGCTGATATCTGAGGATTGTAGTTCAAAGCCTGCGTGGGCAGGAAAGGGCAGGAAAGTCCATGACACTCATATCTCCAATTAGCCACCAGAAAACCGGAAGTGGCGCTGCTGTGGCTCAAGTGGTAGAGTGTTAGCTTTGTGCTGAAGAGCTTAGGAAAAACACCCAGGCTCAGAGTTCAAACCCTACTACAGACCAAAAAAAGAAAGTTGGGCACTGGTGGCTCATACCTTTAATCCTAGTTACTCAGGAGGCTAAGATCTGAGGATCACAGTTCAAAGACAGCAAAAGCAAGAAAGTCCATGAGACACTTATCTCCAATAAACCACTAGAAAACCTGAAGTGGCGCTGTGGCTCAAGCAGTAGAATGTTCACCTTGAGCTGAAGAGCACCAGGACAGCGCCCAACCCCAGAGTTCAAGCCCCATGACCAACCAAAAAAAAAAAAAAAAGAAAGAAAGAAAATGCTCATGAGTAATTCTACATAAAAGTGATGGTACTGGCTGGGAATGTGGCTTAGTGGTAGAGTGCTTGCTTAGCACGCGAGAAGACCTGTGTTTGATTCCTCAGTACGAGATAAACAGAAAAAACAGGAACTGGCTCTGTGGCTCAAGTGGTAGAGTGCTAGCCTTGAGCAAAAGAAGCTCAGAGATAGTGCCCAGGCCCTGAATTCAAGCCCCAGGACTGGAAAAAAAAAAATCTATATTACTATATACTTGATATCTATAACCATAATTTTTAGATAAGATCTCCAATTTTCCAAAATTATGGAAACACCCCCCCTCTAATAATTACAATGTTCAGGAAAATGTATATGCTAAAATATTTTAATATAGAACAAACAAAACAGATGGTAGGTATTGAATATTGGCATTTAACATTAGCAATGAAAAAATCCCAAGTTGTTTTTTTTTTTAAACTGTGTTTTTTTTTGTCTTTTCTTTTTTGGTACTGGGGATCGAACCCAGGACATTGTACTTGCTAGGCAAGCGCTTTGCCACTTAGCTACATCCCAGCCCAAAAATCCCAAGTTTTAAAAACAACTGTTATAAATAAACAGAGGAGGTGGGGAGAGAATGGGAAGGGATGGGAAGGGGAAACAAAGGAGGAGGCTACAATGCTAGATATGAAATGTACTCATTATCTTGCCCATGTAATTGTAAGTCCTCTGTACAGTATTTTCACAATAAAAATAAATAAAAACTCCAGATACTTTCACATGAAGTTACCACATAGCAAAGATAAAGATACATACTTGCTGAATAATTTTTTTGACACAAGGCAGTGGAAGCCCCTGATAGTTGGATTTGATGATCCACTTGAGCAGATGATGTCCCAGAACTTCAAATACCATGCAGATATCTAGGACTTGGTTAAGGAGGAAAAAAGAAGCACAAGACTACATGCAGATTCCACCCCAGTGAAAATGCATTTCTTTCAATTTTATAAAAAGTTATGGAGGCCAGGTGTTAGTGGCTCATGTCTGTAATCCCAGCTACTTAGGAGGCTGAGATCTGAGGATCACAGTTCAAAGCCAGCTTGGGCTGGAAAGTCTGAGACTTATCTCCAATAAACTACAAAACAAACAAACAAACAAACAAATTAAAATCCAGAAGCGGAGCCATTGGTAAGATGCTAGCCTTGAGCACAAAAGCTCATGCCCAGACTTCAAGCCCCAGCACTGGGATGCAAGGCGGAGGTGGGGGAAGAGAATCAAATCAGGACTTTGTGGCAAGCAGCAGGGCCATTGAGCTATATATGTCTCCAGTCCTCAATATTTTTTTTTCTTTTTTGGGGGGTAGTACTGGGATTTGAACTCAAGGCTTTCTGTTTCCTAGGGAGGTACTCTACCTTGTTTGCCTCTGGCCTTTTCTTTTTTTGTTGTTTGGGTTTTTCTTTTTTAACTATTTTTTTTGTCTTTTCTTTTTTGGTACTGGGGATCGAACCCAGGACGTTGCACTTGCTAGGCAAGCGCTTTGCCACTGAGCTACATCCCAGCCCAAAGAGGTTTTGTTGGTTTTTTTTTTTTTTTTTTTGTGCCTCTGGCCTTTTCTTGCACTGGCTATTTTTGAGATAGAATCTGAACTGTTACCTGCATGTGCACCTTCACTGCCTATTCTAGACTTCAAATTGTAGCTGATGACAGGCACATATTATCATGCCCAGATATATATAAAACAAGAGAAGACCCTGAACAGTAGGTAACAAGTACAATGACTCCTGATAAAGGATAGAAATGAATTGACCCCTAGCTTTTTTGTTCAAGGCCAGCTCTTTAGCACTTGAACCACAGTTCTACTTCCAGCTTTTTGGCCTTTAACTGAAGAGTCTCACAGATTTTCCTGCTCTGGCTGACTTCAAACCAAGATCCTCAGATCTCAGCCCCCTCAGCAGCTAGGTTTACATGTGTGAGCCACCAGTTCTGGCTTAAATGTTTTATCTACTATTATGAAATTACTTAAAACTTTCATGCTAACTGATAAAGAACATATAATATTTAATCAGTAATAAAGTTATTTTCCTTTTTTTGTCAGTTGTGGGGTTTCAACTCAGGGTCTGAGTGCTATCCCTGAACTTTTTCACTCAAGACCACTTTGAGCCACAGTACCACTGGAAGTGGTTAACTGGAGATAAGTCTCACAGACTGTTTGGGTTGCCTTTGAACCATGATCCTCAGATCTCAACATCCAGAGTAGCTAGGATTACAGGCATAAGTCATTGGTGCCCAGCTATAAAGCTATGTCTACAAAAATTTCTTTTGATTTTCCTGGGAAGATCAGATTAAAGCAGTATCTTGAAAAAGCATACTACACAAAAACATATACAATTCAGATAAGGGGGTAATCTTGAGCTAGGTGCTGGTGGCTCATGCCTATAACTACTCAGGAGGGTGAGATTTGTGTATTATGATTCAAAGCCAGTCTCGGCAACAAAGTCCATAAGACATTTCCAAATAAGTACTGAAAAGGCCAGGAGTAGAGCTGTTGCTCAGATAGTAGAACATTACTAGCCTTGAGCAAAAAAGCTGAGGGACAGTACCCAAGTCCTGAGTTTAAGCCACAGGAAAGGTGCATACAAACATACAAATACACACACACATATACACAATCTATAATTATTACCTCGAGAAAAGAGACCAATGCTGTTTGTACAAACCCAGTTCATTTGTTTGGTATAGACTTATTGCAGGATTAATAAAGTAATTGCTATTTATTATAGCAACAGCTAATTCATGATTTATGAAGAAAATTCCCAGAAGGATACGTGTTCCATTAACTCCTGATATTTTAAAGTCATCAAGTAGTTGTACAACCATTTCTCTATTTGGATCATTAGGGTCTGAATTGCGAACCTGTTTTGGGAGAGACAGCATTTAGCAAAGGCAAATGGGATGAAAGGAATATCTGCACAAGCAAACTCCATGAAAGAGCTAGAAATTGATGTGCTATCTTCCTAAATCAACCAGATTGTTAGTTACAGACTTATTACCTCTGAGTATCAACTTCTGAGGGATTAAGGAACTTTGCAGGCTACAAATCAACTATAACACTTTGTGCTTTTTTTAAAAATAGAAAAATTTTCTCAATGAAGGAAGCAGAATGTTTACTATTTGACACATATTTTATCTTGTCTCAAAGTCACAAACTGGCACTTTGAAAAGTTATCACACTAGACATCTCATATAAAGGCCTAGTGGAGGAAAAACAATGAGATGGACAATACCCACAAGTGTTCTAAGCTTGAGTTGAAGATCTTTCTATCACACTGACATTTTCTTTGGTCAGTCCTGTGTACTGAACTCTGGGCTTGGGCGCTGTGGAGCTCTTTGTTGTTGTTGTTAGTCATAGAGCTTGAACTCAGGGCCTGGGTACTTTGCCTGAGCTTTTTCACTCAAGGCTAATGCCCTACCACTTATAGCCACAGCACCATTTTTGGTTTTCTAGTAGTTAACTGGAACTCAAAGTCTTACAAACTTTTTTGCCCAGGCTAGCTTTGAACCAATCCTCAGATTTCAGCCACCTGAGTAGGTGTCAGTGCCCAGCTTAAGCTCCTCTTGCTCAAGGCTAGTGCTCTACCACTTCCAGCTTTTTCTGTGATTAATTGGAGATAAGAGTCTCACAGACTTGGGGCTGGGAAGGTGGCTCAGTGGTAAAGTGCTTGCCTTGCAAGCATGAGGCCTTGGGTTCGATTCCTCAGCACCACCTAAGCAGAAAAGACAGAAGTGGTGCTGTAGTTCAAATGGTAGAGTGCTAGCCTTGAGCTGAAGGGCTGAGGGATAGCACCCAGGCCCAGAAGTTAGGCCCTGCGACCACCACCACCACCAACAAAAAAAGCCGGGTGACGGTGGCTCATGCCTATAATCCTAGCTACTCAGGAGGCTGAGATCTGAGGATCGAGGTTCAAAGCCAGCCGGGACAGGAAAAGACCATGAGACTCCTATCTCCAATAAATCACTAGAAAACCAAAAGTGGTGTTGTAGCTCAAGTGGTAGAGTTCTCGCCTTGAGCTGAAGAGCTGGAGGGACAGCGCTCAGGCCCAGAGTTTAAGCCCCACAAACAACAACAACAACAAAAAGTCTCACAGACTTTCCTGCCCTGACTGGCTTTGAATCACAATCCTCGTATCTCAGCCTCCAGAGAAACAAGGATTACAGGTGTGAACCACTAGCACATGGCTTGACATCTAATTTATAACTTCTATATTTTATTATGAGTATGGAATGTATTTTTTTGGGGGGGGGTCCGGTCGTGGGGCCTGAACTCTGGGCCTAGGCGCTGTCCCTCAGCTCTTCAGCTCAAGGCTAGCTTTCTACCACTTGAGCCACAGCCGCCACTTCCAGCTTTTTTCTTTTTGCTTATGTGGTGCTGAGGAATCGAACCCAGGGTCTCAGGCATGCAAGGCAAGCACTCTACCACTAAGCCACCTTCCCAGCCCCTATGGAATGTATTTTAAAATGTGAAATAGATAGGTACTGGTGGTACATGCCTGTAATCCTAGCTACTCAGGAGGCTGACATCAGGATCACAGGTCAAAGCCAGCCCTGGCAGAAAAATCCGTAAGACTAGACTTTTATCTCCAATTAACCATCAAAAAGACAAAAGTGGAGCTGTGGCTCAAGTGGTAGTGCTAGCTTTGAGCACAAGAGCTCAGGGACAGTACCCAGGCCCGAGATCAAACCCCAATAAAATAGATGTTACAAATTTACTCTCATAACTTTCCTTTTAACCACAGTAGGTAGGAAAGATTAACGTTTATGACAGTATTATCTGGCATAATTATTTGAAAGCTTTTGTATGTGTGTGTGTGCATGTGCGTGCATAGGAAGAATCTAATTACAATATCACACCACTTCTCTAATACATGTAAGAAATGAATGAATATTTTCATGTTCCTAGTTTAAACCACTCTAAGGAGATATGGTAAGAATGTAGTTACATTAGAGTCTTGCCAGGTGCCAGTGGCTGATACCTGTAATCCAAGCTACTCAGGAGGCTGAAATCCGAGGATTGCGAGCCTGGGCAGAAAAACCCCTTTGAG